>NC_090927.1:242284724-242608034 GCF_040938575.1 Ambystoma mexicanum
AGCACATGAAAAAAGTGGGAGACAGAGCATCCAAAGAGAGTTGCTATGCTTGTGCTCTCATACCTATGCTATGGGGAATTCTAAGATATTCATAGCTATAGAAGTAGCAGTCCAAACAGCGAATTGTCTGACACACCTTGCACTCTGCCATATGAGAGGTCAGTTTCAGGGTCGAACAGCTTCCTTGGTATGGTTACTGAGAAGGTGGCTCCAAGAGAAGATGACTATTTGAAAGATTTAAAGACAAAAGGGACATCAGAAACAAGTAATCAAGTGATAAGATATGAACATCCTGGAATAAATAGAGCAGGAATCAGTCGAGAAGGAAACAAAATGCTCAATTGTCAATGAAAGAACAATGAAGAAATACAAAGATGCAAATAGAGAGGTCAGCTGCAAATCAAGTGAACTGTGCTGACTCCAGAGGGATGCATGGAAGGCCTGATTGTATGTAACGCATTAACAAGATACTATGAACCAGTCATTGAAACTGCAGAGAATGAATGCAAGACTCATTGGTTAAATATTTTGAAATTGCTGACTTGGGTCAATGATAAAGGAGGACCTTTGCAGATAGTACATTTAGCAAGTGCAGAGCTTTGTTTAGAAACAATGGCACAAGAAAGGTTGGAATGAATCAGCAGAGCGGCCACATTTTGGATGTACCAGGCATGAGGGATGGAACAGCAGTGATAATGGACACAATTACAGCCATGGATGGAGGTGTTTGTGCCAAAATCAGGCAATCATGTTGCACATTCATACCTTCTCACTATGACGAGAATGGGACCTTGACAGAGGCCATAACGTTGCTAACCAACTTACACATCAAGATGGAAGATGAGACAGAAGATATTGCGGATGACAGCTCATTTGCAGCGATCGTCTCATGGGTTCCACAATGGATGGCGAATATTTTCAAGTTTCTTGGAGCACTAATAGTAATGATCATGTTTGGATTCTGTGTGATCAGAATAATAATCACACAGTTCAAGAAAACAACAAAAAAATCAGTAGGAATGAAGATCATTATATGCTGAGTCTGGGTTTTGACTCAAGGAACTGACAAATGGATACATCAGAAAATATATACAAGCAAGCCTTCTAGCACTTGAGGGAACAAAGTTCCTGTATCCAAGGAACCACAAGAATTATGTGGGACGATGGATCTACTGCAGCCCGAATGGACAATGTAGCCATATGACCTGGAGTGTTGATGACCATGTAAATTCAGCAGGATCTCTGAAAGGAGTAGTGAAGGTATGGACTCCCAAGAAGCACTTTTTCAGATGAGGATGTCTATACGTGAAGACTGATGGGAGCATAGTCGATGAATCAACCAGAGGGGGGAGTGTAGAGGAGGACCCAAATGCCTCTACCGGAAATCCTGCCCCTATTTTGCCAGAAATTGCGACATGCGCAACGTCGATAATGGTACCTATCCCATGAAGAATCCTCAAAACAAGGTATCCATTGTGAAACCCCTATATGATGTACCCATGGACGGGATGACAGTTTCTGAAAGGATGTTCCTGAAGAATTGTAAAGATGAATGAAACAGGAGATTGGTGACGTCACATGAAGCAACGATGACACGCCAAGAAGAGATGCCAAGAGAGAAGGTGAATGGACCTTATGGAATCTGATGAAGAAATAAAGAGGCAAGTAACATTTCATGTGCGGCATGTAGATTGCACGTGCGTAGAACACTGAAGAAAATATAAGTTGCTTCATAACTGTACAGATGCTGCAACGCAAGTAGACTAAGTAACCATGAAGGCTGGCTATATGTCATGAATAGACTGCAGGCGGTGCTGTCATTCTATATATGTGTATAGAATCTGGATGTTCCACATCGCATTTTAGCAAACCAGGACCTCAGTAGCAAAAGGGCTGAAAGTGTGGCATACAGAGAAAAGCAGCTGAAGATGGAGGAAGAATCAACAAGGCTTGTCTTGCCCAATGTCAAAGGTTGAGGCAGCCAAGAAACTGGTTATCTATTCAAGAAGATACAATGAACATGAGACGTGAAGCGCGCTCCTGTTGAGGTGTAATGGAAAACACTATGAGTGCCAAGTTTTATTCATTTAATATTATTAAATGCGAAGAAGGAGCTAAAACATGGTCTCCTGTCACATGGGGTAGATGGAAATAGACTTTGGGCAAGCTACATCAAGACTGAAGATAGGAACATGCTCACACTCCCTTCTATTCTCAGACACAGTGATAGTTTGCAAGGCCAGGTTCAAAGACAATTTGAATGGCAGAAGGCAGGAGTGATGATGGATGGTGGGTTAGTTGTGTGGGGAAGCATGGTCAAGTCCACCCACAAGCACCTAGGGTACCAGCTTGCGTGCTGTTAGCAAGTGGAATATTCCAGAAGTGTACAAGCGTGCCAACCAATTATAGAGGGTCACGTAGCTCTATGGTTTGAGAGCCAATGAAACATTGTTTATTTGATGACAATGAAGATAACTTGCACTAGGGGTGGGCATAGTTGTCCACCTGACAATAGAGACCCAATATTCTGTTTGCTCCTCTGTTAGGGGAGAAGGCAGATGAGATATGGAGAAAGGCAGGATAGAGGCGAATAATGTTAAACAACACCTCTCATGATTGTGCATTGTTTAATAACTGTTGAGTGCACGTATGGAAGGTATTAAGTTACATGTACCCAGACAGGGCTCACATTAATTTTATCATAGCCCGTACAGTGAAGGTGGATGAAGACCCTACATTTTACATGCAAGAGATTCTGGAAATGTGTCAGTTAGAGAAGGGAAGCTTGGGACAAAATCATCGTAATCTTTCACCACGTGAAGTAAAGGGGCTCCCTTTAGAAGTACAAGCAGATTTAAATAAGGTGGTTGGAATAGAAGCCAAATCATGGCCAGAAATACAGGCATACCTAACACATTATTGACAGCAGAAACAGGAAACGGATAAGGATCGGTCAGAACACAGAAGAAGCATGCAAGGAGCTTTAATACCAATGGAAAGACAACCTGAACCCAGTTTCAGACAGGGGTGGGTTGAGGGCCTGGAGATGTTATGAGGGAAATTGGAGATTTTTAGAAAGGAAGAGGAGGTTTTAATGGGGGCGATGGGGGATGTGTGGGAAACATGAGGCCCACACCGCGTCTAAAATGTTGGTCCTGCGGGAAGGTGGGTCATTTTGGACAAGAATGGAGGAGCAGTCCAAAAATGCTGTTTAACTACTATGTTCCAGCATACCGTGCTGCCTTTAACCCACAGCCCCAATTCACCCCATATTCCCCATGCCCAGTACCACAACAACCTATGCAACCTCAGGCTTTCAGTTCTACCCAGCCAACTGCTCGACCTTGGGATAAGAACTCCCTGCACAGGGCACAGTCTCTCACTATATGGAAGCAAACATGTTAGGGGGTAATTCTTTCCCACTCCTGGGATCGAACATTCACTCTCAATAGAACAGCCCACAGGGAGCATTGTCGTGCCCAGTACTATCAGTAATTATGACCCGGAAAAGGATCTCTGAGTGGGAGTGAAGATAAGGGATCGAACATTCTCTTTTCTCGACAAGGGAGCTACAGAATCCTGCATTAAGGAGTGGATGTTCCCGTTATTGGGCATAATAATGGACAAGCAAGGGTTCTCTGGCGATGACAAATCGGTCCTTTTTACTGAAGACCTACCTTTTACCATAGGCCCACACAAATTATTAGTCACATTACTGGAATCACGGGACACCCCAGTTGATCTCCTGGGGAGGAACATCATGAGCAAGTTGAATATGACAATTCTGTTCTCAGAGGAGGGGATATTGTGCACCACACCAGGCATGTATCACACCAGGGCTGCAACAGTAATTCAAGCATTCGGTGGCCACAGCAACCTGAAAAGTGCACCACTCCATCCAGTTTGATTATTTTATGGAGTTATAGTCCTGTTAGATCTGGTGCCAGGGATAAGAGACACCATTCTGTACATACCTGCCAAATTCATGTTTATGGCCATGGTCCAGCAGAAAAGAGAATCAGGCACCACCACCACGATACTTTTTAAATCAGTAATCACCAGGTCAGACATTGCAATCCTGTCTGATCTGTATGAGGAGGATCTTGAATGGTGCATGGTTGCATGCATTGATACAACCCAGCGATTGAGGGATGTGTCCAATGATCAGCTGTTCAAGGACACAGAAGATGATTGGGAGATGGTATTTCAAATCTCCATACCCTGCCAGGTAATAGTGGAAATCAGAGAAGTACTGCACACCCTACTTCTTGCCAATTCATTATCGTCACACTTGCAGGTAGATCTAGACAGGGTACCTAGTCAGTTTTGGACCAGTGGCCCACACGATGAGGCCTGCAAAAAAACATAGAGTGGTTCTCATTAAACTGAAACCAAGCACAGTGTTTCCCTGAGTGAGACAATACCCCATGTCAAAGGAAGTGGATGACGATATGTATTCCACCCTAGTTGCCTTATGGTCGCAGGGCATACTACAGCCATCAGAATCATCATGTAATATGGCTATTTATCCTGGCAAAACAATGATGAGGTTAACACGGATGATGGTTCAGGACTTGCACAGAATTCCCTATGGTCCCCAATACCCCCACCATCCTGTGTAACATCCACACGGAAGGCACCTATTTTACTTTAATCAACCAAAAAAATACATTTTTCTCTATCCCATTATAGCCTGAATCTCAACCACTTACAACATTTACTTATAGGACATATGTTTGAACTCACTTGTTTTGTCCCAAGGGTATGTGTGAGTCCATCAGTATTTTTAAAAGTGTGTTGCATGTGTATCTAGGGAACTTACACACACAGAGCACAGTGGTTAAGTATGTGGATGACCTCCTGGTCTGTAGAATGACAGAAGAACTAATTGGAAATGACACAGTAAAACATGTTACCTTATTGTTAAAGAAGGGTTACAACGTGGACAAGGATGAACAGCAGTATTGCCAGAAAGAAGTTGTGTACCTAGGGCAGATTATATCATTGGCAGGCAGGACAATAACCCCAGAAAAACACCACAGCCTACCAGAGTCAAACAGATGCAGCAGTGTTTGGGTTTATATAATTATTGTAATGCATGGATATTTGATTATTCATTATACAATCAGCCCCTGCAACAAGGGCTAAAGGAAGCACAGAAAACAAAGGGTCACATCGTCTGGACAGACCAAATAATTGAATCTTTTCAGGAGCTCAAACAGATGATCAGTACTATCCCTGTTCTAATCACACCAGATTAAAAAAAAAAAAAAATTATTTTTCTTCTCACAATCTAATGGCCAAGTGATGACAGCTGTCCTCACCTAAATTACCTACTGAGACATAAGCCCCTGGCTTATTTCAGCTGTCTTCTGGACCCTGCAATGCAGGGACACTTCCCATGTGAGCAGTCTCTAGCAGCAGCTGGATTTACCATAGTCATATACCATTACCATGGATTGCCCTGTCACCCTAGAAATTCAGCATGCAGTCTTTGCAGTCCTAGAAAAATCAAAATCCACTCTTAACCACCTAACGAGCATAAGGGTATGAGGATATTCTGTGAAATCCCTCTATCCACATTGTAGGTTGTCACACCGTTAATTCAGCAACACTCATTTCAGAACCTGCACAGGCAAATGAAACAGTACATGATTGCACTACATATGAGAATACCACTGACAAAAGTGCCCCCATTAGGGCGATGCACTCAAAGAAGGGAAGGTGCTCTTTGTTGACTGTCGATCAGAGCACTGGGGTTTTTCCTTTAGGAAGGTTAGCTCCTACAACGTTACTAATGCTGAATAAGCTGAAATACAAGTGAATGCTAAGGTTTCCATGTCTAGAATTAAGAAAAACATTGATTCACGAGTTATCCGAGGTAGATCTGATGATGTGGACCCTTTTTCATTTGCTTATTGATCCCCCATGCAGTGGCCACACCCAGATTGTTCATACCCCAAGAAATGCAACCAGATGTAGCATGATGTTTAGTTCATTTGGCTTTATGCAGAGTCGGAGGCACTGCTCAGGCACACAAGGCTCAGATACAGTGAGTGGCAGTAAACACAATATCTGATAACAATCATGTAAAAGAGAAAATCGTTACAGGAGAGAACTGGTTGAGTGCACTCATACATATGTATCGAAAGAGAGGGCACGTGATACCTGTGAGATAGGAAAGCCAGGTCCAGAAGAATTTGTCAATTCTATATTTGACAAATTTCCCACTCAATCTAATGGTACTCATCCAAAGTCTATACAGAAACAATAGGGCAATAGTAAGATATGACCAATGCTGTGAGCAAACCGACCCATACAGGAGGATGAAGCAGGTAATAATCGTTGAGAAGGGTATTATGTCTCAACGATTATTACCTGCTGGTATTATGTCTCAGGGTGAGCAAATGGTTGTGCCGGAGGGCATGAGAAAAACTGTGCTCGAAATTGCTGATGAGGAAGATTTTGGTGTTAGCAAGACGAAGGGCTTATTGCGCCAAGATTTCTGGTGGTGAGGTATGGATCATGATACAGAAGTGCTCTTGAGTGAGTGTGAGGCTTGTACGGATAGTGATAGGGTGGTGGAGACACCCAGTTCAGTCTAGGATACGGTAGCTATGGATATTTTGGGTGCCATATCAGTTAAGGGAACCCAAAGTGCATATCTGGTGGACTTCTTGTGTAAGTGGCCAGAGGTGTGCATTGTGGGGGACGTTAGTTCCCGCAGCATTATATGGAGTCAGTATTTTGGAGAGACAGGGTTCCCAGGAAGATTGTGTCCGACAATGGTCACCAGTTCGTGGGGAGGAAAATGGAAGCATTTTTAGAGGATTCGGCATTGGGCATTCCATGACAGCTTTGTATAATCCAATGGGTTATGCCACTGTAGAGAGATTTAACAGGATGCTGAAGAGGTAATTAGGATTGCAATTGCATCAGGTGGAGATTGGGAGGGTGCAGTTATGGAATGAGTGGTGCAATATAGAATTGCAATGTGTCAGGTAACATGAATTTCCTCATTTGAAGCTTTGAGGAAAAGGATGCCAAATTCCAGACTGCATCCAGGTTGGATGAAAAAGGTTGTTAAAGGTTTTTGAGGAGGTGCCAGTGAGGATATTACAACAAAGGATGGTGGACACACAAATGAGGTCGAAAGAGAGGTATGATGAGAAGAACTGTGTGTAGGAATGTGTTTTGGAAGAAGGTGCTCTAGTTAGGTTTAGGAAAGGAAGGAGAGTGCATACGGCTCTAGGAAATTTCATCTCCTGTGAGGGTGGTGAATGATTTGCGGTACACAGTCATGCTGAGTAATGGAGAAAAGTGGAGCAAGGAGAGAGTGGTGATTGCTAAAGATGGTGACAATAACAATGAAGGTTGACACAGAGTGAAAAAGAACAAATTATGAAAAAAATTCCCGCACCTGATAAAGGGAACGAGGTGTGTTGTAGATGTTAATTTACAATAGATAGTTGGAATATATATAGTTATGCACAAGCCACTACATTGATGAGGATACTCTTCAAGGCTCTTGTCACAAAGGCTGATTTCATGAGGAACTAAATATTGGTCAGAATGTTGAGCATGGTCGACCGATGGGTTGGTTGCAACCGGGAGAGCATGCTGACATTAAGTGTAACCCAACATAAAAACGCAATGAGAGGAAAACTGGTCTCCCTTAAACGCAACCAAATGGTTGTCTCTCTGGCTGCCAAATCCAGCGCTGCCAGTTTCTTTCCATACATTCATGAATTACAACTGCTGCCCACCTACATCAGCAACTTTTTGGGGAATTCCTTTGTGTGGGACTATTTCTGTCTTAAATTGAATGTAGTAAGTACTCTTGAAATTGTTGGCCGATGGTCTGATACTCCTGGGGGGGGCAGATGTTGCCGGCTCAGCGGTAATGATGTGGTGGAGATGATTCAACATCTCCTGACAAACTGTGAAGCACTGGCTGTGCTGTGTGGCAAGGCCCTTAGGGTGTCAGGACTGGAACCTCGAATACCATCTCCGGTGTTATGGAGCCTCTTTATGTCTGGCTCCCATGAGGGATTGATTGTCTTTCTTACTAAGTTGTGGAGATTGCTGTATGGGATTTTCCAAATGTTGGCAGCCTGAATGTACCTATGCTATTTTGTTTTCTCTGGAAGATGACGACTTGATCGTTTTATCTCTGACGTTGTGTCAAAGTTACTTGTATAACTGTGTGATACTTAAATAAAAAATTGTGGAAATGTACACAGTTATTCTCAAATGTGTATAGTAGCAGTGCCATGCTCTTCCCTTATCATCTGTATGTTATGGATTGATATGGTGCAATATGTAATAGAGCTAGAGTTATATCATAAGGTATGTTCTCTATTTCTAGATGGAATGTGGTGTTTTAAGTAGAGGGCAGTTGCTATACTCTGCTTATAAATTGTTTCTAATGTTTCCCTAGCATTTTATACAGCTGTGAAATAACAAAGGGCTTCATCATGGGTTGGGCAGAGCAGTACAGATGTGGCGGTAATAGCGTTACCACCGCATTACTGCTATGCCCAATCCCGAGTTTGGGTGGAAAGTAGCCGATTTACCTTCAGCTTTTAGCTGGAGGTAAATCTTGCCACTTTATGCCCATTTGCGGTGCTATTAGCGCAGGTGGTAATAGCACCCAAAATGCCCAATAAAGTCTTATGAATTCTTAACAAAATGTGGAGTAATAGACTTACCACAACTCAGGATCTGGCACTTTCAGCGCCGGGCCGAATTGCGGTCACGCTATTTATGCTGGCAGTATCCCGGCGGATTTACAGCCGGGAGTTTGCTAAACTTCTGATGAGGCTCAGTTTTTTAATGTGTTATGAGATGCTTTTTTATGTGTAGGTGTATGCTTTAATGCTTTATATTATTGATTATTGATTTATTGGTCACATGTTTCTGTACGAAAAGGCTGCTGTCAGTGTTTAAGCCTAAATATTTTGCTGAATCTGAGGGATTTTTGTTCAATTTCGTAATTAACCAAGGTCACTTACCAGTGTCCTGTGAACCCTGACTTCTTTAAGGAAGAGGGGTGTCTTTGTTCTTACTTAAGTCTTTCTTTGTGTCCAACTTTCCCCAACACATTTTTTTTTTGTGGAGGGGGGTCTGGCATCCACAATTCTTCAATCATCCTAATTGTTCTGCCAGACTTCCCCAACCCAGACCAAAGTAGGTGGGACCAAGTAGGTGGGGAGGGGGCAGGTCTAAAAACAAACTTCTATATCACCCTTTGTTTATTTTAAACCAAAAGTATGGGTGAAATCATAATTGCCATATGCATTTGTCCAAATCTGAAAAACCACACTGCTAGCCTTTTAAGCACACAGGAAAATCGAAATTGCAAAGCACTACATTTGTAAATTGTGTTCACTGACCAGTGCTAATTATTTCTTGAAGTGAAATTTGTAGAAAGTAAATAATTGTGATGTGCGTTCTTTTCAACTCACTTGTGTGATGCATTTATTTTCAGAGAAGTTTATTGTGTTGTGGCACTGCAGTGTGAGTTTCGTAACATTGAATTCAAATAAATAAAAATGTCCATTATCTCAATACCCCGGCCTGGTTCTTGACTTAATGTGGCACAGGGGTGGAGGGAGCCTTGGTGATACTATATTTTGTTCCGATAGGGCTAAGTGAACTAATGGTATTTGGTGTGCCGCTTTAACTGGGGGGAGAAGGTCCTTCGTGTTTTAAGAGTGGTCCTCAATAGATTTCGTTACAGGTCATATGATAGCAGTGGCTGGCAAATGCCCCTCTAATACCTAGACATAAATCAATTGTGCTGGCTTTGTCAATGCTTGTTTTTAATAGGGATTCAGTGTAAGGAACAGATACAAATAAACTGACTGAAGACATGCTTGGTTAAGAAATGTGTATCCCACCTGGAGGTAGTTTACAGCTGCATTTAGGCCATTTACACTCAGCAGACTGCTTAGAAATTAGAATGGCAGGCCACATTTTGATATTACTGCTTGTTTGATCGAGGTCAAAGAGATCCCAGGAGGACATGTTTCGGTGGAGAGGGGCAGCCTTTGGGTGGGAATGGCCATAGTGATTACCACGGCCAGGGACTAGACCATGCCAGTGGCTACATTATCAAACAGCCAAACTATGAAGAGGGACACACAGAGGCTGAATGCCTCTTCTATGTGATTTCCCTCCTAGATGTACTCCTATGCAAAAGATTTGGCGTATAGGTGGCACATGTGCCTCCTTTAGTAGTGAGTACATTATGTTTTGCATGTGTAATTCACATTCCTCTATATAGATATATGGGTGTCTCAAGTGTTGCAATATATTTCATGATTCATATAACTGCAGGTTTTACTGTGCTCCCTTTGTATCATATAAACGGATGCTGGATAAGTAGAGTAATCCTTGAAAAGAAAAAATGAAAAAATGTTGGGGGGATGTTTGTGCGTATAGGTATGCTTAATGTCAATTAAAAGTAGATTTAAGCAAAGCTGCATGAACTGATAAAGATGTACCAGAATGTGTAGCTTCAAAAAACTGTCCAAACTAGATAGCTTTTGAAAGGGGTGTAAATTGATCCTTCTGTTCATTATGCCACCCTTAGTCCTAGGACCTTAATGTATGTGAAACACATTTGCATGTATACTTTAGTCAAGTCATACTGTATGCAAGAAGTTGTGAGCCTGCAGCCCACATAAGCAGTTTTGCAAAAATGCCTCAAGACAACTTGCACTTTCGGTATTTCACGCATTTCTAAAATATTTGCTCATTGGTTTCACTTACATGAGTTCCCAATTGTATACTAATTGGCCTAAAGAAGCCATACATGAGAGCAATACTTACAAGCCAATTCATGGAATAAATGTGCGCCGAAAATTCCCGCGTAGAGGTGCCAAAACGTGCGATTTGCAGTAAAAGTGCGAAAATCGCAGTGCACCTGCGAAAATCGCAGGGAAACCAGCGCACATCGATTCACGGAAGTCAGTGCGCGAGAAAAACATTGGATGTGCGATGAAAAAGTGCGCGGCGCACGCCGGCGCACAGGTCATCCAACGGCGTGCGCCACGGCCGCTGCGAAATCACACATAGCACGGCACACATTACAAAAGTAGGCGGAACACGGGGCGTAACACTCGGAATGGGGAACAACGTGCGAAAATATGGGCATCATGGGGGAAGTACAGGAGGCAAGTGCGCGGAACGCTCACACGCTCGCCTACAACTCGTATTCATGGAATCGAATAGGGCAAACCAGCGCACGCTCAAAGACGCGCACAGGGCCAAACAAATACGCCACAAGAAAGCACCTGAAATAAATGTGTGCCAAAATATACCCATATACAGCTATGATACAGTGGCCCTCTAGGACAAATGAGGTGCAAAGGGGTACCGACAAACATGGACACCCGCTGTGTGAAAAATAGCGTGTGCGTGTATTACGGGGTTCGCGGGAAGTTCCACACGCGATTGGCCTGGGCACGTCTATTCCGGGATGCGCGGGAAGTTTCAGACGCGAATTTGCAGGGTACGTGTATTTCGGTGTGCGCGTGAAGTTCCACACGCAATTTCAGCGGAATACGTGACCTCCGGGTGCACGGCAAATTCCACACGCAAATCCAGCAGCCTACGTGTATTTCGGGGGGGCCGGGGAGTCCCACACATGAATTGGCCATGTGGGCCCTCGCAGCTGTTCCCTCTACACCCTCCACGGCCCCTGCAGGCGGCCCACACCACAGGGGACTACCCTGCACCCCTGCACATGTCCCGCAGGCAGCCCATCCACCATGGACATGCCCCCCAGCCAACCCACATGTCATCTTGCACTACTGCCCACCAACACATGTCTCCCAGCACCCCTACCCCCCTGCATCCAGGGGCACCCTCCACCAGGCCCCCACTCCTGTCCCCCTGCACCCCCGCCCCCCTGCATCCAGGGGCACCCTCAACTAGGCCCCCACTCATGTCTCCCAGCACCCCCACCCCCCACCAGTCAGGGGCACCCTCCAACAGGCCCCCACTTCTGTCCCCCTGCACACCCACCCCCCAGCACTGTGGGGCACCCTCTACCAGGCCCCCACTCATGTCCAACTCATGTCTCCCAGCACCCCCACCCCCCAGCACTGTGGGGCACCCTCCACCAGGCCCCCACTCATGTCCCCTTGCACCCCCAACCCCCTGCATCCAGGGGCACCCTCCACCAGGCCCCCACTCATGTCTCCCAGCACCCCCAACCCCCACCAGTCAGGGGCACCCTCCACCAGGCTCCCACTCATGTCCAACTCATGTCTCCCAGCACCCCCACCCCCAGCACTGTAGGGCACCCTCCACCAGGACCCCACTCATGTCCCCCTGCACCCCCCTGCATCCAGGGGCACCCTCCACCAGGCCCCCACTCCTGTCTCCCTGCACCCCCACCCCCCTGCACCCAGGGGCACGCTCCACCAGGCCCCCACTCTTGTCTCCCAGCACCCCCATCCCCCACCAGTCAGGGGCATCCTCCACCAGGCCCCCACTCATGTCCACCTGCACCCCCACCCCCCTGCATCCAGGGGCACCCTCCACCAGGCCCCCACTCATGTCCCCCTGGACACCCACCCCCCTGCATCCAGGGGCACCCTCCACCAGGCCCCCACTCCTGTCCCCCTGCACCCCCACCCCCCTGCATCCAGGGGCACCCTCCACCAGGCCACCACTCAAGTCTCCCAGCACCCCCACCCCCCAGCACTGTAGGGCACCCTCAACCAGGCCCCCACTCCTGTCCCCCTGCACACCGACCCCCCTGCATCCAGGGGCACCCTCCACCAGGCCCCCACTCATGTCCCCCTGCACCCCCACCCCCCAGCACTGTAGGGCACCCTCCACCAGGCCCCCACTCCTGTCCCCCTGCACCCACACCCCCCTGCATCCAGGGGCACCCTCCACCAGGCCCCCACTCATGTCTCCCAGCACCCCCACGCCCCAGCCGTGCGATTTGCCTGGGAACGTGTATTCCAGGGGTGCGTGGGTAGTCTCACACCCGATTCCATCAGGGTACGTGTATCATGGGTCCACGTGAACTTCCACACACGATACCAGCAGGGTCCGTGTATTACGGGGTTCGTGGGAAGTTCCACACGCGATTGCCCTGGGTATGTGTATTTCGGGGTGCGCGGGAAGTTTCACACGCGAATTTGCAGGGTATGTGTATTTCGGTGTGTGCGCGTGAAGTTCCACACGCGACTGGGCCTGTGAGAGTGGGGTACGTGTATTCCAGGGGTGGGCGGGAATATTTACTTGCGACTGGGCCTGGGAGAGCGTGTTACGTGTATTCCTGGGGTGGGCGGGAAGATTTACGCGGTCGCCTACAATGCGCCAAAAACTAAAAGGACCAATCCTGAAACACGTACGCCAGCATGAAGCAGGCGCACGTCCCGCGCAGCATAAAAGAGTGCGCAAACAACAAACAAGCTCAGATGCCAGGATGAATATACCGTTCCTAGCAGCAGTGGCCGTGGGATACCGCAGGAGGAGGAGAAGGATAGTCAGGGCCAGAATCTTCACACCCAGAACCAGCCTATTTGGTATGCCTGATGACCAGGTGTATGGGAGGTACAGGTTTCCACCACACATAATACTCGACCTGGTCAGTGAGTGGGAGGATGACCTCACATCACCCACCCTGTACTCCCAAGCACTCAGCCCCCTGGAGAAGGTCCTCAATGTACTGCACTTCTTGGCTACCGGATCATTTCAGCGGACAAGTGCCATAGTGGGGGGGGTGTCACAGGCCACGCAGTCACAGTGCCTACACCAGGTTTTGGCCATCATCACTGCACGCCCATCAGTCCACAGGCACATATACCTGCCCAGAACACCTGCAGAGAGGCAGGCTGTCAGCCAGGATTTCTACAAGGTGGCACAATTCCCCAAAGTGCTAGGTGCCATTGATTGCACCCATGTGGCTCTACGTCCCCCCAGGGCATCTGAGCACATCTATAGAAACCGCAAGCACTGGTATTGCATCAACGTCCAGGTAGTATGTGATGCCAAGGGAATCATCACCTCAGTATATGCCAACTATCCAGGGTTCACCCACGACAGATTCATTTACAGGATGTCAACCCTAAACCGGGACATGGAAGCTGGGCGGCATGGCGATGCATGGCTGCTTGGTGAGTATAAATGCCAGAGCACATGCATGCATAACAGATACAGAGTAATGCCAATACCCCACTAATGATCCCCATCACCACCTCCCCAGGGGACAGTGCCTACCCTCTGAGCACACACATGATGACGCCAATTCGGAACCCCATCACGCCTCCCGAGGTAAGATACAACACAGCCCATATTGCAACCCGGGGCATAGTGGAGCCCACATTCGGAGTGCTCAAGTCACTCTTTCGCTCCCTTGACCGTTCTGGCGGGCAGCTGTTATACGCTAAGTAGTGTGCAGGATCATAGTGGCAGCATGTGTCCTGCACAATGTTGCAACACGCCGGGGCCTGGCTGTGCTGGCTGTGGACATGGTGGTGCCTCCACATCCCCAACCACATGCACGCCCGCTGCGCATGGGAGGGGAAAGGGCACGGGGTGAGGCATACCGTACGCAGCTGGTGGCTAATTACTTCACATAGAAAGCACACCCCTGTGGAGTGCACACAGCCCTGGCACATACCATCTGACAATCAATGAAGACTCAATCTGAAAATTATGATGAACAAATGGACAGTCAACTGTCAGAACCATAGCAGCCTGAGATTGTTCATCTGGAAGTGTCACAATGTGTGCATCCCTATCTACATAAACACCACTAATGCAGTGTCATCAAAAGACACACTTCCATGCAGCAAAAATGAATACCCACTTGCAAAATACAACATGAGAACAGTGCCATGTCACCCAACCCCTCCCCGGCACGGCCACACAACACACCATGGCATGTCATGCAATGTGAGAGCAAACAAATTAATCCCAACAACATGCCCCAAGTGTCACCAACTACAGTGTCCCTAATGGAAACTGGCCACACATGAAATGCTCACAGTAATGCAGGACCAACAACACACATTACCAAATACTTACCAATAATACCAATCACCTACACAACCTCCAACCTACCATAAACATGACAGTACGGACTTAAAACATTGGTAGCTTCACTACCTGATAATGGCAGCACTTCAAACACTTCCAAGTATACAGTGTTAGCACCACACAAGAGTGTTGGTGCACTGCTTACAACATGGACTCCAGTCCCAAAGTAGACCGCCTTGTGAAGACATGAGAAATGGACCTGCAAATTAGGAGGATGAGATGGATGCAGAGCCACATATCAATACACCATGCAGTGTACAATACAACAACAATATGCACTAGGAATGTATACACAGTATTGACTACAGACTGCCCACACATCAAATGGGAGTCCAACGTCACTGTGTAAGTCAATGTCACTTGGGCACACCCTTTGCAAGCCCATGGAAACGGGAAGCAGGAGGGGTGTGTGTCACACAAACCCAAGCATCTGACCCAAATTCAGGACAAGCCTGCATGTGCCCAGCCACAATACAGCGTAGGTTCACGGGAGCCACACAAGGCAACACACTGTCCAAAAAAATCAAAAATCAAAAATTAAAAAAAATAAATTTAAAAAAAAATCAAAAATGGCTATTAATGGGCCCGGGGGGGTGGGGGAGGCCACCCAGGAGGTCCGAGGACAGGGTGCACACCAAAACTCACCTGTGTGGATCTTGCGGAAAAAAAAACACCTCCATGGGCTCATGGCCTGCACGGCTACCCTATTGTGGGAGAATCGCTGCTGTCGCTCTCCTCACCCTCTGCAGCTGCATCAGGAGGTAGTGGCACTATGGGAGGCAGCCCACGCAAAGCCCTAGTCTGGTCCTCCATGGCAGTAAGCATGCGGGTGTGGAAGGTCTGGTTCTGGAGGATAATTGTGCGTAGGTCCCCATGCAACAACTCACGGGATGCCCGGACCTCCGCCCTAGTTGCCTGCATCTCAGCTGAGAGCGTACGTGTGAGCCGCTCCAGCTGCTGTTCTGTCCTCATGTTAGCTGAAGCCTCAAGCTCAACCAGACTTGCCCTGAGCTGACGGAGTTCCACCCTCAGGGCTTCCCTGTGGCCCTGGGACTCAATGGAAATGGCTTCAAGCAGAGTCTCCAGTGCCGCCCGCCTGTCCCTGTTGGACGCCTACATGTCCTCCCTGTGTGACTGGCTAATGGAGTCTGTTGCCTGCTGTAGTTGTTCAATTAGCCTTTCTTGGGGGACAATGGAAGTGGCCACCCTATCCATGGCCTGAGACATCATCTCAGTTGATGCTGCCTGTTGGTTTGCCATACCGTATATGGATTGCTCCCATGCAGTATTGCCAGGTGCTGTACGGTCACCGCGTCGGCGGGCACCACACCTGTCTGGGGCAAGGCGAACTGCGCCTTGCTGTGCCGGCACTGCCTGAGGCTGCAGGACTGCATTCCCCCTCTGATCTGCTGGCCCAGGAACAGGATCAGATGTAGCGGAGTGTGACCCTGCATCCGTAACCACCAAAGGCGGACCTACCAACACTGACATCCCCATTGAGGGTTCTACCCCTGGTGCAGGTGGGTTGGACAGTACAGAATCTCTCCCAGAAACACTTACCTGCGACGCCACATAGGTCTCATCATCCGAATCGACACCTGAATAGAGCTTGGGGGAGGTGCACCCAGAGACACCCCTTGAGATGACAGCCTGCAGCAAGTGTTGGTTCTCACCCACCACCACACCACATCCCTCACTGGTGCCCGGTCGGGCCTGAGACTCCTCCTGGGTCTGCACCATCTCCACAACCCCAGCAGTATCAATTGCGTCATCCCCTGCAAAGACATAAAAGAAAAGAAATGGGAACAGGCATTAGCAACATGGAACACAATTAGGGCTGAGAAGCAACAGAAACAGTCCTTCATTGACACATGTACCACATGACTATAACCCTCCCATGCATGCACTGTCACTGCGTATGAAGGGGAGGCAAATGGCACAAATTGATGACACCAAGATGGAAGACCAAAAAATTTGCTGCATGCTGCCTAGCAGTGCCATCACACATTGGCCTGTGATTGGCATGTCCAATACACATACATGACACATGCCATCACACAGAATGCATGTACCGTAGCCATGTCACACATGTGACAATATGACTGAGAAATGCCTAGTGAAAGTGGTGGAATGCAGACAATCAGCCTGAATGAACACAGAATAACATGCAACTACGTTGTGGCAAGATGACAATTCAAGGGCAACTGGCGTGAGGTTGGGCTGAATGTCTACTGTTGCCAGAAGGGATACTGCAACACCCAAATCCTGGTGCACAGAATGTATTGAATGAAGCACATGGGTGACCCAAACCACTCAGGCACACACCCCCTCACCTGGCACTCAATCAGAAGCACTCACACACACACCATGCACATGGATGACACACACATGCATGTGCACTCACCGGACAATGCCTCGTAATCTGGCAGGTCTCCCACACCTTGGATCTGTTCCTCCGTGACGTAGGTCCCAGCAACATACTCATGTGGAGTGAGTTCAATGTCCTCTGCCGGAGACCCACCTCCAGTCACTAGAGTTGCGGCATGACTTGAGGCCAGCTTTTTCTTTGCCCTGCGCTTAAGGTCATTCCAGCGCTTGTAGCAATCATTAGCTGTGTGCCTCATGAATCCAAGGGCACTTATGTGTTCCGCAATGGTCTGCCAGTGTGCCTGACGTTGTGCAGGTGTGGTCTTGCATCCTGCAGTAATCACCATTTCGTTGTCATGTGCGGACACATACTCCACAAGTGCATCAAGTTCGACCTGATTGAAGCTGGGCTTCCTTGGTGGGCCGGACTGTGTAGCCGTGTCTGGGGCATCAGCCTGTACTGGACGAGCACTCTTCCTCTTCCGCTTGGAAGGTGGTGGTGATACTGAGTGTCCTACGCCACTCTGGACACTAGGGGCAGGAGCCCCGGTGACTGTGGACTAGGAGTGTGGGAATGAACACTCACCATGGGACTTGGTGCAGGCATTAGCTGAAGTGTGATGTAGTCAGGGGGAACGTCAGCAGCATGGACTAGGACCGATACTGTCCTTGCTGGGACACTCAGAGCTGGGGTGGATGGAGCCGCAGCTGTCCCTGCAGCCTCCCCACCCTGCCTACTCGGGGCAGCAGATGAAATAGCTGCCCCTGATCCACGTGGGCTGGTGTCACCAACGTGCACCGCCACATGTGACCTAGACCTGCTGACCTGGAAGTCAGCCATGGAGTCACCCAGTGCCAGGTCTGGTGCCACAATGGGCTGGTCCAACAAGGGCTGAGCAGGGATGGTGTCAGCCACGTTACCCTCAACCGGGGGGGGCATGGGTGTCCCTGACTGGTCACCCACACATGGGGGGCTGGGGGCACCCTGCAAGTCCTGGCCACGTATCCTACTGTGTCCACCACGGCCACCTCTTGTGGCTCGCCCACTTTTGCCACCCTTACCACGTGCTCGCCTCCCAACCATGGCACTGATGTTGTTGTGCGTATGGGAGTTGCAGTAAACTATTGTCCTGGGCAATTGGGGGTCAAAGGGGTAGGGTACTAGATGGAATTCGTACCCTAGTGCTCTAGCAAGGCTGTATGTGACACCTGGGGGAAGATGACGGGTCACGCAACACACAGGCACCCCAAAAAAGGGAGATAATGTGCACGCAACCCCTCCTAGACCACGTGCGTGGAAAAAAAACCTGCACTACGCTGTGGCACCCAGAAACACAAAAATGAACGTATGCGTGTCGCACACAGCCTAGACTGACCACTGAAGGGGTAGGCTACACACGGGGCAAGCACAGATGTCAAATACGTGCGCGACTCACCGTCTGCCAGGAAAAATCACGTGAAAAATAGGCACGTGTGCGCGTTGGCAACACCCCCGCCAAAAGAAGAATTGTACGCTGTCTGAGGAGACAGGACAACAGGAGAAGTGAACGCTGTTTGAGGAAACAGGCCCAGGAAAAAGACAAGAAGAGAAAAAGCTGTCAGAGGTAACAGGGAGTACGAACTTGGAACGCCGTGAAGTAAATCGCATGTGAACCGACAAGAAGTACAGAATTCACCCACTCGCTCTCCACGAAAAGCACGTACAAGGAAATGGCGTTCTACACGTACCTTTTAAACATGCCCACACGTCCAGCGTCACTTCCGCGTGTACGCGCTAAGGCCCCATCCTCCAATTACACGAGCTGACACTCTGACGTGCAGTTATTGGACGTGTAACATGCACCCGTGTACAGGGAAACGCCTGCGCACGCACATCACAGACGCGCATACGCGCTGGTGGCCTTTGGGCCAATGAATTCGCGTACGTGTGCTGACGCGCTTACGCGCTAAAGCCCTTTCCTCGAATTACATGCAGACGTGCTGGATTTTCACATGCCAAATCACTCCGTATCAAGCTGGCCACGCGTAAGCACACGGAAGACCACGCTCCTGCCCAGAAGGCCGAATTACTGCCCCCCAGAGCCCCGAGCACGCTCCCACCTGCCATCTGCTGCTGCCTGATTGCCTGCTGCCCACGTGCCCTGCCATTTGCTGCCTGCACATCAGCTAGGGGTGCTGTTGCTGTGACCACCCCTGCTGGAACCGAAGACTCCCGACTGGGATTCCATCACTCCACAGCCCAGCCCCAGGACCCAGTTGCCCACCCACTCCTGCCTCTGGGGTTGTCATGTCGGGCACTGCAACATCTGGAACCACTGACAACCCCCGGCCAGGTAGGCAAAGGGGCACCAGCTTCACTGCCACCGAAGTTGGTGTCCTGGTGGAGCAAGTCCTGGGGCAGTATAATGCCCTCTTAGGAAGATTGCGCGCCAACAAGGAAGGATGGACTCGGATCTGGACGGACATTGTGACTGCCATCAACGCGGAGGGGGTGGCAGTCCGCGACTTCCAACATGTCAAGAAGCGCTGGGAGGACTTCAGGTCCAGGACCCTCAACAAGGCCCGGCGCCTCTTGAAGGCAGCTTATGCTAAGGGGCACCGGGGCCACTTGTCGGACGATCAGATGAGGGTCCTGGAACGCATATCCCCAGCGCTCCACGTCCAGGTCCTTGAGAGGCAGACCCGTCTGGAGTCGAGCGGTAAGTGTACATGCATCATGATTGTAAGCTGTGCGTGTGGTGATGTGCCAGTAGTGTGCAGGTTGCACATGTGTTTGTATGGGGCCAAGTATGGGTGGGGGTGTACAGGGCCATGAGGCTAACACATGCGGGGGCTGTCATGTGTGAGACATGGATGGTGCTTTTGTGTGTAGGCTTGCATGCCAAATGCAGTTGTGTGGGCACACATGTTTGGATGAATGTGTATGTAAGTAGGCATGTTCGTGATGTCACACATGGATGTTGTTTTCAGCTGCATGTATCAGCACTGTGTACATGTGCATGTGTGTGTATTTGACAAGGGTGCAACAGTGATGCAACATGGATGCATGTGACAGCATGCAAGCCTGCTTGGCAGATGTGACATGGATGCCGATCTGAACACTGCGACAGTTGGCAGAGGTGTACACATGCATGCAAGTGTGGTGGTGTGTGTGCATGTGTAGTACACTCCCTGGGTTGCATGTGATGTCTAGCTCACTTTTGCCTGCTCATGCTGTTTTATGTGTATGGATGGTGCTGGCAGTTGCGATATGGCTGTGGTATGGCTCATGTGTTCAAGTTGAAATGACATGTGTGTTGGCGATTGTGATGCCATGTCTGAGGTTTGCCAATGCCACTCATGTACAACTGTCATGTGTGTATGTGTCCATTGTACAGTGCCCTGATGCCTGTGTTTTATTTCTCCCTGTCTGCAGCGTCAACTGATGAAGAGGGCGGAGAAGGTACTGTGGAGCACAGCGGCGGGGATCGCACCGCCAGCCGGAGACGCAAGGCCCGGCTCCCCTCCCAGGTTGTGATCTCGTCAGGGAGTGAGGAGTCCGGTGCCGCGTCCCAGGCCGCAGCTGCCGAGGGGAGGTCCAAGAGGCGGAGGTCAGAGTTGGACTCCTCGGCAGCAGAAGGGGCAGCTGGGACCCCACAGGGCCCAACGGGGGAAGATGGCACGGAGTCATCCAGGTTGGTGGGGGGTTTGGTGGAGGAAGAGGCCGTGCAAGCAACAGAGATGGGGTCTGGAGGTGGGGATTCCACTGGTGCTAGTGGTGCAGTGCAGGACCAGGGACAGGAGGCAGCACAGGCCGCCGCGGAGGTGCCTGTGTGCAATCCTGTCCCTGATCCGGTCAGCGCATCATCTTGCACCAGCAGGGATGCCTACGTCCAGACCCGTTTTCAGACAGGGGATGAGCTCACAACAACTGGCCTTCCTCTGCCTGCGGACGTGGCTATCCGGGTCCGGGTTGAGCCTGTCCTGACTGGTGTGGCGTTGCGTCAACAGGCCATGCGAGGTGACCTGCAGTCTTTTCATGAGTAGACTGCACGTCATCTCGAATGGCTCGTTGACCGCGTCGGCCTACTGGGACAGGTCACCCAGGCCGGATTCCTCCGTTTGATGGGGCTTGCTCAGACCCCCTCCTCAACTGAACCCCCTATGCGCCAATCGTCCTCCGTCCCATTGTCCCACCCATTAGTCACCTGGGTGCCCTGTGGAGCTGCCTCTGACGGTGCGGCCAGGCTGGTGGAGGAGGCATCCCTGCCACAGTCGTGAGTCGGACGTCCAGCAGGGGTGGCCACATCAACGACTGCACCCCAGCCGGTGGAGGATGTGCAGGCAGCAGGAGCCAGGGCACGGGCAGAGGCACAGCAGCAGCAGCAACGAGGTGGGAGCCATGATGGCTCGGGGCCTTCGACATCGGAGGGGCAGGCATCGGCCGGAGGGCAGGAGGACCCAGGACGGGAAGTGTCTTCCGTGTGGCAGCGGTTGGGCCACGCCATAGATGCGGAGCGGCAACGGGCGGAAGAGGCACGGCTCACGATGGTCAGGGCGGAGAACTCCATGTGGAGGGCCCTGAGGCGGGCTGAGTGCCTCGAGGCAATCCGCAGGGAGTTGGAGGTGAACATGTCGATGGCCCTGCGGACCCTCGGGGCCATGGAGGAGGACCGCCTCCGGGACATTGAGCAGGAGTTCGATGATGACCTGGCCCGGAACATCCCGAAGTGAGCCGTCGGACTAGCCCGCTGCCCTTGTAAATAGTTCTGTAGTTAGTGTTAGGTTTCCTTTGGTTTTGCATTTTTTTTGGACCTTTTGGACAATGGGCCACATTTTTGTATGTAGTTTTTTTTATTAGGTAGTGTTATTAGATAGGTTTCATTTCTTCTGTTGGGATCATGGACCCTGGATTGTTTATCTGTATATAGTTGACTGTTGGATTTTCTATTTTTTTTTTATGATTTACCCATGGAGCAATGGTTTTCGATTTTAATTTTCCATTGGATTTACTTTTGTGAACTGTGACTTTGGACACCTTTCCTTTGGATTATGATTTGTGGTTTTACATTATTTCACTGACATGCTGCTTTTTTTTTTTAATTCCCATTTTCGTTTGTTTATTTTTGATTCAATTTATGTTGCTTTTAATACATATACTTTCTTCAAACTTCAATGTGTAGTATCATCTCATTGGTTTCATGCATATCATGATATGGGTTTTGACATTCACTGACACCCATTGTGTGTATGTGAGGGACATGTGTTCATTTACAAACTTGCCATTGGGGTTGTATCATGTAATTGCCTTTTCTAAGTGGGTGGATGCAATACTCGGGTGGGTGTTTGGCATTTGTAGGCTGCCCATAAGGGCCAGGGATCTAGATTGTGATGACATGTTGGCTGGGGGACATGTGTGGGGGCCTGCTGGCAGGTGCCCCTGACTGGTGGGGGTGGGGGTGCTGGGAGACATGAGTTGGGGCCTGGGGGAGGGTGGCCCACAGTGCTGGGGGGTGGGGGTGCTGGGAGACATGAGTTGGACATGAGTGGGGGCCTGGTGAAAGGTGCCCTGACTGGTAGGGGGTGGGGGTGCTGGGAGACATGAGTGGGGGCCTGGTGGAGGGTCACCACAGTGCTGGGGGGTGGGGGTGCAGGGGGACATAAGTGGGGGCCTGGTGGAGGGTGCCCCTGACTGGTGGGGGGTGGGGGTGATGGGAGACATGAGTTGGACATGAGTGGGGGCCTGGTGGAGGGTGCCCGACAGTGCTGGGGGGTGGGGGTGCTGGGAGACATGAGTGGGGGCCTGGTTGAGTGTGCCCCTGGATGCAGGGGGGTGGGGGTGCAGGGGGACATGAGTGGGGGCCTGGTGGAGGGTGGCCCACAGTGCTGGGGGGTGAGGGTGCTGGGAGACATGAGTTGGACATGAGTGGGGGCCTGGTGGAGGGTGCCCGACAGTGCTGGGGGGTGGGGGTGCTGGGAGACATGAGTGGGGGCCTGGTGGAGGGTGCCCCTGGATGCAGGGGGGTGGGGTTTCAGGGGGACATGAGTGGGGGCCTGGTGGAGGGTGTCCCTGGATGCAGGGGGGTGGGGGTGCAGGGGGACATGAGTGGGGTCCTGGTGGAGGGTGCCCCTGGATGCAGGGGGTGGGGTTGCAGGGGGACATGAGTGGGGGCCTGGTGGAGGGTGCCCCTGGATGCAGGGGGGTGGAGGTGCACGGGGACATGAGTGGGGGCCTGGTGGAGGGTGCCCCTGACTGGTGGGGGGTGGGGGTGCTGGGAGACATGAGTGGGGGCCTGGTGGAGGGTGCACCACAGTGCTGGGGGGTGGGGGTGCAGGGGGACATGAGTGGGGGACTGGTGGAGGGTGCCCCTGACTGGTGGGGGTGCTGGGAGACAGGAGTGGGGGCCTTGTGGAGGGTGCCCCTGGATGCAGGGGGGTGGGGGTTCAGGGGGACATGAGTGGGGGCCTGGTGGAGGGTGGCCCACAGTGCTGGGGGTGGGGGTGCTGGGAGACATGAGTTGGACATGAGTGGGGGCCTGGTGGATGGTGCCCCTGGATTCAGGGGGGTGGGGGTGCAGGGGGACATGAGTGGGGGCCTGGTGGAGGGTGCCCCTGGATGCTGGGGGGTGGGGTGCAGGGGGACATGAGTGGGGGCCTGGTGGAGGGTACCCCTGGATGCAGGGGGGTGGGGGTGCAGGGGGACATGAGTGGGGGCCTGGTGGACGGTGCACCACAGTGCGGGGGTGGGGTGCAGGGGGACATGATTGAGGGCCTGGTGGAGGGTGCCCCTGACTGGTGGGGGGTGGGGGTGCTGGGAGACATGAGTGGGGGCCTGGTGGAGGGTGCACCACAGTGCTGGGGGGTGGGGGTGTAGGGGGACATGAGTGGGGGCCTGGTGGAGGGTGCCCCTGACTGGTGGGGGGTGGGGGGGTTGGGAGACATGAGTGGGGGCCTGGTGCAGGGTGCCCCTGGATGCAGGGGGGTGGGAGTGCAGGGGGACATGAGTGGGGGCCTGGTGGAGGGTGGCCCACAGTGCTGGGGGGTGGGGGTGCTGGGAGACATGAATTGGACATGAGTGGGGACCTGGTGGAGGGTGCCCCACAGTGCTGGGGGGTGGGGGTGCTGGGAGACATGCGTGGGGGCCTGGTGGAGGGTGGCCCACAGTGCTGGGGGGTGGGGGTGCTGGGAAACATGAGTTGGACATGAGTGGGGGCCTGGTGGAGGGTGCCCCACAGTGCTGGGGGGTGGGGGTTCAGGGGGACATGAGTTGGACATGAGTGGGGGCCTGGTGGAGGGTGCCCCACAATGATGGGGGGTGGGGGTGCTGGGAGACATGAGTGGGGGCCTGGTGGAGGGTGCCCCATAGTGCTGGGGGGTGGGGGTGCTGGGAGTCATGAGTTGGACATGAGTGGGTGCCTGGTGGAGGGTGCACCACAGTGCTGGGGGGGCAGGGGGACATGCGTTGGTGGGCAGTAGTGCAAGGTGACATGTGGGTTGGCTGGGGGGCATGGGCATGGTGGATGGGCTGCCTGCGGGACATGTGCAGGGTAGTCCCCTGTGGTGTGGGCTGCCTGCAGGGGCCATGGAGGGTGTAGAGTGAACAGCTGGGAGGACCCACACGGCCGATTCACGTGTAGGACTGCCCGGCACCCCCGGAATCCATGTAGGCTGCTGGATTCGCATGTGGAATTTCACTTGCACCTTGGAATACACGTACCCTGCTGAAATCGCGTGTGGAACTTCCCGCGCACCTTGTAATATACGTACCCTGCTGAATTTGCATGTGGAACTTCCCGCACACCCCGAAATACACGTGCCCAGGGCAATCGCGTGTGGTACTTCCTGCGCATCTTGGAATACACGTACCCTGCTGAAATCGCGTGTGGAACTTCCCGTGCAGCCCGAAATACACGTACCCAGGGCAATCGCGTGTGGAACTTTACACGTACCCTGCTGATATCGCGTGTGGAAGTTCACGGGGACCCATAATACACGTACCCTGATGAATTTGCGTGTCAGACTACACGCGCAATCCTGATATACATGTACACAGGCGAATCGCACTTCTGGGGGGTCGGGCGTGGTAGGAAGGAGTGGGGGCCTGGTGGAGGGTGCCCCTGGATGCTGGGGGGTGGGGCTGCTGGGAGACATGAGTGTGGGCCTGGTGGAGGGTGCCTCACAGTGCTGGGGGGTGGGGGTGCAGGGGGACATGAGTTGGACATGTGTGGGGGCCTGCTGGCAGGTGCCCCACAGTGCTGGGGGGTGAGGGTGCTGGGAGACATGCGTTGTGGATCAGTAGTGCAAGGTGATATGTGGCTCGGCTGGGGGGCATGGCCATGGTGGATGGGCTGCCTGCGGGACATGAGCAGGGGTGCAGGGTGGTCCCCTGTGGTGTGGGCTGGCTGCAGGGGCCGTGGAGGGTGTTGAGGGAACACCTGGGAGGACCCACATGGCCAATTCACGTGTAGTGCTCCCTGCGCACCCCTGAAATACACGTACCTTGATGAAATCGCGTGTGTTACTTCACGCGCACCCCTGATGTACACGTACCCAGGACAATCGCGTGTGAAACCTCCCGCGAACCACTGAAATACACGTTCCCCGCTTGGCGTTTGCTGTTTGGCAGCCTTGTGAACTGGTCCAGGGTTAGCGCAGCCCTTTGCGATGAATTGGGAATTTTGAAGGCTTTTCCTTGCGCGAGGGCGTTCTTGGGGGCGTAACTGGCACTGCTGCAGGGTCGCTGCGCCACTCTGCACCACGGCTGGTTTGGAAGGCTGGAATCCATGAATACGCTGTGCGATGAAATGGATTTTATCGCACGCGGCTGGCGCAGTGTATCACACGAGGACACTGTGCGCCAGCCGCGTGCGCCACTTTTGTGCGAAATTCTATGAATTACCCTGTTAATCTCTGCATGGCTTCATTGCTAACTACCAGAATCCCCTGCGCATCAGCAGAACCCTGCCATGATCACCAGTAAAAGGCCCTAACTCGACCTACATCCATCACTTCAACATTATGCTAGTGCGTTAAGTTAAGGAGAATTGTCTTCAAGCTTAAGAAAATAACATTTACTAGTAACGTTTGTGTTCTTCGATTAAAATTTCGGGACAAATTACAACAGTGCATTTTAGAATTCGGCAATTTCAGCATTTGTAATGGAAGTTCTTAATGTTGTTTTAACGGTGGTTTGAACTGATGTTTAACAAGCAGTGTTTCATAGTGAGACGGAAAGAAATGGCCCAAATACCTATATATTGGCCCCATCGATATTGAAGATGTCTACATCCATAAGGTTATGTTGTGCATAATGAAAAATACCAACCGCCTCATTATGAGTTTGGATTTGTTGGAGAAACAAAACATCACTTTACAAACAATCGCCCACACTTCAACATTCCACG
This sequence comes from Ambystoma mexicanum, assembly GCF_040938575.1. Classification (NCBI taxonomy): domain Eukaryota; kingdom Metazoa; phylum Chordata; class Amphibia; order Caudata; family Ambystomatidae; genus Ambystoma; species Ambystoma mexicanum. Next base: position 242,311,544 of record NC_090927.1, read on the forward strand.
TTTAGGGGTGAAGTGGGGGACATGCCTCAAGCACCTCCTAGAGGTATTTCCTCAACTTTACCACCAAAATATTGGGCCTCATTGCGAGGTTGGCGGAATGGGTTTACCGGCACCGGTAATGGTGCTGGGAAACCCATTACGCCCTATTACGAGGTTCCAGGGACCAGGGAGCTAATAACGGGCCCGTTATTAGCTACCTCCCCATTCCCATTGAGCCCTATGGGGGCTCGAATGGAAATGGAGATGGGTATTTTGAATGAGGAATTACTGGGTCCTCCAAGGTTGGAATGACCCGGTAATTCCTCATTCAAGGAACCCGGACCTGGACCCAACTTTGGAGGCAGCCATGGCGCTAATAGCACCATGGCTGCCTCCAAACTCGTAATGAGGCCCATTGTGAATTTAGTATGGGAAATATTACCACTTGTCCTCCAAATCCCCAATGGAATCCTGTGGCCTTCAGGAATGGGTGAAAACACGGTCATTCAGCCACTCAAAATAAAATGCTGATTTAACTTAAATGCAAGTGGTGGGATCAAGAAAAGAGGATGGCATTATTATCAAATATGGCCATTTCTGAATGAGGCTCTGTAGTGATAAGCTGCTAGGCGCTTGCAGTAACCTGCATTTGCACTAACCCACTGAGCTATCTTGTGTGTATTAGAGCCTATTCGAAGCGTGGAGGAAAATGCTGACATCAACCAGGACTCTCAAACTGGGTGAGCCTGCATGCTTGCAAGGGGTTAATTGCAAAGGCCTTTTTTGAAGACATAAAACATCGTGCTTTAGCAAGAGGCTCCATGCAGTTCGTGGGAGCCAGGCATTGCTTTGCCCGTCTTCACTCTGCGAGTCAGGTGCACTGATAAGACAAGAATGCAAAGAAACAGTGCCCGAAGCCTGGGAGCCAAGACTGGCTGTTTCCAGTCTTGTAACTTTCCAAGCAAAAAACATGTTTACTGCCAGGAGGGAAGAGCCTAGAAGCTTCTCGAAGAGCTGACACGTCATGATGATTGACGTGCAGCTCCTAATAAGAGAACTATACTTGGACCAGGGAGGGGGGACTCATCCTGGACTGTTGGAAAGACGTGCGCATCAAGGACAGTGCCTGGACGACCAGCTGTGCGCTATCAGGGCCGAGGTTCCTAACATCACATCCCCGCTCTGGTGTAGGACTGTGGGGGCTTGGCCAGTCCTCCCCTCCTCTGCTGAGGAGTGCCGGGCACCGGTAGCGGCGAGGGTCCTGGATGTGATCAGATTGTATCTTCATCTACATTTCATTAGGAGCGTAAGACCAAATAATTGCATATTCATCTGTGATTGATAATTGGCATTATATAGCTTGCACTCTCTATTTCCACATTATTATAAATTGCTGCTTAGTTTGCATTAGTCATTGTAGATAATAAATGCAAGCATCATATTCTGTGTGATTGGCTTTTTTCCAGACTGAGTTCATCGTGCTTCTTAAACCTTATTTGTGTGGGAAGGTAATTAGGAGTGATTTACTTTGCACAAAGGGCTGGATCCCAGGGAGGTGCGGGTACTGTTTATCACTACATTTGGCGCTGTGAGCAGGGTTTACGAGCACGATGCCCTTCTGGAAAAGAAATACAAAAGATGAATGCAATGGGGAAGATAGTGCACTCTGTCACATTCCAGGATGGCCGGCATCAAATGCTTGGTCGGGTGTGGCAGATATTTTGCATCGGTACTCGGCACCGAGGGCATGGGACATGCTTGAAAATGATGTTTCCCCGGCGGTAATTAGTAAGTGCTTGGAGAGTTTACCGCTTGAGAAATGCAGAAAGGAGCTAAAGGCAGCAGGGAACATAGGCTGGTTATTCCTGCAGGCGCTCAGAAAGGTGCATGAGAATGAATTGCTTAAAGATGCTAAAATTAGTAAATTAACAGACGAGATATCCCTGCTCCAAGAGCAACAAATTATTATGAGAGAGACCCTTGAATCGTCCGTTAAACGGGCTGATCAGATGGAGGACAGGTGTGCCTCTTTAGCTGTGCGTGTAGCCACGCACAAGCGCAGACAGCGGCGGGGCAATCCGTCAAAGATAAGGATTCGCGCGCTAATTAGGAAAGATAACTGGGACCCAAATTTATGGTCGGGTGAAGTCAGTGATAGTGAAACTGAGCAAGCACACGACTGGAATGAGTCTGTTGAAATTAGACTTGCTGAATTAAATTGGTCTGATGAAGAGGAGCTGGAATGTGCTCCAAAGAAATGTGTTTATCCAGCACGGCCGTTAATCACTAACAAATCAAAAGGCCAAGCTGGCGGTGCAAATATTCAAAATACAAGGATTGTCCGTGATTATACACAGACAGAGCTTTTAGAGATTGCTAAGTTATTTAGACAGAAGCTAGGTGAAGCACTTTTGACTTGGTTCCTTCGCATCTGGGACACGGGTGCCGATAGTATCTTCTTAACCCCAGAGGAACTGTTAAAGATGGGTTCACTCACTACTAATGTGATGTTGGGACAGATAGTGCGCGGTGCGCTCGGACAGCAAGGTTCTCATTCCTTGTTTAATTGGCTTCAGACTGCCCTAATGAATCTGTATGGGAGTCCAATGGATATGGAAGAGAGTTGGGGCTGTTGGCAGTCACTAACTGAAGCAACAAACCAGCTTAGAGAGATGGGTTTGCAGTGTGCACTGTACAGTGCAAATTTTGCAGGGCCTGACATGGAGTTGTTTACAGCTGGCATGCGCGCACGTTTGTTAAGAAATGCACCGAGTCACATGAAGGGCGCATTGCTTTCATTGCTTGGTCCAGCGCAGGGCAAAGCCATTGGTGAAGTGGCACTTCTGTTAGGGCAACTAGAAGGGCTGGATGTACGCAAAGCAGCGCGTCTAGTGGCTGCAAACAATGATTCAGAAAAAAAGCGTGGTAAAAATGTAAAGTCTAAAGAGAAAGCTGATACTGTTGAGATCACACGCAAACAAATGTGGGTGGACCTGCTAAAAGCAGGAATTCCAAGGGATGAGATAGATGGTAAACCCACATCTGAGCTGCTTGAGAAATGGAAGAAATTAAAAAGACAGGGACGGGAAAAAACTAAGCCCTCTGCACCCTCTGAAGAGGAGGTGTTAAAGCCCAAAGTGCGAGCAAAAGGTTACCCTGATTTGGCAAAGAACAAGTGGGAGGTCCCAGATCCCATTTTTGATTGAAGGGCTGGCTCTGTCTTTGAGGTACGGTTAATAAAGAGAACTAGCCCCAGAGACAGACGCCCTTTTGTGCCACTTACCTTGTACTTGGATGAGAAAGTAAAACATGTTTTGGCTCTATTAGACACAGGAGCTGAGGTAACCATTCTGAATGGCAATCCCAGTAAATTGTCTGGTCCCAGAGTTTTGGTCAATGGTTATGGGGGAGCAGAAACTGTTGCAAAAGCCTTTAATGTAAAAATGTCAATTGGCGAGGGATTGCCTTTCACAGCAAATGTTTTGATTGCAGATATACCAGAGTACATCCTTGGCATGGATGTGTTGTTGGGCAAAAGTGTGACTACAGATTTAGGCGAATTTGTTTTTGGCAATCGAAAAATCCATGTGAGAGTTGTTAACCCTGTTGTGGTTGGGCATGCCAAATGGTCCCCCTTGCATTTACCTCCTCCTGCTGACCCAGTGTGTGTGAAACAGTACCGGTTGCCAGGAGGACATAAAGAGATTGGTGAAACTATTGAGTCATTGGTGAAAGCTGGCATAATGAGGCCGGCAGTCAGTCCATTCAACTCGCCGATCTGGCCTGTCCGCCGCCCGGATGGGGCATGGCGTCTGACAATTGATTACCGCATTTTGAACAAGAAGGTGCCGCCCTTAGCTACGGCGGTGCCAGACATCATTACTCTGATTGAAAACCTTACAAGAGAAGTGGGTGAATGGCATGTGGTCCTTGACCTGGCCAATGCATTTTTCTCCATTGATATTGACACTGAATCACAAGACCAATTTGCTATCACTTGGGGAGACAGACAGTTTACCTTTACTAAATTGCCCCAGGGGTATGTGCATAGTCCCACTCTGTGTCATGGATTGATTGCCAGGGACTTAAAGATGGTGCAATTGGATAATGTATTTATTGCTCATTACATTGATGACATCATGCTGACCAGTGTTGAGAAAGAACATGTAGAAAATGCTGCTGAAAAGTTGATCACACACATGCAAAATCGGGGGTGGGCCATAAATCCCAAAAAGGTACAGGGGCCTGCTCAAGAGGTGAAATTTCTAGGTGCAATCTGGTCTGGGTCAGTTAAGAAAATTCCCGACCCGGTAATTGATATGGTTCAGCAGATGGCTCCACCAGCAGATAAAAAAGAGGCACAAAGATTCATTGGGTTAATGGGGTTTTGGAGAAATCACATACCTCATTTAAGCCTGATACTGAAACCCATTTACAAAGTCACCAGAAAGAAACATGACTTTACATGGGGCCTAGAGCAACAGACTTCCTTCCAACAGGCTAAAGACGCATTGCAAAATTACATCACGCTGGGGCCCCTGACAAAAACTGATCCTTTTGAATTGGAAATTCTTGTCTACAATGACGTGGCTGTGTGGAGCTTGTGGCAAAAGCAAGGACATAAAAGAGTGCCACAGGGGTTCTGGTCAAGGAAACTCACAGATCCTATGACAAGATACACTCCTCTTGAGAAACAAGTTGCTGCAGTGTACTGGGCTCTAGTTGAAACTGAAAGAATCACAGGCGAGCAACCAGTGACAATTTGCACAGAAATTCCAATCATGGGCTGGGTGCGTGACACTGCTGCAAATGGGAAAAGTGGCAGAGCACAAGACGCCACTCATGTCAAATGGAAATGGTATTTACAGCAACGTGCGAAAGCTGGCCGCACAGGGGTTTCCAGACTGCAAGAACAAATGCTGGAGGCAGCAGATCTGGATGCGATGCCTGAACCAAACACCCCTGTGGCGTTGCCAGAATCTCCCTTCAAAGTCGCACCCGCCTATGATACATTGACAGAAGAAGAACAAAAGTCTGCATGGTTCACGGACGGCACGGCAAAGTATGATAAAGGGCAAAGACACTGGCAAGCTGTCGCATTCCAGCCCCATCGAGAAACACTGCTAATGAGAGAAGGAGTGGGAGGATCAAGTCAGTATGCTGAACTGCAAGCAGTGGCCTCCGTGATTGAACAGGTGAAGGAAACAGAGACTGCATACATATACACAGACAGTTGGGCCACATATCAAGGCCTGACACATTGGGCACCGGCATGGAGAAGAGATGGTTGGCAGATCAAGAACTCGCCGATCTGGGGAGGGCCAGACATCTGGGAAGAGATGTGGTGCAAAGGTGAGAGGTGCAAAATCTGCATTGGGCATGTCGATGCACACATGCCCCCTGACACCTCACTGGCTGCCCTGTTCAACAATGAAGTGGACCAAATGGCAAAGATTCGCCCAGTGACAACACCGCAAGAAGCTGAGGTGCTGCAAGGGATGGCGGATTGGGCACACCAAACCTCAGGGCATCTAGGGCAAACAGGAACTTACCAATGGGCAAAAAAGAGACAATTGCCCATTACCATCGATCAAGCCAGACAAGCTGCCTCCCAATGTTCCGTGTGCAGTGAAGTGAAACACTACCCTCTGGAGAGGAAGCCTCAAGGCCCTTTGAGAAGAGGTGAAAGAGCTGCTAGCGTATGGCAAGTTGACTACATTGGCCCTTTACCGCCCGAGAATGGAAAGCATTATGTGTTGACCATGGTAGACACATACTCTGGACTGTTATTAGCTTATCCAGCTGCCCATGCAGATCAACGGGCTACCTTGCAAGGCATGGAATACCTCATCAGACACTATGGCATCCCGGATGAAATCCAATCAGACCAAGGCAGCCATTTTGCTGGACACAATGTGCAAGACTGGGCACTAGAGCAAGGCATAAAGTGGACACTGCACATCAGCCGATACCCAGAATCCTCTGCTTTGGTGGAACGTAGCAATGGGCTGCTCAAGCAACAAATAAAGAAGCTGACTAAGACTCACACTCTCAAGGGGTGGTCCAAACATCTGGCACATGCACTGTTTGAACTGAACAATCGTCCACTGGGAAATCGCCAGACACCCTTTGTTAGACTGACAAGTGAGAAAGTGGAATCTACAAAGACTCTTGTTGTGTGGAAAACTGACAAAGAAGCTAAGCTGCCTGTGCAAGTCACTGCAGGCAGCATTGGACTTGATCTATCTACCTGTGAAGATGGTGTTATACCGGCGGGGCAAACCAAATCCATCTCGCTGGGCATTGGCATCAAATTGCCGGCTGGCACTTATGGACGCATTGCTGCACGATCCAGCCTGGCAAAACAAGGCATTGACATATTGGGAGGTGTGATTGATCCTGATTATAGAGGGACTGTTTCGGTACTTTTACATAATGCTGGTGCATCTGCAGTACCATTAACCAAATATGACCGAATTGCACAATTGATTTGTGAACAAGCAGTTGTCCCCCTAGTAGTAGAAAGCAAGCAATCTCCAGACACTACATTGAGGGGGGAAGGAGGCTTCGGTAGCACAGGAAAAAAGGTGTGGGTGCACCATCCTAACAAAAAGCCTGAGGCTGGGGAAGTGTTAAGTCAAGGTGTTGGAAGTACTTATGTTGTACTTTTGCATAATTCTGATGTGCCTGTTTATATTCCCGCTACTAGGCTCACACCACGAACGTAGAGCAGTATGAAGGGGATGGGACTTGCCTTGCTGTGGGTGCTCCTGGCCTGCCAAACCAACGCTTTCTCTGTAAAGAGTGGGTTATTGCAAGACACTACATGGACTCTGAGAATCGCATGCACTACACCTGATGCTCCAGTCCTGCGTGATAACTACAACCGCACCGTAACCTGTGAGAAAAGCGTTACAAATGAGTATCCACATGGAACTGCAAGAGTTCTAGATTGGCACATTGTTGGACACCTTTTATCACTAACTCATATGACTGGCGCCTACGAGATTTTAGGTCCAAAAGTTTCAGTGAATGGATCAAATAATTTGTTTGATGTTTCATGTTTCTTTTGTCCCAAGAACTGCAACGAGTGTACTCGCCAAGATTTTCTGGACTATAACTTAACCACATGTTCTTCATATAATTGTACGTTGAAACAGCCTATACCAGATGGTAGTATGGTGTTTGTATCAAAAACCAATATTGTACATGGTAGGCATCCCACTTGGAGGATGGTGTTTTTCAAATCTCACAAAGTGGAGTTGGTAAAACTGCTAGATTTTCCAATAGTAAGACAACATTTAAATTGCAGACATGTGATGCACGCTTCCATTATTTCAGAGGTACACTTAGACATAGACTTGTCACGGGGCAATGTCTCCTTAGTACTACCAAGCTGCTATAAATGGAGTCAATTTCTATGGCCCATCACCAAATTGCGCGTACCTAGGGGTTTAGATTCATTGATTGCGGGTGCAGCGGGAGTGGGAACGGGGGCTTTAAATGCTTTTGACATAGAAACTGTGCGCAACAAGTTAGCCACTATGGGTTCTGATGCCAGCGGCGCTATAAAACTTCTGGCTCAGTGGGGCCCATTGATAAGTCCTACCCTGCGCAACACTGCTACAAGTATTGGCAACCATTGGAAGTGGCAGAATTTCAGCTATGAAGACATTTTCTCTGCCATAGGACAGGTCAACAAAACTGCTAAAGACACACGATGTATTTTATGGCAAACTTTGCTAAATCAGCAGGTGTTGGCTTTCCGCTCCGAATGGGGGCGACTATCTTCAACCCACTGGCACACAGAGCTACAGTTACCAGCAGACATATGGATTAAGCCGCTTGCTTTTGATTGCATGAATAACACCTGCCATGCGTTAATGCAAGTGAGTAGGACCGCTTATGCTCTAGAAATATGGTGCCCTTTTATAGTACTGCCTATGAAAATCAATGGTTCCTGGTGGGTTCCGCAAATACGAGGGGAATGGTTAGACAGCCAAAACTACACCATCCACAGTCACACCTGCATGCCCTGGGATCAGGGATGGGTGTGTCCCCTAACTGGGAGGGTTCCGGACCCATGCATACATCCCGTAGCAGGGGAGTGCACCTGGATGCAATACCACATAAATGGGACTGACATCTTTCAGATAGATCAGCATACAGCTTGCGTAGTTACTAATCATTCCTTGCTTATTAACAATTATAGGTTATTAGGGAATCCTCAAGTATTTTGCGTAGATCAAGTTGTGACTATCCTAGACATTGTTACTCATACCCTATATTCTTTAACCCAGTGGTCTCACACTACTCTGCATGCTGAGCTCACGCATTTGCTTAACTGGACTCTATCCTATGGAGTGATTACTGCCCGGCTTCAAGCTATTAGACAGTTTGCTCAAACTGCTTGGAAAGATTTCCAGACGCTAGCTACCTCAGCTATTTCTGCAGAGTACAAGCTAATAATAGACAGAAACCAATTAATCAAAACTGCTGACCATCTGCAATCAGTTACTACTCACCACTGGTGGGATATATTCACTGGATGGTCTCCCTCCTCCACTAAACTGCTTAATATAATACTGCACCCATTGCTGTGGTTGCTGATTTCCCTAATAGTCATACTTATCGTCTTCATTGGGCTCTTGCGCAGAATGTCTTTCCTTTATACTAGAATGTCTGCGCTAGAGAAACGCTTAATTGGCCTGCAGCACACTGTGCATGCTTCCAGATCATGGAACTGAGTCAGCATTTTCAGGCCTCACTTCGAAAGGGGTGGAATGTAGTGATAAGCTGCTAGGCGCTTGCAGTAACCTGCATTTGCACTAACCCACTGAGCTATCTTGTGTGTATTAGAGCCTATTCGAAGCGTGGAGGAAAATGCTGACATCAACCAGGACTCTCAAACTGGGTGAGCCTGCATGCTTGCAAGGGGTTAATTGCAAAGGCCTTTTTTGAAGACATAAAACATCGTGCTTTAGCAAGAGGCTCCATGCAGTTCGTGGGAGCCAGGCATTGCTTTGCCCGTCTTCACTCTGCGAGTCAGGTGCACTGATAAGACAAGAATGCAAAGAAACAGTGCCCGAAGCCTGGGAGCCAAGACTGGCTGTTTCCAGTCTTGTAACTTTCCAAGCAAAAAACATGTTTACTGCCAGGAGGGAAGAGCCTAGAAGCTTCTCGAAGAGCTGACACGTCATGATGATTGACGTGCAGCTCCTAATAAGAGAACTATACTTGGACCAGGGAGGGGGGACTCATCCTGGACTGTTGGAAAGACGTGCGCATCAAGGACAGTGCCTGGACGACCAGCTGTGCGCTATCAGGGCCGAGGTTCCTAACATCACATCCCCGCTCTGGTGTAGGACTGTGGGGGCTTGGCCAGTCCTCCCCTCCTCTGCTGAGGAGTGCCGGGCACCGGTAGCGGCGAGGGTCCTGGATGTGATCAGATTGTATCTTCATCTACATTTCATTAGGAGCGTAAGACCAAATAATTGCATATTCATCTGTGATTGATAATTGGCATTATATAGCTTGCACTCTCTATTTCCACATTATTATAAATTGCTGCTTAGTTTGCATTAGTCATTGTAGATAATAAATGCAAGCATCATATTCTGTGTGATTGGCTTTTTTCCAGACTGAGTTCATCGTGCTTCTTAAACCTTATTTGTGTGGGAAGGTAATTAGGAGTGATTTACTTTGCACAAAGGGCTGGATCCCAGGGAGGTGCGGGTACTGTTTATCACTACAGGCTCCAAGTTCCTTCACCTCACATTAGAGCCGTGGTGGAAGTGAGGGGGACTGCTCAGGAGCGGCATTCAAATACTTTTATTTGTTACTATTAACAGTTCCACCACTTTTTGCAAACATTTTCATCACTTCAGAACTGTTCTTTGAGACGTTACAGCACACTTCTCCACTTTACCGATAGCAGTTCCAGCAAAACTGAAATCTGTTTCAACTTAATTGGCCGTCAACCAGCATGGCTGCAACACTTGATGCATGTTTTGCGCATTGCCCCCTTCCTGTCTACTGGGGTACAGTTCCACTACTTTCTTGGTACACTTCTACCACTGACTGTAGCACCCAAAACAGGAACATACAAATACCCAGCATAGAACATGTTGCCTCTCTCTGCTGTGATGCTACAGCAGTTGCTTATGACTTTCATAATCATCTTCTGTGACATCACATTAGGAAAATACAGCATTCGGAAATGCAAAACTGTTCAGTTGTATCGATCCTACTCATGTTCAATACATATATGGAATACATTGTTAAGGCAAATATGCACCCCTTACTTGTCTTCTCTCTTTTAAATATTGATCAGTGTATAATTTATAACGTGCTTCGGAGGCTGGTGAAATATTGTGATGGGACTATGTGAGCCTACTTAATATAAGCTCGCTATGAAAATAAACAAGATGCTACGCCCGAATACTTTCAAGGTTTCTCAAATCCATGCAACTGCCCATCACATGTTTCCTCTAGAGAATAGAGAATTATGCTGCTGTCCAGATTCATCGAGTCTCTGAAGAAACAAAAACGGCTGGGTTCTCAGAACCATAAAGACGCTGCTTGGAATCCAGGCGCTCATTGGCTGAGCCAGGAACAAAGTGCAGAATTGAACATTAAAGACGTTCACAGTTGCTTTTCTCCGTTTGAAATCGTGGCTTATTCTTGAAGGTAACTGCTTATTTTGGCCAGTCCAGGCTGGGTTTGATCACTGAGCTGAGTGGAAATTATATGTTTCGCTCCTTCCTCTGTGACCAATTAAGGGAACACAACTCATCAACACTGTCCCTTAGCTGTGCAGTGCTTTGAAGAAAGCAATTTGAAAGTGAAAGTGTACACCCACGTTCTCGAAAATTGAGTCCACCTCACAGCTCAGATTTCTAAATAAAATGTCATGTTTTTAACCAACTCCAATTTCTGACATTGTGCTTCATGTCCGATTTGTTTAAACAAAAAAAAACATTTTCAAGCACTATTGTAATAGATGTTACTGAAGATTGCCCAATGTATGTAACTTGGATGTGGGACTGAGCCAGCCCTGACGAATTTCCGATGTCGTAATGCAGGTTGCCGACAAATTGCTGATGCGACTACCTAACTCACTGAGGTATCCTAACGGCCTGCATTGATGCACGACTAAGGATTTGGTTTATAAAATTGTTTAAACAGAGCATGTGTTGTGTTAAATTATCTAAAGCAATGTTGCAAATATTGTAAGGAGACAATTGTTCCGAAAATAGGATAAACCCACATTCATTTGACCAGGCACAGCTAATATATAATTTAATATATCTTTAAGGCTTAGTAAGCATTCAGCAAATACCACAGGTAGTGAACTAATACTACTCTGACACACATACCTCTGTGCCACAAATAAGAAGTGCTACATTTGGCAATCTAGTAAATTGGTTGAAGTGTGTAATTCCACCGGATTACGGTTAGTGGTTAATACCACCAGTGGTTCTTACTACTGTGGGTAAAAGTACCACTGACAAAGCAGGCATGTTTCAGTGGTTTCTCTACTGCATTAAATGGCACTGGTGTGAAATTCTGTACTAATCTTTGCATATACCAATGTTCATGGTGCTAGTTTAGGGCTGTTTCAGAAAAAATGACACCCATGAACATATGTTATTTATTTATGTAATTAGTACATTTATGTAACGGCGAGTCCCCAAGGTTTCAGAGCATCGGTGCAGACATAAGCAACTGAAGGTAGGTCACATGGCACTTAGTGTCATATTTGTCAAATAATCATGTTTTTACACGTTTTATGATGGTTGTGAGGGATTGTTCATTTCTTTTTAATATCTTTATTTAGTATTATTCCATAAACAATATAATCAATACATACGCAAATATAATAATCAAATAACCAAGTTTATCTACCCAACCTATAATAACAAAAACACAAATTACAAGCATATTCCATACCCACCATAGACTCAATATATAAGACACAACATAAACCACATAAATCACAGGACCACAATAACCCCCCCATCAGCATCTACACTCTCCAACCTACATCTACCCATACAGATCATTAAAGTGCCCCCATCTTTCTAAGTATTCACCCCCTGGATTGATTCTGGTTGATTGAGATTTCTCAAAATGTGAAAGTGCTTGCATGTCTATCAAGCAATTCTCAAGTTGTGGCTTTTTTCCTAGTCTTCCACACTTTCATTATTTGTTTATTTGCCATCAATAAAGCTCTATCAATCCAATACCAATAGTCACAAGCACATTCACACTACCCTAACTTGAAAGAAAAAGGACTGCCATAGCAGTTCATGGAAATGACATATTTTCCACAACATAAATGCTATCTAATATATATTTCCAAAAGTCCACCACCCTCCTACAATCCCAAAGCATATGCAATAAAGTTCCCTTCATATGTTGACAGCCCCAACAAAGATCACTATCCAACAAACCCATTGCACACATCCTCTCAGGTGCCCAGTAAATACGACCCAAAACACGTCAGATCCATCTTAGCCTATACTTCTACTTTCCATGCACTTTCACATACTTTCACTGACAGATCTCTCCCCATATCCGTAACCCAAGCTAGGCGTAGCTTCTCCCATGACTCCTTCATGCATATCTCATTTGGCATTAACTTAATATGAGTCAATACCATATGAGGTGGAGTATCGAACAATTCACATATATTGGGTTTTCTGTACATCAGAACATCTAACATCTGCTGCCTTTCAATCATTAATTGCGCTATAGATCTATACCTTCCAAATTCCCTATTACCCAGACCATATTGCTCCACTAGCTCAACAAAGGGAACCATTTTCTCATCCTTCCGTATATCCTCAATTTGTATAATACCCCTGTTACCCAAGCTTCTCCAATTCAACATTTTGTTATCATTTTGCAAACCCATGTAGATCCAAATAGACGCTCCTCCATACATAAACAAATCCTGTCCACATCCCAGGATCTATTCTACCAATGCAGTTCTTGTCACAGCTACTGATTCCAAAGTTACCCCCAAATTTGGCGACTTCCCAAAAGAATATAAACAATCTAGAGCAAAGTGTTTAAGTTTCTCTCTTTCCATAGTAAGCCGAAAAGGTTCTGATCTCTTCCCCCCTCAATAAAATAATAAGAAGCCTTTTTTGATTAGAAATCCTATGTGATATTTTTCCAACACTTGATATCCAAAACCCCTCTCTAACTTGCCGAATCATGATAAAGTGGGGATTTTTTGGTCTTTTACCCACATCCCATAAAAAGTCTGTAAATATTCTGTCAAAGCATTTAAGCCCTTTTTGGTCGATTTCATAGGGAGCGATTGTATATAATATAAAACTTTAGGTAGGAGCATCATTTTTAGAGCCTTTACCTTAGGCCAAAGGTTCATTTCTTATGTGTGGCGGGAGGGAGTACCAAAGGGTAGGCACTGTAACATGGAAACAAACTCCTCCTTCTTATGTGAGAACAAATGCCACAAGACAAGATTGTGGAGAGGGGGTATCTGGAAGATCCTGGTGAGTTTTGCAGGGAAGGGTGTAAATCATACCATGATATCATAATTAATTTTGTAGCATAACATGGTGTTCCATACACATGGAGCTGCATGGCAGGCCTCACATAGTCTCCTCTGGCATTGTCCACAGTGTACACAAATTAATTATTGGGGCAGGATGGAGCATTAGCCATTCAAGCTCAGAATATGCTATTTGCTGCTTATCGGTCAGTATATTTAAACTCTCTACAGTTGTCATTTACATATAATGTGTTTCTGTTAATAAACAGAACATTCAAATATTTATATTCTCCAATATCAAAAACAAGTATTGGTATCTTAAAATAACTGCATAGAAACATTGCATTTAAGTAAGCACATTTATGAATGCCACCCTTTGTGTGTGAATGTAGAGTTGCGGGTTGCTGGTGTATGCATGAAATTTGAAAGTAGGTTATAATGGATTTCATTATAATATGCTGGTTTGGGTTAGGAGAGCAGGCTATCATTTTAGAATGCACCCCCTCAATATAAGAAGATGGGTATATTATGTTCTAATGCATGGATGAATACCACTCTCACTTCACTTGCAGAATGAGTCCAATGCATGCAAAGCCTTTCCACCACTTGGTAAAGTCAAGAAAGAAAATGATGTCATTTGTATCAGCATCATGTTGCATAGCTAAATCACCTTTCACCTAATCATTCACCTTTTTAAATATCTACTGCTTTCACAGGTCACACATTATCCTTCAGCTCTCCATTTGATGATAGATTGTGGCCATTTGAATAATAGCCTTAGTGGTTGACAACACCTGTAAAAATATTCTGGGTACAAGTTGATTGGATTTAATTTACAAAGAACTGTACTTTATCTGCATAGGAATGTTATCAGTTCTACACTGCACAGAACATCGAAATAATCTGTTGGTTTTCATTGAAATGGAAATCTCACTTAGCTTGACATACTGTGAGAAAGCAAATAGCATTTTACACTTTAATATTGAAGTATTGTATTTGAAACTGGCTCCCTCCTAGTGGCACCGCATTCTTCCCCCCCACTCCAAAGACTTTTCAGGGCAAGGAGCCTAGTCGATCTAATATTGATGGACTCGTTGGAATGATTCTTTAAGGTACTGAACCAGAAGGGACTTTTGTGAGTTTTAAAGAAGCTCCCAGTCAGACTCTCTTCCCTATTGGAAAGCTGGTCAGCTTTCATGCATTTGGAAAAGGTGCTATCCCTTCTATGCAGCTTTTTATTCCAGAGCCTACTCTTTTTACTGTGTGTTTCCTTTTTTATTATGGGTGCTATTGCCATGCTTTTCCATTGTTGACAACACACTTTTTGATGGATCACATCTTTCCATTGGCTTGGCTGACAGGCAACACTCCCATCTAATACACCCCTCAGCTGATCATAAATGTGACATGAAAAGGTGGGAGCTAATTTTCTCTTAACATTTTTTAGAATGCAAAATAGTTTTTCCCACATGATCTCAAGGCAACGTGCCATATTGATGGAATATAGATTTCAGGCAACCCCTGAACATTGAGAAATGCAGTACACATATGTATGATAATTTTAAATGAAGTTATTTATAATGTTTTTAATTTATGAAAACTACAGGCACTTCAGGCTAATTTGATAGAGGGTGAGGTTCACGGTAGCAAGACCCCTTCTATTTGTCTTTGGGTCATATGGTACTAGCAAAATTGTTTTAGATGCATTTCAGGTGTTCATTTTAAATAGTGTTTATTTCCTTGAATTCTGAAACCTCATGTAAATATAATGAGTTCTTTTTTTTCTTTTGTGTTTTAGTGAAAAATGTTTGACTTTTCACAAAATGATTACTTACATAACATCAATTCTGTAACAGTAAAAACTCAATGTTGGACAAGGAGATATAAAAGACGAAAGGAAAAACAAAAAACAAAACATAAAAAAATATACATATATAAAGGGAAAAAGAAACCTACATAGTACCAAATCAATGAAATAAATACAATAGGATATCCATCTCTTTAGGATAACGATTAGTAAAAGTAAAATATAAAAAACATGTTTCACCTTGTGAAACTCACAATGTTTATCATATCAAGGTCAGGAGAGGAAAAAAATTAGGCTAATTATGATGTTCAAATATTAATACTAAATTGGAAATGCCATATCATTAAACACTGGCTTACTGTTTCATTTTCATTTCTGTCCAGTGAGATTTAATTCTTTCAAAATCTTTACTACTTCAGCCCTCAACAAAGGTCAGTTCCCTGAAGCTAATGTTAGCCAGAAAATATTTATTTCTAGAAACCACACATTATGTACAAATATTTGCAGCTTTTGTACCCTCAAATTCCATGTCCCTGGGCATACAGATAACAGGTGTTCTATAGACTGTATTTTGGCCCTATCACATTTTTGGCAGATATCAGTTGGCATCACTACACCATTCTGATATGCTGTATTTCTAGTGTGGGTAGAAGATTTAAACAAATCTTAGTAAGTCAGATCTAGTCCTAGGGTCTGGTTTAATGTGTTATACAAACAGCTGTCAGAGGCCCAATAATGGAATTATTGTGTAATTTCCATTAATAGTCATCTGGCCAGTACAATAATGTGTCAATGAAACTCTTCTTTAGGAGAGCAGGCTAGGTTGTCATGTGTACTGCCCTGATTCCTTTCAGATCAGAACAACCAGGATTGAGCCTCAGTGAAATTTTAAGATGCTTTTATTAATAGAATTATCTTGAAATGAGTTTAAAAGGGTGGGGCATCTCATTTATTTAGAGTCCTGGCCCTAATGAAACTTTGTTCTATGACCTTAATGGTTTTCATGATTAAAGACAAACACACCTTATTCAGTTTAGATGGCCAAGCCAAATCTCCAGGGACACTTACACCGTCCCCCATTTGACCATGCATGCAGGGCTGAAATTGAGTTCAACTGTTGGTCAAGCCAGCAAAAAAAACAACATTGACCAAGCCAAATCAGAACATCATATGATCATGTCTATTGTATTGATGGTGTTAGAGTTTAAAAGAAAACATTATTTTATACCTTTCCATTCAACGTATCCTGAAAAAGAATCATATTACAATTTAAAGATTCTACACTGTGATGCTTCATTTTGAAACAGATTTGGACATTTTGATTTATAAAATTAAAAAATTAAAGGTTAATGCACTGGTGGGCGTAATTTGTAATATTAACAGTGTTTCCTTTGTAATATAGAATTTGGAATTGGTTTATTTAGGTTTCAATACATGGTTTCAGTGTGTCATGTTTAGATGACTGTGGATATTTATATTTTATTAAGGTTTTCAGAACTCATGATTGTGGGTTTAGATAAAAGGTATTCCTGATGTGTGGCAAGCTCTATGCCATTTGTTGGGTGCCATCTCAGATAAGGAAGTAGCTACCTACATCCCACAGTTGCAGCCTTTTCATGGTAATTGGTGAGAAACCTGAATCAGAACTGAAGTGAGACATTATTCTGTCACCTCTTGCTTTGAAATGAGACAGTCTCCATGTCTCCTAGTTTTTCTTTTATCTTACAGTTAAAAGAAGAAGAAACGATGGAAAGAGAACAAAAAGGAAAAACTGGTCAATTATAGTAAAACATTTGTATTGTTTAATGTAAAAGCATGTTGTAATGCTGAAATGGATTTAATCAGAAATCGGTGGCTGTACTGAATGGTATTTTCCTGCCATCAGTGTTAAAAGGCCGGAGCACATCAAGGACCTCTAAGGTGGGTGGAATTGATACCACTGAGTATGGCCTTATGAATATGCTATTGTTGCAATGAGTACCCTTAGGAGTGTTTATCAGCCACCAAGTTGTACAGGGCACAGTTAAGGTTAAAACATTGCAGGGGCCAAAAGTAAGCACACGTGACAATTGCTGGAAGAAGCACTCATGATTGTGGGTTTAGATAGAAGGTATTCCTGATGCGTGGCAAGCTCTGCACCCATTTGTCAGGTGCCATCTCTCAGATAAGGATGTAGCTATCTACATCCCACTCTTGCAGCTTTTTCATGGTAACTGGTGAGAACTTGAATCAGAACTGAAGTTAGACATTATTCTAGCACCTCTTACTTTGAAATGAGACAGACTCCATGGGGGTAATTCATAGAATCCAGCGCACAAATGGCGCACGCGGCTGGCGCCCAGTGTGCGCGTGCAAATCCCTGCGCCAGCCACGTGCGCTAAAATCCAATTCCGCGCACAGCGTATTCATGGATTCCAGCCACCAAAACCAGCCGTGGCGCACAGTGGCGCAGCGACCCTGCAGCAGCGCCAGTTACGCCCCCAAGAACGCCTCTCGCGCAGGGAAAAGCCAT
Source organism: Ambystoma mexicanum (assembly GCF_040938575.1). NCBI lineage: Eukaryota > Metazoa > Chordata > Amphibia > Caudata > Ambystomatidae > Ambystoma > Ambystoma mexicanum. The sequence continues at coordinate 242,329,367 of NC_090927.1, forward strand.
CAATATACCCAATCCAGCGCAAAGGGCTGCGCTAACCCTGTACCAGCACAGCAAGCGGGCTATGTGTATCACTGGGGTGCGCAGGAAGTACCTCACGCGATTCCATCAGGGTACGTGTATTTCAGGGTGCACGTGAAGTTCCACACGCGATATCAGCAGGGTACGTGTATTTCAGGGTGCATGGGAAGTTACACACGCGATTTCCGCAGGGTACGTGTATTTCAGGGGTGTGCGTGAAGTTCCAGACGCGATATCAGCAGGGTACGTGTATTTCAGGGTGCAGGGGAAGTTACACACGCAATTACAGCAGGGTACGTGTATTCCAGGGGTGCGCGGGAAGTTCCACACGCGATTCCATCAGGGTACGTGTATTTCAGGGGTGCGTGGGAATTTCCACACGCGATTGGGCCCGTGCGAGCAGGGTACGCGTATCCCAGGGGTGCGCGGGAAGTTCCACACGCAATTCCATCAGGGTACGTGAATTACAGGGTGCGGGGGAAGTCTCACACGCGAAATCAGCAGGGTACGTGTATACCAGGGGTGCGCGGGAAGTTCCACACGCGATTCCATCAGGGTACGTGTATTTCGGGGAGTGCGGGAATTTCCACACGCGATTGGGCCTGTGCGAGCAGGGTACGCGTATTTCAGGGGTGCGCGGGGAGCACCACACGTGAATTGCATGTGTGGGTCCTCCCAGGTGTTCCCTCTACACCCTCCACGGCTCCTGCAGGTGGCTCATACCACAGGGGCCTACCCTGCACATGTCCTGCAGGCACCCCATCCACCATGGCCATGCCCCCAGCCAACCCACATGTCAACTTGCACTACTGCCCACCAACGCATGTCCCCCTGCACCCCCAGCCACCAGGGGCACCCTCCACAGGCCCCCACCCATGTCTCCCAGCACCCCCACCCCCCAGCAGTGCAAGGGCACCCACCACCAGGCCCCCACCCATGTGTCCCACCACCCCCACCCCCAGCCACCAGGGGCAGCCTCCACCAGGCCCCCCACCCATGTCTCCCAGCACCCCCACCCCCCAGCCACCAGGGGCAGCCTCCACCAGGCCCCCACCCATGTCTCCCACCACCCCCACCCCCAGCCACCAGGGGCAGCCTCCACCAGGCCCCCCAACCATGTCTCCCAGCACCCCCACATCCCAGCCACCAGGGGCAGCCTCCACCAGGCCCCCACCCATGTCTCCCAGCACCCCCACCCCCCAGCAGTGCAGGGGCACCCTCCACTAGGCCCCCACTCATGTCTCCCACCCCCCACCCACCCCAGCACTGAGGGGCACCCTCCACCAGGCCCCAACTCATGTCTCCCATCACCCCCACCCCCCAGCCACCAGGGGCAGCCTCCACCAGGCCCCCACCCATGTCTCCCAGCACCCCCATCGCCCAGCACTGTGGGGCACCTGCCAGCAGGCCCCCACCCATGTCCAACTCATGTTCCCCACACCCCCCACCACCCAGCTCTGTGGGGCACCTGCCAGCAGGCCCCCACCCATGTCCAACTCATGTTCCCCACCCCCCCACCCCCCAGAACTGTGGGGCACCTGCCACCAGGCCCCCACCCATGTCCAACTCATGTTCCCCACCCCCCACCCCCACCCCCCAGCACTGTGGGGCACCTGCCACCAGGCCCCCACCCATGTCTCCCACCACCCCCACCCCCCCAGTCACCAGGGGCAGCCTCCACCAGGCCCCCACTCATGTCCCCCTGCACCCAGGTCCTCACAATCCCCAATCATGTGCGTTATGGTCAGCCTCCACAGCCAAAAGGCCCTACCAAGTAACCCATTCACCCACATGGAAATGGAAATTACATGTTACACCCCCAATGTTCATAAAGCAAATGAACCCATGTCCGTCACACACAATGGTTGCAAATGAATGGGAAAACACCCAACATAACATGCATGAAACAAATGAGATGATACCACACAGTGAAGTATGAAAACAAAATTGTATTAAAAAAAATTGAATGCAAATGAAATGAAACAAACTACAATGGCAATGAAAAAAAGATAAGCTGCATGTCCGTCCAAAAAAATCAAAACTACAAATCCAAATCCAAAAAAAAGTTGTTCAAAGTCACATTAAAAATAAAATCAATCCAATGAAGAACTATGTACAAACATCCAAGGGTCCATGAGCCCAACTGAACAAAGGAAACCTACAAAAAACCCTAACTAAAATGCAACTATATACAAAAAGTGGAGCTGTGTCCGTCGACTCCAAATCATAAGAAGAAACAAATGAAACCTAAAACTAAAGAACTATATTCAAAGGCGGCGGGCAAGTCCAGCGGCTCACTCCGTGGTGTTCCAGGCCAGGGCATCATCAAACTCCTCGTCTATGTCCCGGAAGCGGTCCTGTTCCATGGCCCCGAGGGTCCGCAGGGACGACGCCATCTGCTCCTCCAACCCCCTGCGGATTGCCTCGAGGCACTCGTCCCGCCTCAGGGCCCTCCGCATGGAGTTCTGCGCCCTGACCATTGTGAGCCGTGCCTCTTCCGCCCGCCGCCGCTCCGCACCTATATGCTGGCCCAACCGCTGCCACACGGAAGACACTTCCCGTCCTGGGTCCTCCTGCCCTCTGGCCGATGCCTGCCCCTCCGATGTTGATGGCCCCGAGCCATGATGCCTCCCACGTTGACTCCGCTGCTGCCTCCGACGCCACTGCCTCTGCCAGCACAACGGCATCCAGGCTGATGAAATCCACCGACGCCGTCGTGCATGTGCCCTGCCTGATGATGCCGGCACATCCTCCATCTGCTGGGGTACAGTTGCTGTGGTGTCCACCCCTGCTGGACCTCTGACTCCCGACTGTGGCAGGGATGGGATCCCCACCGAGCTGGCTGCATTGGTCAGGGCAGGTCCACAGGGGGCCCTGGTGGCATCTGGGCCGGAAGACGGCAAGGAGAATGACTGGCGTATAGTCTCCACAGAGGAGGAGAGGGCCGCCAGATTGGCCGACACATGCAGGAAACCCCCGAACATGGACGATCCCAATTGGGCCACGTCGGCACGGTGCTCTTCGTGATGACGTGCGTGCTCCTCCTGGGAAGCACGCACGGCATCACGAATCACAGCCGTGCGCATCGCGACCCCAATCAGGACCTTCTCCATACGGCCAGGGGTCCCCTCGTCCGCAGGTGGAGGGGAGTCAGATGACATGGACATCCCCTCTACCTGCGGACGGGCCTGGGACGGGGCATCCCTTCTGGTGCATGGTGGTGCACCCACAGGGTCAGGGACAGCGACATGCACAGGCCCCTCCATGGTGACCTGTGCTGCCTCCTGCCCCTGCCCCTGGACTGCACCACTTGCACCAGCAGGGATGCCCCCACCAGGCCCCATGTGCGCCTCAGTGGCGGCCTCCTCCTCCTCTGTGGAAACCACCAACCTGGATGGCTCCTCACCGTCTTCTGCCGTGGCAGGCCCCTGTGGGGGCTCACCCACCCCTTCCGCTGCAGCCGTGGGGGCATCCCCGCCGCCTTGCTCCACAGCGCTGTCTCCGCCCTCTTCTTCACTAGCCGCTGCGTAGAGAGAGACATAGAACACAAGCATCAGGGTACTGTACAATGGTCCCCTAGACAGGAAGCAATAGCAGATGGGTGCCACTGTCAAAGTACACTTCCATCATGTCCCTCCACAACACATGTGTCAGTCCAGGCAAAACACACACAGTGACAGTCATGGTGCATGCCATGGACATTTCCATACATGTACAATGGACTCTCGAAACATACAATGTAATGGAACTTACATGCATCATGGGTCATGCCTATCACATGCACACACTTCACCTCAGTCACATCCATCTGGCCCCGTACACCCCAATCACTAGGCTGCATCAGTGAATCTGTACATTGTCACAGACATGTGTCATGCATCCATGGCATCCACAAGTCACAGACACGCAGGTCAGGCACACAGACATGGACACCATATATGTACCTGGCATCAGCACCCATCCCTCACCCCCACCCATGTCCAGGAACAGAGACTGCCATGCTCTCATGTGTACAATCTGCATATGGCTTCCCGTGTCGCATTTAAACACATGCAACAACCGTGCGGTTCACACATTACTGGTCGCACAAGCATTACCATGATGTCCCTGCACACATACATGCATACATGGCCTATGTCACACATACAGGTAAGTATCAGACAACCAGCACACTGCAACATGCGCTGTCTCACACAGCAATGCTTGGCCACTTACCGCTCAACTCCAGACGGGTCTCCCTCTCAAGGACCTGGGCGTGGAGCGCTGGGTGTACGCGTTCCAGGACCCCCATCTGGATGGAACTCATGCGGCCCCGGCCCCCCTCCACGAAGCGCCGGGCCTTCATGAGGGTCCTGGACCTCATGTCTTCCCAGCGCTTCTTGACCTTCTGGATGGTGCGGGTTGCCACCCCCTCCGCGTTGATGGCAACCACACAGTCGGCCCAGATCCTCTCCCGTCCTTCCTTGTTGGTGCGGGACGATCCGAAGAGGGCATCATACTGCCCCAGGACTTGCTCCACCAGGACACCAACTTCGGTGGCAGTGAAGCTGGTGCCCCTCTGCCCCTCTGGCCGGGGGTTGCCACTGCTGCCAGATGTGGATGTGCCCGACATGGCAACCCCAGGGGCAGGAGTGGGTGGGCAACTGGGTCCTGGGGCTGGGCTGTGGAGCGATGTTATCTGAGTCGGGAGTCTTCTGTTCCAGCAGGGGTGGACACAGCAACTGGACCCCTGCAGATGGCTGATCTGCAGGCACCAAATGGCAGGGCACGGTGGCAGCAGGCAGGCAGGCAGGGAGGCAGGCAGCAGCAGATGGCACGTGGGAGGCTGCTCGGGGCACTGGGGGGCAGTAATTCGGCCTTCTGGGCAGGAGCGTGGTCTTCCGTGTGTTTTCGCGTGGCCAGCTTGATACGGAGTGATTTGGCACATGAAAATCCTGCACGTCAGCGTGAAAATCGAGGAAAGGCCCTTAGCGCGTAAGCGCGTCAGCACGCGTACGCGATTTCATTGGACCAAAGGCCCTTACAGCGTAAGCGCGTCTGTGAGGTTTTGCGCACGGGCGTTGCCCTGGCAGGGCTTGGAGATCCTGCGTGCCTTTACACTGTTCTGTACGTGCTTTTCGTGCAGTGCGTGTGTTTTCCATCCGTTGGGGTTCACAAGCTATTACTTCACAGCGGGTGTTGGCTACGCATTCTTCTACACGCAAGGCAGACGGTGAGTGGTACCCCGCTTCCACAGGCCCGATCCGATCGCGTGAAAAAGTTCACGCGAACCCCTGAAATACACGTAGCCAGCTCCTCCAGGCTCGATCGCGTGAAAAAGTTCACGCGAACCCCTGATGTACACGTAGCCCGCTCCCCCAGGCCCGATTGCATGAAAAAGTTCACGTGAACCCCTGAAATACACGTAGCCCGCTCCCCCAGGCCCGATCGCGTGAAAAAGTTCACGCGAACCCCTGAAATACACGTAGCCCGCTCCCCCAGGCCCGATTGCGTGAAAAAGTTCAAGCGAACCCCTGAAATATACGTAGCCCGCTCGCACAGGCCCAATTGCTGTATGTTGCCACTTTTGTAATGCGCAGGGACGCTACCGCCTGCCTTGGTGTGGCGGACGTGTTTCGGCTTGTGCATGTCTTTGGCTGTGCGTGGCTTTGCCCTATTCGATTCCATGAATACGTGTGGTTCGAGTGCGTGTGGGCGTTCCGTCTGCTTCCCTGCAGTACATCCCCAGTTACGCCCTTATTTTCGCGCGTTGTTCCCCATTCCGCGCGTTGCGCCCCGTGTCCCGCCCACTTTCTGGTGTATGCGCCGAGGTTGTGCGCTTTCACTGTGCGCGTCGCGCACGCCTTTCGGGATGTTGCAGTGACTTGTGCGCCATGCACGGGTTTGGCGCCCATCCTGGGGTGTACACGCGCAGGGACTTCCATGAATCGCACGCGTGCGCGTGCGCCTGTTTTTTTCCGCTTGCGCCTGCTTGCGCCTGCTTGCGCGTAGATTTTCGGCGCACGTTTGTTCCATGAATCGGCCCCCATGTCTCTTAGTTTTTCTTTCATCTTACAGTTCAAAAAAGAAGAAACGATGGAAAGAGAACAAAAAGGAAAACAGGTACATTTTAGTAAAACATTTTTATTGTTTAATTTAAAAGCATTTTGTAATGCTGAAATGAATTTAATCAGATTTTGGCGCCTGTACTCAATGGTATATTCCTGCCATCAATATTAAAAGGCCTCAGCACAGCAAGGGCCTCTAAGGTGGGTGGAATTGCTACCACTGAGTATGGCCTTATGAATATGCAATTGTTTCAATGAGTACCCTTAGGAGTGTGCATCAGCCACCAGGTTTTACAGGGTACAGTTAAGGTTAAAACATTGCTGGGGCCAAAGGCAAGCTCACGTGACAAGTGCTGGAAGAAGGAGGATGCAGGAGAAAATAAGCACATTTCTACTAGTGTAGTGCTAGCCGATATGGGTGTGAGCGGGTTCAAGCAGCATGTATATAGGAGAAAAGGCACCATCATGGTGAGCAGTGAAAGATGAGGATAGAACACGTCAGTCATACTGGAAGAGTGAATAGTATGCAGAAGAAAACACTGGCCATAAGCAAATCACATATGAGTGATTCAGTAGCACCAACATGAAGGAAGTTTCATATCTAATCTACTACTGATGCATGAAAGACTCATGTGAGGAAAATGTCCATGCTACTTGCGGGAGGACATGCAAGTAGCAAAACTCCCTGCAACTAAAATGATATTTACTTTCTGCAGCAAAGCTGAAACAGATCTAAGCCTGCGAAGAAACCAGGGTATTGGCTGAACCTCAATTACAATACAGATAAACTGTTTGCTACTTACATCCAAATTCAAGTAGTGTCTGTAATGCTCCGGAGTTCCTATGTACCAGTTCCTCTATACTGAAATCTGTATGTACCTCTGCTGGTTCCATTGTCACTGCATGAGAACCGATGGATTGCCTTCTACCCCAAAAACCTTTGATCAGCACCACATGTCAACATCAGGTAGGATCCTCTACCAAACTCAATACTTTTCTTTGCTGCAAATGGCTCTACCACGGTTGAAGCCTGATGCCACAGGGCACAAGCTACTTGTATACAGCAATGCATTTGTCAGTAATATGTGCCAAACAGTTTGCAAATGGGATAGAACAAGAGATGAAGGGCCTTCACTGTACGGTACAATGTGCACTGTTGTGTTGTAGTTGTATGTTTTTAACTTAAGAATGAAATTCATCATGTGGAAACCCCAAAGCCTTGGGTGACAAAAGAGCATGCATAACAAAAGCAGAGGGTTAAGGACAAGCACAGTACATTACTCTGCCTTTGATATCTAGGATAAACTAGCTTAGGGTCAGGACCACCTCTTTCTGAGCCTATAATCTAATGCCTGGTTTACGGATTGGCGTCCGAGCCAGACCAATATTGATGTTGGACTAAGAATTATTTGATCAGCAAATTGATGGATTATGTGACCATATATATGTCATTTTAGCCCTGGTTAACCCTCTTGGCCCACTGAGACCTTGTGGTTGACCCAAATCCAAACAGTTTCTCTAGAACACTCTGACCTTGGAGTTTTCCTAAAAATTGGATTCAAACCATACCTTTGCATTGACAGTCATTTTACATTGTGCTAAAGTATAACTCTGTATCTCAAACAATACAACTCTACTCTTTAGTACTGGAACTAGACTGCTCCATTACAACTGACAGATTAAAGATACCTACATGCCTGCCTTTAAATAGTACACAGACTCTATCATGCTGGCTGGAGAAAATTTCCTGACTGAGAATCTGTGGTATTCATCGATACGGTTCAGGGTGGCTCATCATTTCAATAAATGAGAGCATTGACTAAATGGGTACTGTGGAATTTCCAAGTATTGGTTTGCTGTGGCAGTCTTGTTTCTGGGCAAAGATTAATCCCTCACTGGAAACAGATAGCAATCAATGATGGGGAATCATCCTTGGACTGGCTTTACAATAGTGCCTACATTCAGGCGGTATCGCTACATATTATCCCCACCAGAAATATCGCCGTATATATGGTCATCTGGAACGGCCATAGGGGATATTTTGGGGAGGAGGTCATTTTTGGGGTCCCCCACAGGTTCCGTGCCTGAGAATTAGCACAAAAATATGACGATATTTTTATATGCCGATATTTCTGTGGGGATAATAACAGATGGAGCCATTCAAATTTAGACACAGGAACAGAGTTTCCTGCTCTAGATTCTTGCTCTTATGTATATGGTGATCGTATTTCACACTTCTATATGTGACTATGTTTTCTTGGAATTATCCTCGTGGCATAGTATCAAGAGAGCCACTTTCCTATTTTGGATAACATGATGAGTGTGCTGGATGGTATATTTGTATTTGTATTTATTTATTTTGGTGTATAAAACACTTTTGTCGAAGTACCATAAATGTGAGAAGGTGGTACAAAATCAGGCAATAATGACAAAAGAAATAGTATAAATATGAAACAGTCCAAAGAATGGTTACAGAGAGCTTGAATGAAGGAAAGATTACGGTTAGTTATGGAAAAGATGGAGAGAGGTTGATGAGCAGATAGACAGTGAGAGGAAGCTCCAATTTTTAGGCGCCAGAAGTGAAACAGAATGGAAACAGGAGGGAGTGCAAGGAAGACTAGGAGCAGTAAGCAGGAATTTGGATTTTGAAAATATAGAGTAAGAAGAAGAGTATATGAAAAAAAGGGAGGAGAGATCAAGAGGAGCAGTGGTAGAAACTGAGAATCAAGGGAAAGATATGAACACCAAAATGGAGGTAACAGGGGTGTGTGGTCATAGAGTGGAAGAGACAAATATCAGAACTGTAGACAGCATGAAGAGGGGTGAGAAAAGACAGGGAGGCCAATCAAGAGAACAGAACATTAGACAAAACAAGGATAGAAGATGAGAGAAATAATACGATGTTTGGTGACCTGGAAAAACAATACAGGGCAGGCATGAGAGATATTATCGAGGTGGAAACAACAGACATGAGCAGTTTTAGATATATGTGAAGATAAAGAGGAGTCAAAGGTAACACCAAGGTTCCCAGCTAAGGACAAGAAAGAGAGGGAAGAAGGGGGAAATTAGAGAGAAGAGAGAGAGAGAGAAAGAGAGAGAGAGAGAGAGAGAGAGAAAGAGAGAGAGAGAGAGAGAGAGAGAGAGAGAGAGACAGAGAGAGAGAGAGAGAGAGAGAGAGAGAGAGAGAAAAAGAGAGAAGGGGGTATCAATTATTAGCAGGAAAGAAGAGTAACTTAGTGGAATTAAGATGAAGAAAATGGGACGCCATCCAAGATAGTATGGCAGAAATACAGTTGGAAAGAGTAGTGTAGAAAGTGTCATTGAAGGAACAGAATGTGATGAAGATTTGACTGTCACACCAATAGAAATTAACATGATCATTTGTATGAAGAAAATACTTCATATAAATAGATAGTGTCGACAGAGAACAGTAGAGGGCCACAAACAGAGCTTTTGGAACTCCATAAGGAGGATAGGGTGAATAGATACCATCAGCCCAAGAGACAGAGTAGGTATGATCCGACAAGTAGGATTGAAAGCACTTGAGGACTGAACCAGAAAACCTGAGAAAGCAGAGTGAAGTTATGAGGAGCGGAGAAACAGAATCAAAGACAGCAGACAGGTGAAGGGGAACATGTATGACAATGTTGTTGATGTAGCAAGCAAAAGGTAAAGCATTAGCATTATGGAGAAAGGCAGTCTCAGAAGAGTGGTAAAGGCAAATGCCAGATCACAGAGAACGAAGGAGTGAGTGGGCATACAAGTAAGAGTACATCTGTGAATACACAGTGCACTCAAGGATTTTTTAGACAAAAGAGAGAAGAGAAATTGGTTGAACGTTTTCAGGAGCAGCAGGATAACAAGTAGGTTTCTTAAGGAAAAAGAATATGGATTAGAAGATGAAAAGACAAAAAGGGTGGTGTGAGAGAGAAATGATAAGATCAGATAAATAGCACCTTTTGGCAGCCAATAGTGGTAGGTTATTAGAAGAATGACGAGAAGAAAGAGCAGCAGGGTCAAGATGGAATTTGGACTTCTTCCAATGCCATTCAACCCTGTGAACTGCAGAGATGTGGGAAGGGGTTAGCCACGGCTGTGATGGTGTGCAGAATGGAGAAAATGAAAAGGAGGAAGGAGTAACGTTTGGAGAGAATGGAAGATTACAGTGTGGAGGCAGCATGATCAAAAGAAAGCATGGACAAGTCAAAATAGAAGCAGATGAGAGAGGAAGGAAGGTGAATAAAAGGATCAAAGATCATGATGAGAGAAACAGATGAGACAGAAGGAGGAGCAGAATGTGAGGGCACTGTAGGAGAAAAGTGCAGAAGAACATGGTCAGAAAGGTAAATTGGATAGGTGGATACAGACGTATTGGTGGGATATGAAGAAAAGAGAAGGTCAAGAGACAATCAAGAGATATGAGAAGAAGGAGAAGGGACCTGTGTTAAATGGTAGGACTCAAGAAGAGAAAGAAGGGTTGTGCCAGAAAGATAGATCCGCGGGTTGAGCACTCGCTGCTGCAATCTGTGTGTGATCTGCAAACCGGAGGCTTGAATCCAGACATGTCCAACTCAGCTTTTTATCTTTCCTAGGTTGACCAACACTGTTTGGCTAATCATTTAGGAACATTCAATGCATTGATTGCTTTTGCTTTTTTTCAAAAGTACTATATAAATAACAATTTGTTATCATTATCATTATCAATTGTATTGTTTGTATTGTTGCATTTTATTTATTATTATTTGTATTGCACACCAGACAGTGAGAGTGACATAGGGGGATGCAATGTACGGAGAACATACAAATAAATCATAGTAACATGGATAACATGAGGAGAAAAACTGTACAGTTTGAAGGCAGGTATTTACAAGTATTTAAAGTCAGTATTGACAGTCAAGGTGTAATACAGTGGCAAGTAGCAACTATAATTCTGAGGGGGTCATTCTGAGTTTGGAGGCAGCCATGGTGCTATTAGCACCATGGCTATTATCAACATGGCTGCCTCCAAACCCGGGTCCGGTTCCGGTGTCCCTGAATGGGGACTTACCGGGTCATTCCAACCTTGGAGGACCCGGTAAGTCCCCATTCAGAAAACCATTCCCCATTCCCATTTGAGCCCTCATAGGGCTCAATGGGAATGGGGAAGGAGCTAATAACGGGCCCGCAAAGTGCAGGCCCGTAATTAGCTCCAAGGTTCCTTAAAGGGTCCCGCTAAGAATGGCTGGTCAGACCAGCCGTTCCTGGTGGGACCCGCTAAGGGACCTCGGAATATGGCGGTAGGGGTTAACAGCACCAGCATCCTTACCGGTGCTGTTAACCCCTACCGCCATACTCGTAATGACCCCCTGAGTCTTTAAGCCATTTGATAGTACTCTTGCGGAAATTATGGAAGGACTGGTCAACTCTTAGTGTTGGTGGTAGTGAGTTCCACAATTTAGCTGCCTTGACTGGGTAGCTACAGCCCCCGATTTTTAGATAACTTAAATCTAGGAACTGCCAGGTAGTTGGTATTGGATAGTCTAGTGGTCCTAGTAGAAGCCAACTTGTTGAATCTTTCCGACAGGTAGCTAGGTGCAGCATTGTTTAAACATTTGTGGGTTAGGGTCGCAACTTTCAGCTTAATTTTGTCATGCGTGAAGAGCCAGTTATGTGCTCTTTGGGTCGTGGAGATGTGTTCTCGCTTGGCAATACCTAATGCGGCTCTAAGAGCATTATTTTGCAGGGTCTGGATGTTTCCGATGATTTGTTTATTAGCACCTATGAATAAAGCATTGCAATAATCCAGTTTTGATCAAATAAGAGCTTGGGCCAAGGTGATGCAGCTGCTATTGGATAGAAAAGGTTTGCTGGCTCTAATCAATTTGCACGTGTAGGCTGTGGACGAGGCCACCACGTTGACTTGCTTGTTGAGAGATAAGGTTGAGTCTAGGTAAAATCCTAAAGTCTTTACCTCCCTGGCCACAGAGATAATATTGTTATCAATATTGAAGGTGGAGTAGTTGGAACTTAATTTATTGAGGGATGCAGTAGCGCCCAGGATGATGATCTCAGTCTTGTCACCATTGAGGCATAGACCGTGGGTAGCCATCCATGCCTGGATGATGAGATATATCCTATTCACCAAAGCCAAATCCTTGTCATAATCACCAGAAAGAGGTAGGAGGATCTGGGTGTCATCTGCATAGTTAGTGTAGGTGACACCCAGATGATCCAGATCATCAAAAGGGGGCGGTGAAGATATTGTAGAGAGTAGGTGATACACATGAACCCTGAGTGGTTATTGACTGATGAGTGGGCCTACAGATAACATGGGTAATGGATCAGAAGAAATAGAGTGGTAGCAGAGATTAAGTTGGCTGCGAGAATGAAAATAAGATGTTGGAGGGAAGCATCTAGTTGACAGTAGAGAAGAAATGGAAGAAGGCATTACCCAGAACCATCCGTCTTGTTATGTTATCTACATTTGTATAGCGCACATTCACCATTAGCACCGGGATACACAGGCGCTCTGTTGCCCCAACCCATTAACATCTGGAATGTAGTCTCCAGTATTAGCCAATAAATGACCCCATGGCACTCCTTTCTTATCTTACATGTGCATTCTTTTGACTTTCCTAACCTCTGCTAACATCTGGCACACAGTCTCTGGGATTAGATATGAATTATGCCAACCTTCACTTCTTGTCATTTCTGTGTCCTCTGCTGTCCTGCTACCTCCTGTTATGGTCTGGAATGTAGTCTTTACGTTTAGCAAAGAGTCAACCTGGTTCAACCCTCATGCTTTTCAGCAGTATCTGATTGCAGTGCAGCATAATGCTAAACACCAAAAAAATACACTCAGAACCTCTTATGGTGCTTTATCACAATACATTGAACAAGGTAATGTGGTCAGGATAACAATACTACTGTTATCAAACTACAATCTACCAGTCTACTACAGAACCTGGAACCAGAATGCATAATCAAGATTACTGATACCAAATAACGCTAACAAAATACTGAAGTTTGGGAAGTAAGCCACTGTAGGCCGCCCCCCACAGCATCAGTCTTATACATCCACTTCACTTCCCATTGTCCATTTAAATGGTTCTACCACCACAATCTCCTTACCCCCACCATTTGCCTGTACCTGCCCCTGCTGCCTCGTCTGTCTGCTCTCCAGGCAGCTTCCCCAAAACCAGACATACTGTTCAACATGATACAGCCTTTTGTGCAATGGGTTTTAGTAGAAGCAGTCTAGGGACCACAATTTATATTACTGCATCCCGCAGAGTGAACTGTGTTAAACTAAAGAAAGACCTGGGACCAGCATGTGCAGTTTTCAACACTGCACTTGCCACAATGAAGAATGTTGCTCTGGCAGAAAGTCAGGAACATGAATGATCCTATGCCAACACTTTATCCTCCACCAATCAACAGTATATGGTGCGGCTCTACTGGAAGTTTGGTATGGTCATTGCACTTTTGAACCATCATGAGACTTCGATCCGTTATACTAAGCAGCAATATTCACATCTCCCACAATGAACTGAACTGGTGAACTAAGAAACTGGACCAGAACTTGCACTTTTAAACCTTTCCAGGACTAAGAGTAGAGGGGAATGATCCCTTTTTCCCCATGTTAAATTTGACAGGTGGGAACACCCCTTTAACCCGGAATTACCACCTACCAGATGCCGACTACATTGATATAGCTGAGTCAACGAAGACTCTTAAAGCGCCCTTGTTTGAGTATTTGGGCATTCTGGATGAGCTGTTTCCAGAGGCTGCCATGTCCCTAGAAAAGGGAGCATGTACCGACTAAGACAAGCTGTTTATGGATGCCATTAATGCTATGGAGATGGAAGCGGATGGTCCTGACCAGTGCAATCTGGTATGTAAATAAAAGTGTGTGTATGTTTGTGTGTGTGCGTGTCTGTGTGAACACTTGTTAAAAACACATATTCAATTCAACAGTTAAACTTTTTTCTTTTTTGAATTGCAGAAAACAGCAGATAAAGTCAGTGGTCTTCATTCAATACCGTTAATTTTTACTACGAATGATTGAAAGTCCAGCAACACACAGCAATAATACGTGTAAGAAATGTGTCTGCTTCAACGCTTTAAAAGTTCTGATGAAGAAGAAGAGGAAACTATGACCCTGTTAGAGACCTTAACTGTTCAGGCTTTTGCGGCCTGTGTAGTGAAAACATGCTTGAAGTGTGATTACTACTATTGGTATTATGGGCATAAATACGATGACCCACAACAGGATGCTCATGAATGCCTACAACTGCATTATCATGCTTGAGCAATACGGCGGATATGTTTTATATTGAATTCATGTAACGTTTTGCAGATACTTAAAGTGGTCTATAAAGGCATGGGAAGACGTGTACATGATAGTGTGGAGAATGTTTTATTAAAAACATTCCTGGAAATACATAATTTCCGTAATCCAAGGGAAAACATGAAATCTCTATAGGTGGCCGGTCCCGTTGTTTTTAGAAATGGGATTGCCCTATTAATAACACCATGGATAATGCTGTATAACGCCATGGATAATGCTGCAGAAAAAAGATCACAATTTTTAACACTGTGTCAGACCCTACATGTACAAAATCCGTAGTAAAAATAAGATGGGCCTCATTACACGGAAGGCGGTAATCCAGGGTGCTATTAGCACCCTGGACCATGCCGGTAAATTACCGGCACCGCCTTGGCGGAAAGGGGATTTACCGCCCCATTCCAAGGTTGGAGGGGCGGTAAATCCCCCTTCCGCCATTGCCCTTCCCCATTCCCATTTCTGCCCCATAGGGCTCTATGGGAATGGGGAAGGCGCTAATTACGGCACCGCAATTTTGCGGTGCCGTAATTAGCTCCGAGGTCCCTTAGCGGGTTGGTACTTAACGCCTGCAAGAAGCAGGCGTTAATTCCTCCAACCCGCAAAGGGACCTCGTAGTACGGCGGTAAGGGTTAACGGTCACCGTTGCCATTAACGGTGACCGTTAACCCTTACCGCCGTCCGTGTAATGAGGCCCGATGTCTTTCACCAGCCACGCTTATTTTTTTGAGTGCTTCAATGGTTAACAACTCTCATTTAAGAATGCATGGAAGCTATTATGATAAAAGTCGAATTGGTAATTATGGTGGTGTTGTTCCTCTTTATGTAAAACTACAGCTTGACAAACAGCACGTCACACATGGAGCTGTCAAGGAATGGCTATCTGGTCAGGAGGCAGGTACCCTACATAAAAATGCTAGAAAACGTTTTAAATTAAGAATGACCGTGGTATCTGACTGTGACAGACAATGGCAGGCAGATTTGGTGGATATGAGACACTTTGAAAAGCAAAACAATGGTGTACGTTACATCTTGACAGTGATAGATATTTGATCAAAATATGCTTTTGCCAAGGTCTTAATGGATAAGACTGGTTCAAGAGTGACAGCCACTTTCAAGCATGTCGTCAGTAAGGGAAGGGTGCTTGCAAAATTACAAACTGATGCCTGCAAGGAGCTTTTAAAGAGGCCTCACCAAAATCTTCTAAAGCACCACAGCTTGCATCATTTGATAATGTACAATAAGGTTAAGGCGGCTATTGTTCAGCGCTTTAATAAAACCTTGAAACCTATACTCTAGAGATTTTTCACAGCTAACAATACACATCATTATGAGTACATATTATAGCCTTTTATGGATATGTATAACAACAGTTATTACCAGTCTATTAAAATGACTCCAAAGTCTGTAACGTGTGAAAATTAATTAACATCGTGGAGAAACTTGTATGTGAAAAGATTATTGGAGAAGGTAAAAAAAACAGACTTGCGAGTAGGGGACCACCTCAGAGTTTCCAAGTTAAAAGGTGTCTTTACAAAGGGGTATCACCAATCATTTACCATTTTCATAGTGACCGAAGTCTCTGTGAAAGAGGGGATATACATCTACCAAATGGTTGATTATGCTGGGAAAATGATCCACAACTTCTTTATAGGGTTGAGAAAATAATTCAGAGTAAAGGTAAGGGGTCTTAGAAACGAAACCTTGTGAAATGGGTGTGTTTGCCTGAGAAATGTAACAGATGGTTCAGCGCTGCATTTCAAAGGATCTAAAAAGCCTAGGAGCTCCCTGAGAAAACACTGCATTTTATATCACCTTACCAAGTCACACTTCTTTAGATACATTCCCCAACAACAAGAAAACAAACTATTGTGTTTAGCTGTCTCAACCAGCTCCCCTTGTGGGAAGTAGGGATGATGGATCTTCAATACCCTCAAACCTGGGACACCGTAGATAGTAGTGATGAAAAGTTTACCACCAAGCGTGAAGGACCTGTTCAACTGTTATACGTGGGTTTTCCTCACGGTTTTTACTCCAACATACATGTGCTGCTAGATGCAATCAGCAAGTCGCTCACAAGAAACTTTGAGAGCTCTTCTGATATGGGGCTGTTTCCGGATAAAACTCAGAGGAAAGTATTTCTAAGATCGACTGATCATACCACACAACTTATATGCTCTGGGAAACTCTCTAGTTTGTTGGGAACTGTTCAACATGTGAAACGTAATAATTCTTTAAACAGAGCATGCATTGATATTAATGGATGGTTTTTACAGCCTCATGATCTACAGTGATATAGTACAATATCAAAGGGTTGGTGACTCATATGCCCCCCTAATGAGAACCACCCAAGTCAGAGGTGAAAATAATGGTATTGTTAATGCACAATACATTAAGCCTGATTATATCCCCATTTCTAAGTGTCGTTTTGACACCATCAATATACAGATAAGGAACGATCAGGGGGAAATGGTCTCATTTAAACAAAGGAAGGTCCTAGTGAAACTACACGTGTGCCAAAGGAGAGATAAAGACTACTACAGCATGGTATCCATGAAGAACTATGGAGATCTGTACGTCTAAAGGGATTATTACTGCAGGCAGGTCAGTTATGGCAGTGAACCCTACTCCCAAGAAGCATCCATTATGTATAGGGCAGGCTTCGGGAGTATTTTCAGAAGTCTCTTTCGGAGGCCTATCCCCTTCCTGTGAAAAGGGTTAGAACTAGCTAAATTGCATGTGAAAACTGCAGCTACAAATATCGGTAAGGATGTAGTCATGAGTGCAACAACCACCATCACAAATCGTTTCAACAAACAAACGCCGGAGGTTCAAGCCTGGTTTATGTGGGAAAGCTCCAGCAAAAAGAAAAAGGAAAGCAACGCCTAGATGGGGGCCTCCAAAACTGCATAAAAAACAAAGATCAACATCGAGAGCCGCTCGAAGAGAAAATGCACTCGGAAGAACAGACTGAACAAGAGAAATGAAAACAACCCCAAAATCAATATTTTCTAAAATATGGCCTTCATCTATTGTGCCTTGGGGAATGTGTCAAATTCAAACTAGACCTGTTTGCCATACCCTCAACACAGACGACCATTAAAAACATGTTCTTCTTCTCTAGGGATCATATAGTTTTTCATGTCGAGCTCAACGGAAATGTACCTGGATCTGAATGACAGTCTACTTTACCTGACCTGTAAAATAACAAAAGCCAACGGGACAGATATTATAGCCGCTGCTAAGGTAGCCACAATTGCCTATCCTGTGGCCACCTTTTTTAATCAGTTTGACATTACTCTAGGCGACTGTCTCATTATGCAGTGTGACAACAAGTACGCATATAGGGCCTGATTCACAAAAGCATTTTATAATGTGCAATCCCATTGAAAAATGTTCTGTGAATCAGGCCCATAGAGCATACATAGAAAGCATTCTGAACTACAGCAATGACGCTTTGGACAATCAGCTGACAGAGGACTTTTTTTTATAAGGACACAGCAGGGCATATGGAGGATTATGCTCTGGGTGGGTCAAACACAAGGTTTATAAAGAGAGCAATGTATGTGAGATGGAGGAGACATTTTGGTGTACTAGGACGTCTACATTCCGATTTATTCTCTCTGAGAAATTTATGGAGAAACTTATGGTGAACGGTGTTAAAAAGAAAAAAAAATAGATATGCAGATATTAAGCTCTATAGGTAAGAAAACACGTGTTTTGTTAGTAGTTGAGAAACAATACAAACTTACCGTGCGACCTGTCCTTTGGATTTATCCTTTTCAGAACCAGGATGTAAGTCTGAAATAAAAATGTTTTAAAGACAAAGATTTTAAGACAAAGACAGCTTTTAAATGAGGCTCCATATTGTTTACCTGAATACGCACATTTTACACACAAAATATACAGCTGCAAGAAACATTCTGCATCCTCATACCCACCTCAGTCCCTAAAACAAAATTTTAAAAAATGTATTTGTGTAGATCTACGTAAATATAAGCAACAGTTATCCTGTATAGGTAGGGAAAAACTGTTCTGTTAATAGCTCAGTAAACGTACAAACGTACCGTGCATCCCATCCCCCAAATATATCCTTTTCAGCACAGGACCATTAAATGATACGGCTGCAGCAGGGTGTGATTCTGAAATGTAAAAATAAAACATGTTATAACTTTACCATTGGGTATTCTACAATGTGAATGTTGTCTTCTGAGCAGCTCTCAATGTTGGCCCCCACCGAGGCATTGCTTTCCTTTTTATTTGAAAAGGGTGAAAAATACAGCTGTCAAACGGTGGTTCCCTATTTTTATACATTTTTTTACTAAATAAGCATATTTTTACAGAAACAAAGATAAATTACAGATGCAATAAAATAAAAAATACTGCAAAACACAAACCGGTTTAGACCGATTTATTTTTATTTTTAACTAGAATTTCTTGATGATGTCATTAATTTAAAAAAAAGAAGGTTAGGTAATGGGATCTTGCTGAAAAGTCTATACAATAATAGAAAGAAGGTGCAGCATAAATCTTAAAGAGAGTAATAAACAAATAAATAATCAGGATATTAAACATAACTCTACTTTTTACGCATTTCAGTCAGGCCAAAACACACACTTCTTGTTCCGGGTGATCAGGCATGTTTTCTCGGTCTAAGCTTGAGTGGGGTTAACAGGCAGTGTAGCTGTTCTCGAACACAAGGCTTTGCAGGGCAGATATATATTGACTATTTTGGCGGGCTTCCTTATGAACGTTGCTGAACTGTGTAGTCACTGTCCACCCTGAACACATGTATGCCCTGCGCCGGAGCACACCACATGTTACAGTTTATCATAAGGGATTCCCCCTCCCCAAAATGACAGAAATCGCAGATCTGGGGCAACAGCATCTGTTTCATTTTTTGCACAAGAATTTATCACAAGGAATTACACACATTTAACAGAACATGGCGGGGGATATCATGTGATCATATGTGCAGCCTTGGAAGCCTGTGAGCCGGAGCTTGTAAAGCATTATGTCAGCCCCATATAAACAGCTAGTCTCCTGACACAGCTTGCCCTGCTATAAGTAGCAGCTGTAAGTGGCTCACAGAACTGCATCACGGCCATATCTTGCAACAATGCTGTGAGTTAGGCCTTATGCTGAACAGTACAGCAGGTTTTATTTTTATTAATTTTTTAATTTGTATTTATTTAAACAGGGCTGCTAAAAAAAAAGCTTAAAAACACAGGGTATAAATATTAGTATGTATATTACACTCCGTATTACAAGAAAACACAAACCTTAGTATAGCTCGATAATGAGCAACCGCTTTTGCACCCCAAAAATCACCAACCGTACCAGGTTTTTGGAGATTTATTTAACCGTGATATACTTTGGCCTTCAGGCCAGCCATAGCGTCTCATACATCAGGATAGTCAAGGCTTCAAGAGCGCTGTATACCTCTCTCTCTCTGGTGGTACTTCTGTATATATACCCTTTACTCCTCCCCTAGGAACGGCACACCACCTACATCATCCCTAGAGCACCCCGGCACACCATGACATATTTCACTGTCAAAAGTGCACTACCTACATCACACCTACCTCAAAACATTACAGGTTAATGCCTACATCATCCCCCTAGTGCACTGGCTTACTATACACCCTATGACATGCTTCTGGATTTTGGAGGGCATACCTGTGGGGGTTAATAACAACATGTACATCGTTACCTCATTTTATTAGTACCCCATAAACCGGTGCAAGGGGTACACAAACAAGGCTTCACACAGATGATTAATACCAGGTCAAAATGTAATGGCACTTACCAACAACCTAGAGAGTGTGACTTCTGGGTGACTTCTGGGTGGCCCACATGATTTCACATCGGGAATAGGATTTCTGGAATGGCGGGACTTCCAAGTGACCCACGTGATTTGACATCCAGGATAGGACTTACGGCAGGGCGGGACTTCCAGGTGAACCCCATGATATGATATGATATGATAGTTTATTTATATAGCGCCTATACACAATGTGTTTCAAAGCGCTTGACTGCTACTTCCAGGGTGGGACATCTGCTAGGACAATACTTCCATGTTAAAGGGGCATTCCCAACTGTCAAATTTAACATGGGAACAGAAGGGAACATTCCCCTCTACTACTATGATACTAGATGCACTGCTCTGGTCCATACAATGCTGAAAACCTTACATTTGTACTTTTCAATCCATTTTGGGCACCCTAAATCAGTTCAATAAAGAAACCTTTACACACACATCTGCCCACTAGATATCCAGAACAAACTTTTAATTGAGAAGTAGGCATAGAGCTGCAGGTCTACATATGCAATTAGTCACACAGCAGGGCAATTTGCGTAGAACATCAAAAAACAATGTTTGGAAATTCAGGGAGACTCTAGAGATATGTGGAACATGAGCAAAACTGATTAAAGCTGAGCTAAAAACATTAGGAAGATTTGCAGGAAATGGGCGAATTTCAAGAGACATTGGAAAGGTAATTGTATGATGCTTTAGAGAGGACATACGGGGCATTTGCAGGGTGTTCGGCGATTTACAGGGACCATCAGGGGGATTTGTAAGGTATTTCAGGGTGAGTGCCTAGGACATCAAGGTAATTACTGGGAAAACCAGTGAGATTTTCTGGGAACATCAGAGTAATCGGGAAGGTCCATCCACTACGTTTGTAAAATATATGGGAGTGAACATCAGTGAGGTTTTGCAGGGAACAAAACAAATAGTCATACATCATCTTCTGGATAGGTGTTAAGACTTACCTGACAACTCTTTGAAGTGAATTTAATCTGAAGATACCAGCATTAATTTTTTTCAGAAGATGAAGCATGTGATTTATAGTCTGTGGAAGAACAATGGGTGAAATGGATTGGTGGTAGACCTTGATGTGCTGTCATCCCACTGGAGCATGGCTGCACCTCAGTTTGTGTTGCAGGACTTCAGGCTGTGATGAGAAGAAGGGGAATGATCCAAACAGTGCTTGCTGCGTGTTTTTATGGTTGTTTGGTCTCCTTGTATTTTCTTATAATACCTGTGTGGGGTCAACAGACTGTACACCACAGAGTGTTAGGTACTTGTGTATCATGATTACTTGCACCACGCATTAAATCATACAGAATATGAGAGCATTCATTTTGCAACAGAATCTATGTTTTCCTCACACAATATTAAGGGGCATAACAGGCATGCATAAATGATCCAAATGGTGAAAGTGAAATTCAAACATCATTTTTGAAATCCATTGTAATCCCCTAGGCTATGGACAGGATTAAAGTGGGAAAGTGTTATTCTTGCAGTGTAGCCCCATATCTTACAATGAGCTTCAAACGGTAAATTACATGCCAATTAATTTTTTATGCAGGTAGGGATTTTATTTGATGTTTCGTGTGTACTGGTGCATGTCATTAATGCATGGTATTAATAAAGGTAAGTTTGCTCTTCTTCCTATGGCATGCAGTAATAAAATCACTGTAAAAATGTTGCCTTTACAAAAAACTGCGGCAAAAATGCTGTGGTTTGACCCAGTAAAGGTGTACCCCATTATACCATTTAAGGGGAGCAGGGATTGTGGGGGTGTCCCTCGCTCCCCTTAAATGGTATAATGGGTCTGGGGTTTGCATGGATGTCCCCTTCATCCTTTACATGTATTGCGGTGGAAAAACCACTGCCTTTTTGCTGTGATTTTTCGTGCAAACGGCCATTTTTGCCACAATTTTAACACATGGAACTCTTCCTATGTCCTAGGTGCAACTTTAGATTGGGCAGTGGTCCCTTATTACCTGGGGGGGTTGCGGTCCAAGCTAAGATCATGCAACTGGAGCAGTAGAAACAATCCAGTCAGAAGTACTCAAGTGCAAAGGACAGGGTCTAATCAGGCGTTGCCTTATAAGGAGAATGGACAAGATGGACATCAAGATTCTGAGACCTTCTAGATTTCAAGTAGACTGGATAATGTAGTGAGTTCAGGAAGCACCTCCCTCTTCAATGGTGTCTAGTTGTAATATTTTCACCAGGCAAGCCCTGACTGCTCTTGGGACCATGGCAATTTGTGGGAATGCAGTCTTCAAAGTGAAGGGTGGGTACAGAGTCTCAGGATTGGAAGGATCTCACTTGGAATGAGGATAATGATACTGCTCCCCATTAGGTTTTCTCCCCTGTGCTGGACTGGTTTGTGGAAGCCTTTCTTTAAGTACTGTCTGAAGAAGCTGAGGTGTATACCTGGCTGGTACACTCTCACTACCAGTCCTTGGGAGTGTAGACTTGGCAGTCTAGAAGTAATATAACCTGACTCCCTTGGAATTTAGAATAGTTTCAACCTCACATGTATTTCTGCTTTCTATGATTACTACACACTGAGGAGCAAGAACAGCCTGATCACCTAGAAGTGTACATTTGATTACAATTTAAATTCGGGGACTTGTAGTTTATTATGTCCCATTTGAAATTTAGAAAACCTACATGTCCCAGAAATCAAAGCAAAAACTGGAATGCATGGACTTCTTAAGCATTGCTATGGACAACCTGAGAACTCTGAAGACTAGATGCACCTTAATAGTGCTTGATAGTTTCAGTCATACAGTGGTATGAACAATCAATCCCATAACTTTCTATGGGCTAACACATCTGGGTATTAAATTGTGTGACCCTTTCATGTGTACTTCATATATTTTTTTTTTGTATCTATTGTTACATACTTATTCAGCCAACAAAGGCTTTACATATATTTACACAACACGCTAAAAAAATGTCAATGATTAAAACAGCTCAGTATTAAATAAAACAAGAGCTAATTTAATATGCCATCCGACAGTTGACTAAGAATGTACAAACATAGGTCAGACATCTTCATCATATAAAAAATGTAATTCACATTATCACCTTTTAAAAGATTTCCCCACATTTCATTAACATATTCAAGACACATGTATTATCATAAGCATTCAAGTATATCAGTCTTAGGATATCCAAACTGTCACAGTGGCATAGAATATTTTCTGCAGTTTCGATTTTTAGAGTCCCACATAATCTACACCACCAATTAATTCTTGCAATTCCACGTTTGGCACCGACTATTTCTAACGTATCAGACATTAAATTTAAACAATACACATTGCCTGATCAATTTTCCTTTTTGGGAATGCAGACATATATTTTGGAGTTTCAAGGCATCTCAGCCAGTATTGTACAAAGGTTCCACTGTTAGTCTTAGTTGCCAAGTGTACATATCTCTTTCTGTACCTGCCTCAAATATAACGTGTTTCAATTGGTGTTTAAATCTAGCATGTGTTTGATATATCCATTCATTTGCTTTCTCCTTAGCCCATTTACTATAGGTAGCTCTAAGAAATTCTACCACACAAAGTTTATCATTGTGATCAATAGCTCTAAAAGCTCTCATAAAGTTCAAACATGTTAGTATCGTTATCCAAAGTGCATAATTTGGCATAAAGTAAGGCGGCTTTATATTCCAATTTTTCGCATATGCGCATCATGTTACATTCTAGTAGTATAAATTCACACAATAGTGATTTAGGCATTCTGAACAGGATTTTAAAGAATTTCCCCTCAAACCTATTTAATTCCTGTACATGTTTCTTCCCCCCATATTTCAGTACCATAAAGGAGACAGGGGACTGGAATACAACATTAGAAAGGTATTTAAGGAATATCCACCCTGTGTGCCAATAAGATGACTTAGTGCCATAGTGACTTTCATACACTTGGTTTTAGTCTCCAACCACTGTTGATTACAACTTAACTTATGGTCTACAATGACGCCCAGATATCTGTAACATTCCACCCGTTAAATTGTCTGACCAGCAATAGTCCATCTCGAATTGTATGTACCTTGATTATCTGTTTTCCCTAGAAAGGTAATGATTTTTGTCTTACCTAAGTACATTTTCAGCCCATTCTCATGTGCACACTTCTCTAGCACCATCAATTTGAGCAGTAATCCCTTGGGCATGTAATCAAGTAGAAAGAGATCATCGGCAGAACCTAGCCACCCAATTTTTTATGATCCTATTTTGATGTCATTTGAGAGGGTGGCATTTAGTGCTACTGGCAAATCAGCCAAATACAAGTTATGTAACCCTGTTTAACTCCTCTGCAAGTCGGGATCAGCTTGGTAACTTTGCACTCACCATCAAGCTTAACTCTAGCAAACGTATTAGTATATAGCAGCCTAATCATGGTGAGCATCCCAGGAGCGAAACCCCATCAGCTTAATTTATTCCACAACTTGTTCCTGAGGATTATGTCAAAAGCGGCACTAAAATGGTATCAGGTAATAATATCCCCATATATATGGTCGTCGTAAATAATATCGCCCGGAAAATGTCATGGCGATATTATTTGGGTGACCATACATATGGGGACAGGGGCAAAAAAAAAAGAAAAAAAAAAGAAAAAAAAGAAAAGAAAAAAGTTTAGGGGTTGCGGGGGTGTCCCCCGCATGTTCCATGCAATAATGTCGCCACAAAAAACGGCCATTTTTCGGCGGTATTTTTACATGGCGAGATTTTTGTGGCGACATTATTACATGGAACCACTAAAATCTATATCAGCTGCGTGTACTGGGAGCTGCCGCCTATACCACACATATTCTATGGATGATGCAAGAATGGTAATATTATGGACTGTAGAGGACTTTTTACGAAAACATGATTGGTTGGGTGGAGAATATGATTTTTTGTGATCCATTGATTCAGCTCCTACAATAACACTTTAGCAAATGCTTTAGTCAGGATATCTAAAATGGCTAGCATGCAGTAATTGGTAGGATCATTCCAACAACCTTTTTTATGAAGAGAAAGAATGGAACTCTCTCTCCATGTATTGGGAATCTGACCATATTTGCCTATCCAACAAAATTAAAGATGAATGGCGTGAGCCCAATATTCAGGAGAGAGTCTGAGTAGCGCATTGCAGGTGCCATCTGGACCTACAGCCCGCAATGTGCGAAGGGCTTTAATCATTAATATGAGATCTTCAACAATATGTGCCCAATCCATTGAGCCTTATTATTAACATCTAGCTCATCTACTATATCTTGGGCTCCCAGGGTTTTATTCACATGGCTTATCCAGTCGTATCCAGAGAAACTGTTATTAGGCAGCGTTTTTTGTTTAGTGCCGTTGACAACTGCCCAAATTCCTATGTTATTACTGGGTCTAGCAAAATGAGCGAATGACCACCAGACTTCATTGGCCACATTAGCTCTATGTTGTTGTAGCCATTTTTGATAGTTATCCTTTGCTTTTATTAATTCCAGAGGGAGCATCCTTCTGGTCATTGTTTTTTTAGCGAATTGTTTGTGCGTCTTAACTTTTGTTTTTGCCTCATGAATTACTCTCTCAAACTGTGATTTATGATGATGGGTAGCATTCCATCTTTCACTCATACTTTTATAAACTCATTTTTGGCATGTTACAGCTTTGATGGCTAATAGGAGATGTATAAATGCTTGTAGAGCATCAGGCTCAACTCTATCCTGAATATGGCAGTTCTTGTTCTGCAATCGCTTTTCATATTCCTCCCATCATTGACAAAGATATTGCCATTCAATTTATGGTTACTTATTTCTTGATCCTTGGTGAGCAACACTTATCGGGGAAAGTGATAGCCTTCTTCGTGTATCCTAACTGACATATCAAACACAAGTTTGCCTACTCTTTCATTAGTAACAATATAGTCAATAGTGGACAAGCTCTTCCAACTTACTCGAGTGGGACTTCTATTGGCATTGCCTTCACAGTTGCCATTGAGCACATTAAGGTTATGTGTATGAGTTTGGTCCAGCTTTTACCTTGCCTGTTAGTGGGATTTTTCTAAAGAGGTCCCGATATGTGATTTTCTTCTTGACACATATTACTGCTATCAATTAGAGCATTAAAATCTCTGTGCAATATGACCGGGATCTCAGTGTCGCATACAGTAAGAATGCAAGAAACGTGATATTAATTTATTATGTACACCATTAGGAGGGTTATATATGTTCACCACTAATATAGTGAGAGTCTTAGCCTGGTTACAAAGGATGAATAAGGCCAGCACCATGTCAGTAGACCACACAGTGTCATGGGCCACCCAAGGATGTCTAACTGAGACCAGAATTCCACCCTTGGGATGACCCAAAGGACCCTTTATGGAAAGACTTTGTACAGTACTACAACCATCAATGTCACATTGTTCCCACAACCAGGTCTCTTGTAATGCCACTACAAAGAATATATGTATATTGGCTCGGAGGGCATCTTTGGCTGTGTAATGAGAGTTCCTCCTGGTATTCCATGACATGATAATATCACTGTCATTGATATTTCTTGCCAAAATTAGCTTTAAATGCTACCGGCAACCATTGTCAGTAAACTTCGGGTGACTCTGTGGTATCTGCCACACACCGATCCTTACCTGATTTCTTGGTATCCCCTTGCCTCGTCTCAATTGAGGTGGCTAACGGTGTTATGCAGGTATGCAACCATTTCTGTTTTTATCACATTTAATCGTATGCATTAATGTTTCTTCACAAGATCCTAAATTCACTGTTGTTTTTACTATATTATTTTTTACTATATATTCTAATATAGACAAGCTCAAGAACCAAACATTTGAAGTAACAGCCTTGGGGTCAACCAGTTGATCAACATTTCTGATATCTTCAGAAGTGATCATTCTTAGGAGTACTATGGAGTGGCACGGATCTATTATCCACTGTCTATTTAGCAGAATACTATTGTTAGCATGTGTTGTGGCTTGAAATTGTAGAGCGCATGTTTGCTTCTGTGAACATCCTTCATATAGGTTATCAACATTTGTCACCTGTTATCTATACATCGTTTCTATGGGGGATATTTTATCATGGTCTTTCCATGAATTGAGTCTTTTCTAAACCTTTAGGTTGATCTTATTAAGGTTATTGCTCTTAGGAACACTGACTGTATCTGTTGTGTCAATAAAGATACTCTGAATGTCTCCTAAGAGTCTAATACACTGTTATTCTTCATCGCTTTTTTCTTTCTCGCCTTAGCAAGTTTACGCCCACCCTGACAAACAGGAGAAGGAGGGATCTTCTCTTTTTCTGTCGCGCTAGCCAAATATTGGCAAATATCATTGGCCATTTTCTTTACCTTATCTGTTTTATTTGTTGGTTCCTCTTCTACTGTGCAAATAGCGACTACATGCTCATTACTGATGACACTCGCAGACACTGAGGAGTTATCTGTATGTACCACCTTCTGAGGATAGCTTGGGGCAGGCAGAGGATGCCCAATATCTCCTTCAATGAGCATTACCTGATGATCAGGAGGAATGCAGCCATTCCTGCCATGGGTACATTTCTTTCTCTCTACACATAACTGCTTTGGAAATTACATTGCCCTTTTGTTTTGAGTTTAGATCTATAAGCAGCCTGTTTAATGTTCTTATTTATTTTGCCCAGTCTTTTTTACACTACTCTCCCTTACATTATATCTCTCATCTAGTTAATTCTCTGACTCACATTCTAGAAGTCTTTTGTCAAAGGCTTTCTTAGGTACAGTAAACACATTCACACCTCCCTCTTTTGTATTCATGCTACTATCTCTTAAGACTTGTCTTCCCTTATTAATGTTGTTATTAAGTAATAATGAATGAACATCCAGTTTTCGTTCTAAACTATCACATTTGTATACAAGAGTTGGTTGTAGATTTTCAAGGGCTTCAAACATTTCATTTGATCTCCTGCTAGTGTTACTAGTATTTAAGTATAGTTCAGCTGAACTACCCTCCTGCACAACATTATTTATGGAGTTTAGCAGAGAGATTTGGCGGGAAACAGAATTTTCACTCAAATGGCTAACTTCAACTATTGTCCCTGTGATATCGTCTATTTAAAATCTAATAATTTTTCAGAGTTCACCAACATATTGTTGGCTCGTACGGGCAGCTTGTAAGAGGGAGAGATAGTTTGTTCAGAAGGACATGTTTCTTCTAGACTAATCATCCCTGTTAAACTGTTCTCAATCTCCATTGGCTTGTGTAATACATTGAAAGGTTCTCTTACGTCTCGATCTATATCCTGCTCCACCTGGACTGGTATATTGCATTCCCCTGTAATCTCACAGTCTGCTAAAATACTTTCACCGGTCACACCCAGAACACCATTGACTGCATATAAACAGTCATCTGCGATGACATTGTAAATAATCTTAGCGCCAGTGTCCTCTCTAATTGGAGTTACACCAGCTTCAACACTCCCAATTTGAAATTCCAGAGAGGAAATTGCTGTAGGTACCATATACTTGCTTAGGATCTAATTGCTCCTGGTTGATTCACTACATGTGCGATCAGTTTAGATCCTATGCATGGGAGCACTGCATTTAGATCTTATGCAATAAGGTTAAGTGCACTTTCTTCATCAATAGTACTTAGCTTAGTCTGCTTGTTTCTCACATGGATGTCTTTCTTGAAGAAAAAAGTAGTATTTTTTGTTAAATTGGTCTAGTTTAGCAGGCCTGGTTTATAGATAGTTTTACGTGCACAGGCTGTGCTAGCACGTTGCAGACGTTCTACAGCCACTGTGCCCAGGCGCTTTTCATGCACAGTACTATCGACTGTATTTTTCGTTGATACGGCAGTAGACTTGTGAAGTGTAGGCTCAAATAGCGAGTTCTCCAGAGCTGGGGGATTTGTCTCACCAAGCTGCGGAAAAATCACAAAGTGGACTAGAGTAACTAAATGTGTGTAAGGGCACTGATACTGGTACTACTCGGAATACTGGGAAAAAGCCAGTGTTATCTAACGGAGATGAGCAGCCGGTAAAGCTCTTACCAATTAATGGACGACTGGAGCGGAGCTGGGAGCAGGAGGGAGATACTCACCACACGCTCTCACACGGGGAGGGGGCCTACGCTGACAGAGGTGGAGAGAGAGAGCCACTGAGTGACTCTGGGGAAAATGGGGGGAGGAAACAAACAAGAGAAGTATGAGCAGGCAGTGATGAAGGGGAGAAATACACTATGCAGTCAGAACAAGCACAGTTACAAGTGCTCTGAATCAGGCGCACAGAATAACCTTGGTTGGAAGAGGCTAATGCTGTTCGCTCAAGCTGTTGCAGCCGTGGGCCAGTGAACAGCAAACAGCACATCAGTGTGCGCTTCCGCCTAAGTGCGTGCCCGGATGGGCATGCGCCAAACCTTTTGTAAGAAGGCACTCAGAGGGGGGGCATGGCTAAAGCTAACAGCAACAGGATGCTGAAATATCAATGAAATCTGCAATCTGCAAACTGAAATAAAGAAGGAACCATATGAATAAGCTGGCATAGAAAGGAAATCAAGGTAAGAGTCCAATGAAAGATGTGATATTAGTCCACAGGGGCTTGACTCCAGATTCACCTTTTCAAAGCATCCGGTCAGCAAGCAGCACTTCACTGTGCGCTTCCACCGATAATCAGGCGCGATGCACGTGCATCCAACCTTTTGTAGTATGGTACTTGGGGGGTGGCGGGCTACAGCTAACAGCAACAGGATGCTGAAATATCAATGAAATCTGCAATCTGAAATAAAGAAGGAACCATATGAATAAGCTGGCATAGAAAGGAAACCAAGGTCAGAGTCCATTGAAAGATGTCAAATTAGTCCACAGGTGCTTAACTCCAGATTCACCTTTTTTATTTATTTATTGATTTATTTACTTATTTATTTATATATTTATTTATTTTATTTATGCCGTGCTTGGAGACGAGCCTGGAGGCATGGTAGCGCCAACATGACCAACCAACACATAACAAAGAATATCCAAGGGGAATAGAGAAGGGAAAAGCAGTCATGTAGAAACAAAGAGTCCGATTGTTGGATAGAGGTTACTCAAATAGGTAGGTTTTCAACCTGCTCTTAAAGCACTGCAAATTTGTGTATGAGCTAAGATCTGGAGGAAGGGAGTTCCATATCAATGGAGAAGCATGTAGAAAGGATCTATGCGCCACATAGGACAGATGCATTCTGGGAGTTTCTAAAAGACCAATGTAATTTGATCTCAGCAAGCTGCGTGCCGATAGTTGCGAAATGAGACTGGCAAAATACTTGGGGGCTTGCCTTTAGATGCAATTGTGCGTAATGCACAACACGCGGTAGGTAATACGGCTATTAATGGGGAGCCAGTGTAATGCTCTCCCTGACACTGTGACGTGGTCTCTCCTTTGCAGACCTGCAACAATACGCACTGCATTATTCTGGATCACCTGCAGCCGGATCATATCTTGTTTAGAAATTCCTAGCAGTAGACTGGAGCAGTAATACATTTTAGCTCCGATGATGACACTGGCCACTGTGGCACAATTGGCTGATGACAGGAAGGGCCGTAACTGAGCTAAGAGCTTCAAATGATAACACGTGCTGGAGACATGACAGTTAACCTGGTTTTTCATAGTTAATTCTTGGTCAAAGATCACACCAAGTGTCTTGACCTTGTTCTGAGTATTGATAGGACAGTCTGCAATTTTAAAGGATATATATATTGCGCATTAAGCTTCTTAAATTGCGTTCCAGCATCATGGGTTCAGTCTTTGAACTATTTAAGGCCAGGTTATTTACTTGCATCCATGATTGGAAAATAATGTAGGTGGAGTTTAACGGGACAGAATCACGCGTGTAATTAACAGTCATGGGCACAAGGCACTGTGTATCATCCGCATAGTTCACATACACCACACCAAGTCTATCTAGTTGCTCAGATAATGGGATCATAAAGATGTTAGAAAACGTGGGTGCAACACATGAGCCGGTGGGACCCCACATAAGACAGTAAACTTCTCAGCCGTAAAATAATCAGAAAATATCCTCCCTCCACGCTCTGTAAGGAATGATTCACCCACCCTATCGCTGGTTCAGAGAAATACACTGATGTCCACAAACTCTCTGCCAGGATAGCATGATCTACAAGCTCAAACATGGCAGAGAGATCGAGAAGCATAAGCATGGTGGTTTTTCCACCTGCCATGGTTTGCATAATGTTGGTCTTGAGTTGTAAGAGAGTAGATTCCGTGCTATTGGCTTTTCTAAAGCTGATTGCTTGGGCCCTAAGATGTCATTTGTGGCCAAAAAGGCTTCAATCTGAAGATGAGCTACTTTGTCAAGAATCTTCAATAAGTAGGGTACATTGGAAATGGGGCGATAATTACCCACTCTGCTGGGTTCAAGGGAAGCCTTTTTTAAGAGTGGAAAGATCCAAGCTTGTTTTATGTTGCCTGGGACAGAGTTTTCTCTAAAAGATGCATCAACAAACTTTGTGATCAGGGGCACCAGATGTGGGGCACACGCCTTAACAGTAAGAGCCAGGCAAACATCACACCAACAATTAGTAGGCTTGAGTTTGCTCAGAATTTCAGACAAATACTGCTCTGATAAGGGCTTGAATGTAAACTCTGGAAATGTTTTGGGAACTACTTGTTCTAGAGTGATCTTCCCATCCACTGGGCAGTCTTTGTTTTTACGACAGATACTTTCCTGTGTTTTTCTAATTTGTCAAGGAGAGCCTCCTGGATATTATTATACCATGTGGTGTTTTTTACCACCTGACTGGGTGGAGAAAAGCGAGTCTCCAACTCATTGAGGATCCTAAAAAGCTCCATTGAGCTAGACGCAGCACCAGAGATGTGAAAGTCATAAAAATTCCTTTTTTCACAAGTAATGGACAATTTATAGGCCTTAACTGCCTGCAGATAGAGGAGTTTATTCTCATTCGACTTGTTTTTATCCCAGTGTTTAAATGTCGAACTGACTTTATATCTGAGGACCCAAATCACTGGTGTAAACCGTTTTTTTATCCGGTGGTTTTGTAAGTATACAGGATTGCACTGGTGCTAAGCTGCCAACGGCTAAATACAATGGGCCTCATTACGAGGTAGGAGGTAGCCATGGTGCTGTTAGCACCATGGCTACCCCCTCACCGCATTCCGGATCCGAGTTCCCGAAATAGGGACTTACCGGGTCATTCCAACCTTGGAGGACCCGGTAAGACCCCATTCCGGGAACCATTCCCCAATCCAATTTGAGCCCCCATAGGGCTAAATGGCAATGGGGATGGAGCTAATAACGGTACCGCAATTTGCAGTACCGTTATTAGCTCTGAAGTCCCTTAACGGGTCCCTTCCATAACACCTGGTAAAACCAGCCATTAAGGAAGGGACCCTCTAAGGGACCTCGGAATAGGGTGGTAAGGGATTACCGGCACTGGTGTCCTTACCGGTGCCAGTAATCCCTTACCACCTACCTCGTAATGAGGCCCAATGTCTTCCAATATACATTGGATAGTTCTTCCACCGAGTGAAGGTTAGACAAGTCATTTACCATGGGTGCAAAGAAAGGGGTCGTAGCTGCCTGAGTAAGTTTGCGGGTGTTTCTAAAAGTAATTTGTTGTGTGGGATTTATAAATATCAGCTTAGAATGCTCTGCGCCCTCTTCTACTCCATAGGTTTTGCAATGTCACATGTGCCTGAAAGAGAACGGAAAATCGATTCCCCAACTCTGTGATAGTTCAGTCAAAACAGATCTTTCACACAAAGACTGTGCCCTTATTTTTAAGAAGTTGGTTGGCAAAGACACTTGAGCGATCTGGAGGATTCTGAACGGCACTCATGACCAACAGGAAAGCCACAATCATGCTGCGTGTCAGAGGCCGAGTGGTATGAATACTACTATAATAAATTTAATTCTGGGGGCATAATTCAACCACAGACTCTAGACTACACTACAAAGCCCGATACATTGGAGTTTGACTTTGATACCACAGACATTGGGCCTCATTACACGTTGTGCGGTAATGGAATACCGTTACCGGTAATGATTTACCGGTACCGTTAATTCCCTAAGCAAATCACGACCCAGACCCACCGCTATCTGCGCACCCGTTACTTACGGTGCCACTAATAGCGGCAAGGCCGCGGGCGCGCGACCCACATGCCGGAATTAGCGCCATGGCGCTAATACCAGGCCATCACAAGCCATGCGGACATGGTATTAGCGGCATGTAAAACACCCAAAAACCCCTTACCGGCATGGCGCTAATAACGGCATCGAAAAGCACCCGTTAAGAGACCTGAGCAGTGTACCCATCAACTACAGGTGGATACAATCAGCACAGGTGCATGCAATGGAGACAGGCAGCACAAAAGAGCACACCACACCCCTACCCACACCCCTTCCCACACCAAGATGGTCCCAATAGCAGCAGCATGACATGACAGCCTTGACTACATGATAGCAGTGCAGCACCTACAACAACAGCCAGCACCAGAGGTGAGCCGTAACAGGCACCCATTCCTCACACCATACAGGCGAAGACAGCCATCCACTGAGGAGGTGGCTCCTAACCCCTGTATGTAACCCACAGAACCATCAGGAAGAGGACAACAATATAGTACATCCTTCCAATGACAGTGCTCCGCTGCCTAAGCGGCCTGGGTGTGGCACTCCTGTACGGCCGTGTCAAAGTGGCAAAGACAACCATGGCATGTGTAGAGCATCACAAAATGTGCATTTGATGGAATGTGCCTATGCCACTTGAAATTGACATGCAACCACCAGAAGAGTATGATGTGGCTGGGGATGAGCGCGGGTGGAATGCCCCGGCAGGACATGAAACAGGCAGTGCCAAGGAGGCACACGATGTGCATCAGCATCTGATTCTGTAATCTCATCATGCACCAAGGTGAAATAGCATGGACGTAGATGGGAATTGTTGCCCTGGTGCATGTTTCGAGGCCCACAAAGGACCCTGTCCACAATGAATGACACATACACAATAATGGAGACCACGCTTGGGTTTCAAACTCTGAACAGTGTATATTGAACATATTGTGGTACTAAAGTGCATAACCCAAACTCCCTAAATACACCCTTCCCCCCCTCCCCCTCAACACACCCAAACACACTCTTACCCCCCTCCCCCCTCAACACACCCAAACACACCCTTACCCCCTCCCCCCTCAACACACCCTTACCCCCCTCCCCCCTCAACACACCCAAACACACCCTTACCCCCGTCCCCCCTCAACACACCCTTACCCCCCTCCCCCCTCAACACTCCCATGTGAGTCTCATGACGTGAATGTGTCCATTGCCACATGTGGCACACGAATCCTGGTGGCCCTATTTGCCAGTGCCTGCATCGTCATCTGGTGGTTGTGAAGCCGTGCGCCGCAGGTTCCGCATAGACCGGCGCAGGGGACTAGTCTGGCGTGAACTCCCAACGAGGAGGGGCCTGGTTCTTCCTGGGCCGTGAGTGGGCACCGACGCTCAATAGCGTCTGCTATGCGGTTCATGGCCTGCCGCAGTTGGGCCATTTCACTGCAGATTCGGCTGGTGCATGCCTCCATGCCCTCCCTTGTCTGCTGTGCAAGTGTAGCAATGTCCTCCCTCAGGCGGGCTTTCTCTGCCACATGTTGACCTACTAGGCCACTCATCTCGGTCTGCCTCTGGTAGATGGTCGAGAGGTCATGTCGCATGGTGGGTGCTGGTGGGATGGCTGATGCACCTGGTCCCATTGCACTTGCATCAGGAGAGGATATCTGGGGGCTCCATATCCCTTCAGGGGTGGGTGAATCTCCATGACTACCCGGACCTGAGGAGTACCTCGGGCTTGAAGGTAAGGGGCTTGTTGGTCTGGGGCTCTGGCTATCAGCATCAATGGCAGGTGTGTCCTCCTCATCTGAAGGTGGGGCCGTGGCTGCCGCTTCACCCGTTGAGCTGGTGGCAGCAGAGTGCATTCCCTCGATGCTCCCCTCACCTGCTGGCAGACACACTTCCGTGGGTGCCACGACGGGAACAGCCATGGCCTGTGGATGCGTGCAACTGGTGTTCCGGCTGCTTTTGTCCCTGTGGTCATGGACACTCGTCCTGGCTGCCCTTGTGGATGTGGCGGTGTCCCCTGTGGCATCCCTCCTTGCTTTTTTGCTAGATGTGGGAGCAGGTGTGGAAGTCCGTGCCTCCTCAGTGTCAATGTGTGATCCTGCAAGGGTGAGAAATGTTGACAACCATCAGTGATGGGTTGACCTGCCTTGAGCAAAATGAATACGTCATGCCGTTCTATGCATTCCGGGCTCTTTAGTGTGGATGCAGGTAATGGGGATGTTGGGTGGGTCATGCATGAATGGGTCTGTGTTGTACGGGCATGTGGTGATGCATGCATGTCTGTTTGTGGCTGGAGCCACGGCATTCATATGGACACATGATTGGGGGGAACATCACACTTCACTGTGCATTGTTTGATGCATACACTCACCTCCATCGGACGAAACGGCCACGCCATGCTCCATTTGTCCAACTCCCTCAATGCATTCCACCCCGATGGTTGATGCACATGTCTCCTCCCACTCAGTGAGCTTGATTGGCGATTCACTGCCTCCTCCTGTGCCCGTAGCCAGGTTGCGGTTCACGGATAGAATGTTCCGCACACGGAGCCGGAGATCATCCCACCTCTTTCGGCAGTCTTTGACTGTGCGGGTTGTGGTGCCTACCGCGCTGACCTTGTGGGCTACCTCTTCCCAGATGGCCTTCTTCTTCACAATGGTCTCCTGACGCATGTCGTTGTTGAAGACGACATGAGCATTGTCTGCTAGTGTCTGCGTTAGCATAAGGAGCTCCTCCTTGCAAAATTTCTCCTTGCGTTGCCGCTCAGCCGATTTTTTAACGGCCTTGGGCATCTTCACGGTGTCCTTGGTGTATTTCCCAACATGGTTCCTGGTAAGGTGTCCTGGATAAGGAGGATGGCAATGGGTTGTGTTTTTAAAGATGGCCGACGTGCTCTTTCCCATTCCGGTGCGATGACGCTATTTCCGGTTCCGCAATATTACAGTAACCGCTATTGGCGGTGACCGCTAATGGCGGTCACCGACATTTGCGGAAACCTCTATTTGCATGTGGCGGCAGGTCGGAAGTGCTAACAGCGCTTTCGAGGATGCTGTTAAGGGACTTTTTGGGGACTTTTGCGGCATGGCGGTAGGCTCATTACCAGCATGGCGGTAGGCTCGTGCCCGCGATCTCGTAATGGCATGCAATTTGCGGCCTCTTGCGAGGGCGGACACGCTATTTACGCCATGCCGGTAATTAGCAATTTTTACCGCCTACCGTGTAATGAGGCCCATTGCCTTGGCTATTAACACACTCAAGAATTCAAGCATAAGTGGTCTCGATGGGGTGTTGTACCAATTCTATAAGGAATAATCCTGTTCTCTGGTCTGACATCCTATTCAGACTTTTTTGCTGTATTGCCAGGGGCATGGACTGCCCAGCATCCTGGTGAACAGCAATTGTAGTTCCTATCTTCAAAGGGGGGTGAGAGATTGTGTCCAGCCAACTACAGATCAATTGCTCTGATAGATTTGGCTGCTAAAATCTATGACACATTGGTGCTGAAGGACCTGTTTAAGTGTATAGAAAAGGAGAACATTCTCAGTTCTCTCCAGACCGGGTTCAGGAAGGTCGTGGGCACCCTGATGAGTGCTGTGGCCCTCTCGATATGTACCTCAGATATTGGAGGAAATGTTGACAAAAAATTGTATGTAGCAGTCCTGGTCTTGGGTGCTGCCTTTGACAATGTTAATATCCAAATACTATGGAAGAAATGCAGATGTTGGGCTATAGATGAGGGGCTATTAAGTATGATCCAACAGTTATACAGGGACAACTCAATAAGAATCCTAGTAAATAGTTAATCTGTACTTGGCTGACCTATGGAAGGAAAGTCTGGCATGGGGTGGGTACGTGCTTAGATGGAAAGATCTATGGGTGAATATCATTGCTTATGCTGATGGTTTGATCCTAATGGATTATACCCTAGCAGGCCTTCAAAGGGTACTTGATGGTGTTCATGCCTTTTTGGCGACAAACCATCTGAAAATCAACCCAGTGAAATCCTTTGCTATGACGTTTACCGCCAAACATTCAGGCAGTAGATATATATGGGAAGTAAATCAAACTGCAATAAAGCAAGTTACCAGCATAAACTACCTGGGCTTCCCGATCTCTACAAAGGAACATCTCAAAACCCAAAAGGGGAGGATGCAGGGGAAACATAATGCATCAATTAGTCAGATGAAAGTATTAAATAACAACCTTTGTGCTTACTCCCTAGTACCACTAATAAAGCTATACATACTTAAGATAATGGCTACAATATTGTATGGTTTCGAACTAATACTCTTTGTGGACCGGTCTTTCCTGGATCGGCCAGAAGGCAAAATATGGATGTCAGTGCTGAAGCTCTGAAAAATCTACCCGATTACTATAATTAGGGTAGAACTGGGTTTGACATAATGATGAGGACAATATATAAAAAAGGTCTCTATCCCCACTAACTAAAAGAGGGGAGGTGAAGAACATTCATTGGGCTCCTATGTAAAAAATGTATGCAGACTGCCACTGATCATGTATCTTTTCTGATAAAATTCTAAAAAATTGTAAGACCTACACAGCTTTGATATAATTGGAGAAGGATGACAGTCCCTTTGTCATAAAAAAACTAAATAAAGTGGTGGGACAGAATATCTGATTATGAGGCTCTTGGCAGGTTGCAATTATATAAAAACAACCGACACTTATCTACCCTGCCAAACGAGTTAAAATCTTAAATACAAAAATGTCCCTCCAATAAGCATAGGGAATTATATCTAAGAATTCATCTGAATACTCTCCCGATGATGGAAGTCATGGGGCCTAAACTTCAGATTTGGAGGCAAATGTGAGTCTGTCGCAGCTGTGGCCTCGCCCCAATTGAATACCTGTTTCACTTGGTCTTTGAATGCTCGGCATTGCAAGACAAAAGAAGCCGTCTCCTGATGATGACTAAGAATAAGAGTCTAATAATAGCCCTCACAACCCTGCTGGTACAAAATTCGACAGGGATAATCAGATTGGAGAGCAATCTGGGATGTCGAGGCACCCGCCAATGGGGCATTGATGGGTCCAGGACTGTGTGACTTATGAGTGATAATGAGGATAGTTTAAATAAATGTTACAGCTTAGACATGAATGGGAATACAGAATCTTGTGTTAATGGACCTACACCTTTGATAGCTCAATGGATAACCTTAGTATCTGGAATCATGATGTGACTATGTTATGTTTGCAAAATGTGTGTTTGCTGAATGATAATGTATATCAGTATCATTTTATTGTAGTGTAAAAGTTTATTGTATAAACTAGACACTCTGTTTTTCTTTTTTAATTAAAAGCAAAAAAATACAAAACAAATTATCAATTTCTTGGGTCTGGGACTTATTAGCAAATGTTTGTTTTTTTCCAGCTGTTTCTTGAAGACTTTGAAGTTACACAAATGTAATCATCTCTCTTTCCATCTAAGTAAAACATGTCGAACATCAATCAGGAAATATTTCAACCAGTCTTGAATACAAAAGTTCAAATGAAGCTGACATGTGTTCTTAAAGATAGTATACATGTATGTGTCTCCTAGAAAACTCTCTGGTGGAGCTAAGGGTATGTCTGAAGGAATAGCCACTTGAATTGGGTCTGAGAAACATGATGAAGCTAAACGCTGGGATCCAAAGTATATGGTTGAGAGTCCCTAGTGGATAAGTGAGATCTTTGGCCTGCATACCATACACTTGAATAGCTAGCAAATTAGGAAATGGCTTAGATACAACCATGCAATGGGATAAACCATTAGTTACAATGCGACTGTAACCATGAGATCCTAAAAATAGGAACCAAGTGCTCTGTATGAAGCCCGGTGGGATGAATGTTATTCATATGAGTGCTATTCATGTGTGTGCCTGCCATTCTTGTGGGATATATTGACCCACTCAATGCATTGCCCCACATCACTGAGCTTCATTTGCACCTGGCTGTGCAGGCTCTTGTGCACACCAGGAGCTCAAAATTGCGTTTTGGCAGCAACAGAAAAATGGCTGCACCAACTTGCCTCACACACTTCTGGCAAAATGGAACAAGGGGACACACTGAAAAAGTATGCCAGTGTGTTCTGAGACATATAAATGGAATCAAGGGAACCGGCAGCACTGCATTGCTGCAAAGGACAAAAATCTCCCTTCAGAATAAAACTTTTCTTCACCCTTTCAAAATGCTGTTTTATGCTATTCCATCTCAGGATAAGTCATTGAGCCTCAGGCCCAGGATAAGTCATTGTGCCTCAGAAAAAACGGGCATAAATCCTAGATGACAGGTCCTGTCATAGTAGATTTGAAAGAAATCAACAAGCAACTTTCTTTTCACTCGCACAGGAACACACATTTATTTCTTGCCAAAATGTATTCAGCCGCAGCAGTTCAAAGAGACTTTTTACTCTCTGAGCCAGGTCAAGGATAAATGTATCTATACTTTAGAGTCCTGCTGCAAGGAAAATGACTACAGCTGCAAAGACAGTGGCAATCTGAGGAGATGCAAACCGAATTAAAGAAAGAAATAATAGCAGTTTTTAACACATGTGAAAAAATGGGCCGTAAGGACTGATGAAAAAAAAATGACCTGTTTAAACCTAAATTGTTAATGAAAGCCTGTTTACTTAGCAATGTAAAGGAATTATGCGATTGGTGACCATACACACATAGGATATCTTCTGTCATAGGTTTAATACAAGACCCACAGTAAGAAATTAAACAGTTTAAAACACATAGGCTGGAGTTGCAAGCTCTCA
This sequence comes from Ambystoma mexicanum, assembly GCF_040938575.1. Lineage (NCBI taxonomy): Eukaryota > Metazoa > Chordata > Amphibia > Caudata > Ambystomatidae > Ambystoma > Ambystoma mexicanum. The sequence continues at coordinate 242,369,418 of NC_090927.1, forward strand.
GAAAAACCTGTTCTTCCAGTTGCCGTCCATGAAACTTCTTCAAGGAAGGGGGATACACCCTAAATCCAGGACACATAGGTGCGAAGTTACAGCTTGAAACACTTTGAAAGAGCTAGGACAATGAATGTTCACTTGCTCATCAGACATTCGTCTGTGCTCCAGGATGGGACAATAGCAGTCCTGGGGCACTCACCTGTCAAGTGTGAAGGGGCAATAAAACCTTCAATTAAGACTGGAAACTCCCTTGCCTGGAAGGAAATGACAGCTTCTTGCAGTTGAAGGAAGAAAAAAAGTAACCAAGGGACTGCCTTTTGGTGCCAGGGACTATGTTATAATGAAACTTTAAAGACTCTTATTTCTGTAGCAAGAATTAGCAGACATTTAAAAGTGTGCAGTGTTAAATCTAATTTTGTGGGCCATCTTTTAAAACTTGGTAGAACTCATTGCTGCATGGGGAACAGAAGTTACAAAATATCACAGATTCCCAGGAAAGTGTTAATGTGGCAAACATAAAACTTTGTACATACATCCCTGGGGACAATTTGCTTTTGTGTATAAAATCATGGAATTTTAGGCCAAATCTTTAATGTGTAAAACTACCAAAATGTATCAGAAAGGCGAAACAAGGTCGCACAGACTGGCGGTTTGGACTAATCTGTGCTGCACATCACATGTAACCTGTGGGTATAATTTGCCAAGAGATTGCAAGTGTATAAATGTATGTTTTTGGCAAAATTGGATTTGAAGTAAAGTAAATTTGGGAGTGTTGGGACATTGTAAACCTCACCTCATAAACCTGGCATCATCCCCTTAGAAATCCAACCAACTGAGAGACAGGCAGAGACAAGCTCCCCTGCGCAATCCAAGTAGTTTAGGGGCGGGTGTAGTTAACCCTGCGCAGCCTCTACCTTGATGATGTCATTTTGCATTATAAATAAGGGTCCCTGACAAGAGCCTAGACACACACTGATTCCTGATTTCCTACGCCGGCATCCTGTTCCTGTCTGTTTCTGTCTGTTCCTGTCTTTATCTTGCATCTATCCATATGAACTCCAGATCCAACCACGAGGCCAAGCATTGCTGATTCTGCTTCAACTAGGCCTCAATTCTAAAATAATCCCCATAATCAAGGGAAACGCTGTGGTGTTTTGGGAAGCATCCTGAACTAACCTGGCTTGCCACTCACTGTATGCTGCTGCTATCCTGCTACCCTGATGACCTATAGTATCCAGTAACCAGAATTGCCAGTCCAGAAGAGCGATCCTTTGGTATCCAGTCCATGCCAGCTGATCCTGTCCCGCTGACTTTGTCCGGCTGTCCTGTGTTAGACCAGATCCGTGTGGCAAACAGAACCACTGACTGTCCAAAATCCAAACTAAAAGTGGGCTGTGAGTATCAGTAGGAACCATAGAACACATTGCCTAACTTGCCTTGCCTTGTCCTTAGTTCCTCTCTCTAAGTCCTCCTATCCTTATCCTGATCATTGTAATATTGTCAAAATCATTCTTGAAACCCTGCCCTTGATTCCTTGTGCTAGCGCCAACATCTTTAATAATTTTGTCTTGTAAAATCCTAAACTATTAATCCTGTTTTGAGTGATCGGACTGGGTCCCCCAGGGCGGGCGCTGAGGGTCTAGGGTTGAACTCGCGGGTCAAAACCAGAGCTTACTGTGTCTCAATCTGGTAGCTTAGCCTGAATGCACTAGTGTAGAGTAAAACTGTCCTTGTCAAAAGTGATTTCTGTTCCTTTTTCGCGCCTTCATTTTCTCAAACACGCACCTCACTAGATCTTGCATAACTCACTCAATTTAACAGCTAGAGACTTCATTTCAATATTTCACCCTTTTTTATTAAAAACCGTTTTGGTAAATTCAGACGGGAATTGCAAAAGTGTGTTAAATTTCCAATGTGTAATTTTGATTATAAACTGTTTTAAACCTTCCATTTAATTTCGAATTCTATGCTTTTGCTCAATCCATTGCTTGTGATTGCTACTATCGTTCCAGTGTTGCTCCAGTAAAGAAATTGTTTTTGTTTCAAGAGTTACACACATTCATTCATTTATTTATTTATCCATTTCCAAGTGTCATTTTCGCATTGCCAGGGTTTAAAATCCATTATTTTCGTGAAGACTGCATGGAATGATCAGTATTTACTGATTATGTGAAAGGAGAGTTTAGAAGGAGAAAAACGTGAAGTGGGGGTGAGAAAAGGCAGGAAAAAGTAAAATGGAGATACGAAAATGGCGAAAACCAATAAGTAACGATGTTAAGGGGACATCATCTAATTTCTGTCTGATGCATGAATTAATTTGCATTGTGATTCAATAGTGATTCAATGATCGCATTATATTCCCTATTTTGAGAAAGGCGCGGAGTGAGCTGGAACACGTGTCAAATTAAAAGGCCCTCCCACGGGAGGTATATTATACACAAAGGGTGTCTGCATATCTTTACAGTGATCCAATTCTGTCAAATATTCTTTAAATATGTTTGGTGCTGTCACAGTGTGAAACCCTTCAAAATCGTTTTTGTTGTTATGGTTTGTCTGTTAGGTAGGCTCTTTCTCTGGCAGTCTATCGTAGGCACAGATCTGGCCAGAGGTTCAAATTGTATGGGCAATCGAGCGCGAAGTTTAGAATTTCTATAAGTTATGTTACAGGGGTTATTTTGGTTGAGTGGTCCCTGGGGGGGGGGGGGGTTAGACTTACTTGATAGTTGTTCATGAGTCTGAGTAGTGGGAGTGGGTGCAAATGTAAGTTGTAAGTTCTCACTGGGTTTTCTTATTTACCCCAGTACCCCAGTGGGGATACAGTGGGTGAAGGGGTAGGGAGGTTGGGTGGGATTAGAGAGAGTGAGGACAGGTTGGGTGGGTGGGGGGTAGAGACAGTGGGTGTAGGTTGGGTGTGTGGTGTTATAGAACGTGGGGAAAGTGAGAGATGGGGTAGGGTGGGTGAGTGCGTGGGGGTATAAAGAATGGGAGTAAGATGGGTTGGTTAGAGTGTCTGTGGTTTGTGTAGGTGGGTATACAGATTTGGGCTAGGGTGGGTGGCTGTGCGTAGAGATGGTCGGGGTGTCGTGGGTTGATGTAGAGAGAGTGGGAGTTGGGTGAGTGGGAGTAGAGAGAGTGGGATAGGGCTGGTTAGGGTAGAAAGAGTGGGTGGTAGAGAGAGTGGGTGGAGGTTGGGTGTTTGGTGAGAGTTGGGGAAGAGAAAGATGGGATAGGGTGGGCGAGTGTGTGGTGGCATAGAGAGTGGGGGTAGGGTGGGTGGGTTAGAGAGTGTGGGGGTAAGGTAAATGGGGATAGAGAGTCGGGTAGGGTGTTTGGCTGTGTGAAGAGTGAGTGGGGGTAGGGTGGGTGTAGAGAGAGTGGGAGTTGAGTGGGTGGGTTAGTGTAGAGAGAGTGGGGTAGGTCAGGTTGGGATTGAGAGTGAGTGGTAGAGAGAGTGGGTGTAGGTTGGTTGGGTCGGTGGAGGGTGGTGAGGGTAGAGAGAGTGGGTGGGCAGAGGGCAGGTGAGGGTAGAGATATCGGGCCATGTGTGTGGTTGGTGGGAGAGAGAGTCGGTGTAGGGTGGGTGGTGGTAGAGAGAGTGGGTGTAGGGTGGGTGGGATAGAGAGAGTTGGGGTTGGATGGGTGAGGGTAGAGAGAGTGGGGGTAGGATGGGTGAGGTTAGGGTGGGTGGTGGTTAATAAATGTGGGGGAAGGGTGGGAGAGTGGGGGTAGGGTGTATTGGAGCAGAGAGAGTGGGGTCAGGTGGGTGGGTGGTGGTGGTAGAGAGAGTGGGATACGGTGGGTGAGTGTAGAGAAGTGTAGAGAAAATGGGGTTTGGATGGGTGGGGGTATGGTGGGTGGGGTAGACCAATTGTGGTAGGGTGGTTGGGGGTAGAGAGAGTGATGGCAGGGTGTGTGTAATAGTAAGAGGAGGTTATGTTGAGAGAGTGGGGTTGGAAAGAGTGGGGTAGGGTGAGTGGGGGATAGAGAGTGTTAGGGTAGGGTGGGCGGGGGTAGAGAGAGGGGGCTATGTAGAGATATTGGGGTTTGGTCGGAGTAAAGAGAGTGGGGGCAGCAAGGTGAATTTGGGTAGAGAGTTAGGTGTTTAGGTGGTGGTGTAGGGTGAGTGGGTGGGGTTTGAGATAGTGAGGTAGGATGGGTGGTTGGGGGTAGAGAGAATGGCATCAGGTGTGTGGCTGGGATAGAGCGAGCGGGGGTTGGGTGGGTGAGGGTAGATAGATTGGGGTTAGGGTATGTGGGGTAGGGATAGGAGATTATGTAGAGAGAGTGGGGGTTGGTGGGGGTAGAAAGAGTGGGGTTGGGTGGGTAAGGGTAGATAGAGTGGGGGTAGGGAGAAGGGTCTATGTAGAGAGATTGGGGGTCAGTGGGAGTGAAGAGATTGGGGTAGTGAGAATGGGTTGATGTGGTGGTGTATGGAGTGGGGAAACAGAGAGATGGGGTACAGTGGGTGAGTCGGTGGGGGTATAGAGAGTGGGGGTAGGGTGGGTGGGTATATTTATTTTATTTATTTATTGAACATTTGTTAGGTGCCTATACAACAGAATGGTGTTTCCAGGCACCACAAGTCAACGTGGGGAGGGAACAAGGGGAGAAAATAACATAGGAAAACAGTAATTTTACGATTGTTGTCCTACTAAGCCTTGTGACATTCAGATGTGCAAGTGCAGTGAAGGGAAGTGCAGGAGATAGGAATGGGTGGGGAGAAGCAAGGAATGGACATGTGCTGGTGAGGGCCCGGGAGGGAAGTACCAAGGAGGCCAAGATACGAGGCCTCAGGCAAAGTGCTAGGGAAGACAAATCCCAAGGATGGGATGCACAGCTGCCAGGCAGTGAGCCTGCAGGGGGCAGTTCTAAGTGGGTGGGAGGGTGCTGCTGTCGACTGGGTAGAGGGCTCTAGCAGGGGAATATTTAGGTGGGGAAAGTTGGAGATGGAGTGGTGCCAGGCCCAAGAAAGCCTTGTGGAAGATGCAGAGGGTCTTGAAATTGATCCTCGTGGACAGCAGGCAGGAGTCAGTGGGAGAGATTTTAGGGCTGGAGAGATAAGGTCCCTGGGCTTGAGGGCAAGGATAAGCCTTGCAGCCCTATTCTGGATTAGCTGAAGGGGGTGTAGGGAGGAAAGGGGGAGATTGGGGAAGAGGCTGTTGCAGTAGTCCAGCCTCAGAGAGGACCAGAGCCCTGGAGACATTGAGTTTCTGGGGGATGGTGAGGAAAGGGAGAATGCCATTTGAGGAGGTGAAGCTATAAGTGAGACTTCTTGGCAAGATCCATGATTTGAGGGGTGAAGGAGAGTGCAGAGTAGAAGATGATCCCAATGTTTTTGGCCTCACAGGATGAGGGTAGATGGCCCAAGGAGGGCGGCCAGAGGGTAGGAGGAAAATAGTGTGCTGTTTTCCCAATGAAAATGATCTCTATCCCCCAGAGAGTTAGACAGTGTGAGGGTTGGGTAGGTGGGGATAGAGAGTTGGGGTAGTGTTGGGGGTTGTGTTTAGAGAGAGTGGGGCTTGGGTGGTTGGGGGTAGAGTGGGAGTGGGTTGGGTGAGGGTACAGAGAGTATGCTGGGGTAGAGAGAGTGGGCATGGGGTGGGTGTTGGAAAGGCAGCATCGGGAGGAATAAAGATTGCTGCCTGAACATAGCCCAAGTGTATGAAAAATATCCCTAAATAGCCCGATAATGCAAAACACTAGGCAACTGGGATATGGAAACCCTGGCTGACTTGCTTCTTGCAAAACTGTTGATTGGAAAAAATCTTGTTATGAGCTCCTCATTGGGTAGTATGGCAAGTTTGGTAAAAGACATTTGACAATTTCATGCTGCGGCATTACTGGTTGCTATGCCAGCCAGATATTTTAAATTCAGAATCCCATTTCCCTCTCTCTCTCCAAATGCCAAATGCAAAAAAGGATCTTCTCAAAAAGGAAGTGTCTTGTTGAAAAAAAAAATGAAAAAAAAAACATGTCTCGAAATTGCATTCTCTTTTCCGTCTTTTTTTAAAGACAGATGTTCAGTGTGCCGTCAATACAAGTATTTACTTGGCCTCATTCTGAGTAAAGAGGTAATCATGGCGCTATTTGCGCCATGACTACCTCCCATACCGGTACCGAGTCCGCTCTGGTTCAATGGGGACCTACCGGTCCATTCAGACCTTGGAGGGACCGGTAAATCCCCATTGAAAAAGGCAATCCCCATTCCAATTTAAGCCCCCATAGGGCTCAATGGGAATGGGGAGGGAGCTAATAACGGTACTGCAATTTGCGGTACCGTTAATTGCTCCCTGGTCCCTTTGCGGTTCCCGCTAAGGGCGCCTGGTTAAACCAGGTGCCCATAGCTGGACTCGCCAAGGGACCTCGGAATAGGGCGCAAAGCAAAGGTATTACCGGCACCGATGTCCTTAACGGTGCCCGGTATCCCTTTGCGCCCACCTCGTAATGAGGCCCACTGACTGAACTCTCAACATTCTGATTGTCTGAGAGCAGGTCAATATCCAGCTCCATGTACTAATATGAATTATTAGAGGCTCCCAGTCGTGCACCCACATTTTATCTTCCCCGGATTGATATATTTGAGTACAATTAATGCAGGCAGACCTACTCTTTATAGGAACATTATGGGCCCATACACATTTTCAAGCAGTTTTGCTGGGACCACCAGGACGGTTCAGTTACAATCTCAGAAACGTGTGGATTTTCAGAGTGACTGGTGAAGTTGTCAGAACCAGATTGGGTCATATGCTGAATGGTGTCCGTAATGTTCCTGAACACTACACCTGAGTAGAATCCTTAGCTTTCAGAAAAGCTCGGAACGTTGGAATGTGGTTGCACTCGAGTGTCTTCAAATGTTTCAATAGATGCAACCATGAGATCGGGAACTGGAACACATGTACGTTTCCAATGTCCATGATAACCCAGGGTCTGCAAACATACTTTCTGAATGGGCAAAGTGAGCTGTGAAGAACGACCACGAAGTCACTGAAAGAGGAATTGTGCACAAACTCTTCTGGTCTTCACCCTTACAAGAATGCTTCTGAAGGCCAAGCCCTGCCAGGGCATGTGAGCACCAGATACATTCTCCTTGACCAGTCATAAGCCTTGCACTGTTCACTTCCTGGACATGGTGAGCATAGTCAGGTCACCAGTTCAAAAAACATCTGTGTTTCCTCATTGCGTTGTTGCTGTGAGTGACCATGTAGAGCATAGAGAGGGTGCATCATTCATAGCCACCATTGAAGTAGCAGTACCCTGAGGCCTGTTGTTACGAAAAAACAGAATTAAAGGGGAACATTCTGCACATAAATGAGAGACATCCAGTCACTGGTCTAATCTATGTACCAACATGATGTGCACTTTCAGAGTATCACCTCTCCGGGCGTCATGCTTGACTGGCACGCCACTCTAGCCAGTACATGTTTGGGTCACAGTAAGTCACCCATGATGACCTCATAGAGTACTGTACCCGGATGGTCAACGTTTGAAAGACACACCAAGATATTAAATAGTATATTTTATCATCTCTGGATTTACTTTACCCTCTTCCAGCAACAAACAGATAGAGAGGATCAATCTTGCACATCTGTGTGTGAACCTTCCTTTATTTTTACTAATTTTGTTTAACGGCACACCTGTTAAAATCTACACCCTCTTACCCCATTTGCCTAGACATGTATTCACTCTTATAGCCCGAACACACTAATGTTCTTCTATAGAATATATTTAACATCAACTTTACTTAATATATAGAAAAGATCTGTGTTCTTTCCCCGAAATAGGGTTTCGTCTACTTCTTTATTTTGTAGTGTGCCCATTTGCGATATCTCTTCCACCCCTTGCTTTAAAACGAAGTTCCCTTCTCCACCTCTTTAACACCAGCCACTCATTCCCATCCAGTAACTCTCCCCCATGGCGCATGCGCGTTGTTTCCCTTTAGCGATTGCATGTGGCAATCCAGTTCTGATGTAAGGGGCTGCTTGCGGTTGGTTGATGAACCCCGTTGGGAAAACATCATACTCCCATTATACATCGTGAGAGGGAGAAAGAGAAAACAGAGTTGAAGACACGTGGTTAAGATGGATAGCAGAGGGCAGAAGAAATGTGCAAGTGATGTCAGAGGAGAACCTCTGCCAGTAGGTTACTCAGCTGTTTATGCACATTAGTGTTAATTTTCAGACAGCAAGAGATTAAACAAAAAAATCCATAATCCAGCCAAGAATTGATCTGTGAGGAAAACAAAGCTGATGTTGGGAAGTGTGCCAGCATGAAAAACTCAGTAACTTGACAGCCTAAACATTGAGGGCCTGATTCATGGAATTTTTTGCGAGGTACAAAGCGACTTTGCACTGGGGCAAAAGTACTCTTTGCACCATGAATTAGGGCCATTTAGCGCAGTGCAAAGAGTAATTTTGCACTTTGCACCAGTGCAAAGTCGCTTGTCAAGGCTCTAACAATTCCATGAAACAGCCCCTTAGTTGTTTAAAAAATTCAGGTTAAATTGAGTTACACTTCAATTCCACATTTCAACTCGCACCATGGGGTTCTTAAACTGCTGTAGGCGCGAGTTCCTTTTAAATATTTTAGGGTGACAATATTTAGTTTCCCTATGTGTACTGCTTCACAGCAGAGTTTCCTTTTTCTCAAGATCGTGTTCCTTACACAAAGTTTTTGTGACACAAATGCCACAGGCTTTTTCGACTAGTTGACTTTATATGAGAAGCCAGTATCTTGACCTCGCAGGCAGTATTCAAGCCTCAGTAGTTTAATGGATTGGCAGGTCAGGGACCAAGTGCAGTAACACCCATGAGGATATGAGAGGATGTTAAGCCAGCTTGAAAGCAGCTTGGCCTTCGTTTGACAATGCCAATTTTTTTATTTTGCAATAAGACTTCTGTCGCAGTGTTATTTATAATACAGGCTTTGCACTTCGGTGGTTCACTTTCCGGCATCTATGAAAATAAACGTATATTTGTATAGGTGCGCGTTTGGAAACCAAAATGGGATTCATAACACATGTACAATAGAGAGTTGTGCAAACTGAGTGTTGTGAGCCTCCATATGCTGCCACCCGTACACCCAGCATTGTCGAAGGAATTGCTGTGGTCTGAACCTAGTATCGCCTGTTCCTTGAAACACGTAACTGGCAATTAGTGTGGGAGGCAGGAGGAGCTGCTGGGTCATTCACCACCTCCAACATATAGGGCCTGATTCACAGAAGTCCCATAGGAACACCTTCAGTCAATCAGGCCCATGCTCTTTAGGACTGGCATAATCAATAGGACACTTGTTTTGTGTTGGGTCAGGGATCTCAATTCCCCCGCACTTGCGCAATCTCAATGTCACTACGCTTAGTAAGATCGTTGTCTTGTCCTCCCTTTGTTTCCCCTCCCTTGCCGCTTAGTAAGATCGTTGTCTTGTCCTCCCTTTGTTTCCGCTCCCTTGCCACGTCGCGTCTTGAAACACTTGTGTATATACATGTCATAGCATATCATATCATATCATATCATAACTCAATAGCAAAAAAATACCACTGAACCAAAACGCCTGTGCGATAATGAAGCTCTTGCAAGTGTCAGCCATCACTATTTATTTGGGTTACTAGAATGTGCCTGGGCTTTGCATGGACATACACCACATCCCACACAATTTTACAATCCAATTGATATCACTCAGGACCAGAAGATGGGAAGAGTGTTGGGAGAACAATCGGACGCAGATATGGTGAGAGATGGAAAGAGAGAGGGAGAGGGTAAAATAGAGAGAGAGGCGAAGCAACATAGAGCGAACAAAAGATAGAAAAGGTGTTCCCCTATCAGTTAGAGGCAACCATATCTGCTGTGCTTTCCTTCACTCCAGTAACCTATTGTATTCATGGCCACAATATCTAAGTGGGCAGATATGTGGCGTGAATATAGGCATCCGCTGTTTACAGATCCATCTTAGCTGGGTGTGTGGTGTTGTGGGTGTCTGCATTTCTGGAAATTAATTATTTGTAGGATGTATGTCCTGTTTGTGGATGAAACATTTCTCAATGTCAGCTTTACAACAGGCATATTCATAAAAACCCTACAAAGTTTAAAAGCCATACAAAATACATATTGCAAAAATACATTATTCAAGCCCATTGATATGAAAAAGCATTTTCCATAAAGTTTCAAAATCATAGCTAGAATCTGTTAAATATACATGCCACCCCTGCAACCACCTTTTATCACATGGACTCATGCTCTCTAAGTAAACTGCAACACTGCATGATGCAGGGCATTAAATGCAGACTCACACAAATACATTTAACATGATTAGACTTATTTATTCTAGTTATAATTCCCTGTTTGATTGTATGATTGCATGATATGTGTTGCGTATCTGTGTCCAAAAATACATATTACGTTTCAGCCTGTGACCCGTTGTATGAGCATGCATATCAAAAACCTTGCTGCAGGTGCTTGGATATTAGAACGAATTGTGTTTTCACTGATCATTTATAGAAATAAATAGATTATACATCATAAATAGAAGGCATTTGCACACTCAAATGCTCATACGTTTTCCAGGCATGCAGCAGGTGAACCTGCAGTGCAAGTTGCCCAACAGGCTTCCCTCGCAATGCATTGCAGAATGGGAATCCATTGCAGAATGTTGCGTTGGCCGTTCCACAATATGTTTCTCTTGAACTCATTAGGTGGTCACAGGCTTCGGCTGGCATCACTATGCATGTCTTTCAGGCCCACTAACCAGGGCCTCTGGCCTTGGCCCACTGTATATTTTAATACATTAGCACTCCACTAGCCATGGCCTTTGGCTTTGTCCTCGCCACATGTTCCACCCAATAGGTTTCATCTGGAAACTCTAGGTGGCCATGGTTCTCCTCTTTCACCACTTAACATGTCTCGTAGGCCCAGTAGCCAGGGACTTGGGCCCTGGCCAGTGAGCACACTCTTTGGCTTTGCCGACTGTATATTTTAAAACACTGCTAGTGACTATCCATGGCCATTGGCCATGTCCACTGTACATGTTCCACCAAAATGTTTCCCAACACCCCATTGTATCTGTAAAAATCCACTTTGTTTCTATTAATGTAATTGTTTTAACACTCTTAAAAAAATGATTTCCATTTACAGTGCTCCCTTCTTCTATTGCTCAAATGTATTTCCATTATTGCACACAAAACCAACACCTTTTCATATTTTCTAAACTTCAGCACTTATTAGCAGCCTTCAACCTGCCAGCTGAATGTGTTAGAAAGTTGACACTAAAACATCTCTCAAAACATATTTGCAAAACGCTAAACATCTTCATTAGACTGCTGTGAAGTTACATACACTTGCAGTAACCTGCACCTTATCATATAAAATCTGAAAGCACCTAGTAACACCACTTTCTCTTTTCATATCATAAAGTGGGCTAGTGACAGTAACTTAACACCAATGAAAATAAGCTTTATGATTTCCACCAATTTTCTATTATCATTTGCATTGGCAAAGGAATTTTCCAATCTAATTTCACATGATTACTTACCATTAACATTGCTAACGAAAAAGTGTGTTGTAATGGAACCCTTGCGTGTTTACTCTTGGCCAAGGTTCTACATTTTACAATGTTGAGGGGTCTAGTGGCTGGGCAGTCATGCGGTCTGTCTCGCTGCAATTAATCTGTATTTCACTTATCATTCCATGTTCCTGCCTACCTTGCATCACTGGCGGCGAGGAAGAAAATGAGGCAGACCCCTCACAGAGATCCACATGTGTTCCAGGTCTCGCACTGTCTTCATGGTTGCTGCCCAGCCAAGCGTAGAGCCGGGGGTTGCTCCAGCCCAACGCGACCGGCCTCTCCCGTGGCACCTACAGGTGTAGGTGCAGGTGCCCCACTGTGCACTTCAGGATTTGGGGTGGGAGCCATTGCACAAGCCTAGCAGCCATTGCAGGCAGTGGAGCGCGCCCTCACCCCAACGCTCGGGGAGAGCATGAGAGGTCTGAAGAAAGGACCCAACAACATCACAGCACGTCGGCGTCCATTTTGGGTTGCCTAGCAACCAGCTTGCGCATCAGGATGCTGCAACGTGGACAGTGTGTGGCCCTTTTTGATGTTAGATGCTGTCATTTTGAATGCCCATTTTGTTTTGCCGGTAGATTCTACAGCATTGATGACAAGACTACAGAAGATCGATCCAGTCCAAGAGTGCATGTTAGAAAGGACAAAGAAGGTACTGTGATATCATTCTGCTGTTCATGCAAAATATGCTGGTTTAGAACAGAGCACCCACAACTGCATGCTAGCTCAGAACCCAAAATACTTTCAGCACCATGAAGCAAAATAATGCCAGACCTCCTCCCACATTCCTATCGACTCCAGGTGAGCCTTCTGTACCTATGAGTAGAGCCGTTAAGGCCTGCGATGACAGATATTTTAGATGGGATACCCATATAAAATATCAAGCAAAAAGTGCATCCCTCAGGTTAAGGGGCCTATTGCAATTTTACCATCTGTTTGGGACCCAGAAACTGGACTTGTGTCTGGAGGTCTATACGCTGATGGTTGCATCCCTACTGTTGTATGATCGTGAAGTATGGGGCCAACAAGACTGTAAAGCTAAGGAGGCTGTTCAGAATAATTTTCTGAGACAGCTGCTTGGTTAACGCCTGGTTGTCCAAGTGACACCTTGAAGGTAGATTTGGGACTTCGGGGTGTCAACCTTTTAGTACAATCTAGACTCCTATCATATTGGGAAACAGTCAAACTAGGTCTTGTTGCTGATGCTAGTGCACCGGATGGATTTCTAGAGACGGAGGTCTCGGCGAGTGCACAGAAATATGAGTGGTTCAAAGCTGGGCGCAGTCTGTGACAGGAGGTCCAGACAGGTTCAGGGGAAGACCGTGAGCTGGTCAGATTATAACAAGCTAAGGCTATTATTCTATCCTGGTCAAAGGGAAAGGCGCTCGATTCTGATGTAGCAAATCGTAAATCTCTCCCGTCACTGGCTTGGTACTCGGATATGAAAATGTTTAATCTGGGTCCATGCCCAATTACTAAAATAAACTCAGCAGCAGACAGAGGGCTGCTGATTTTAAACCTATTGCCTCATGAGCTTGACAAAGGGTTCAGGCAAATGTGGTTGCAAGACAGGTTTAGGTAATGATTTGGTGCATTTCCTCCTCATCTGCCACATTATCAGGAACAGAGGAAGGAACGGTTAAAACTATATTTTAAGAATAAGCAGATTAGTGTCATTAAGGAAGAAACTTCTATGGTCCTAAACTCAGAGGATACCTTTCTTTGTATGAATTGGCTGCATTTAAAAAAAAAAGCTTTAGACACGAGAACGCATATTTTACACACTGCACGCGAATAGATTTATGTTTCACCCCGAAACTTATCAAACTGCCTGGTTTAAAAAAAAATCTATTTTTTTAGTTGAAGATTTAAAATTGGGTTTTATGAAGTTATATTTATCATATTGTTTTAATTGTGGCTTATTGTGTACTGTTAATGGAGAAATCCAAAATAAAATTTGGATTGATTGATATGAACCCGCACTGATACTTTCTTGAGTTTAAGGATAGGTTGCAGTCAGGAACCAAAACTGTTGGGACAGAAGCAATGAACATGACCAAGGGATTGTTGTTAGGCAATTTCCTTATCTATTATTGTACTTATCTATGGTGGTAATACGAATTCCAACTAGGCCAAGAATTTCATTGACAACTGAGACCCCTGTAGAAAGTAGATGTCAGAGTGCAATTAGCACTGGTGTGTAATTCAGCATGGGGATATACTTTATCATTGGTGTGAGAGAATAATTATAATAATACAAACCTAAAAAAGGTTAGCTTGTATTGTTTATGTAGCATTACATATCATAGCATAGGCATATGGTGCCTTTAGAATAGGGACTGTCACATTAACACTAACCTCTAACATACTAATCATTAACCTTTATCTCAATAATATAATTAGTGATTAGATAGTGTGCAATCTTAGGGTTGCAATGCTGTTAAGAAATAAACATTCAGGAATTAAAACTGCTTTTGCGATCAGGATGTGAGGGCGAGGAATTTGAAGAATCATTCTACCCAAAGCATCCATTGTTTGAGCTACTAGCACAGGAAGCCAGAATGTAATTGTTGTGTGTCGATTCCGGGCCCATTGAGCCAGAATCTGTACAAGAATGACTGTGAAAAGAATAGGGACTTCTGGAAGTTTCCCAAAGGATTGGCCATGCCAGAGGAGGTGTATGATAGATGGGATGACATCACTGCCAGGGGCTGGAAGATCATGTACTTTCCGTAGAAAGATATAGGAGAGATGGGTTGGCAGAGAAAGGGTTAAAAAAAGTGGAGAGAGAGAAAGGAAGGTCTTTTTGCTGTCAAGAGACAGAGGAGAAAAGAGATTGGGTAAGAAAAGAGAAAAGGTGCTGAGAGCTGAGCCCTCTGGAGGTGACTGCGGGTGTACTGATAGACTGCAGTGTTGAGGAGAGGTTCGCATTTCTCGGCTGCGTCCTATCTTCAGTGAGAAGAGGAACGCCCTGCGCTCTCTCCCGTGCTTACAAAAAGATATTGATCAGTTTGTAAGCATAAAGTGACAAATGAAGAGGGGTTTTACACACTTTGATAAACTGATGCTGATTAGCAAAAAGTCAAATTAGGCATCAGGTCAGCCCCTTTGTTCTTCATTCATTGAGGTATAAAAGCGTTTTCCTAGGTGAAGCTAGCTGCTAGCAAAAAGAAGAGAGTTACCACGCTCCCAAGGCTGTAACAACACAAGGTTGATATGTAAAAAAACGTGTTGTTCTGCAAAGTTAGAAAATTAGAGGCCTGTCTGGCTGCAAGGGAGGGGAGCCTTTCACTTGGGGTGAAAGAAGCAAGGAAATTGCAATGGGCATGAATGCATTGCATCATTTCTAACATATTGTGAAACCAGCAAATGCAGCTAAGAGGAAATGTGTGTCTTTCTCGTCAATGTTACAATGATCGCACATTGGCCCTCATTACAACTGAGGTGCTAAGTGCACCAACTTTACCACCATGGTGTAAACTACGTTTACACCATGGTGGATGGCGGATTTACCGCCCCATTACAAGGTGAGTGGGGTGGTAAATCCCCATTTCCCATTTTCCCTTCCCCATTCCCATTTTTGCCCCATAGGGCATAATGGGAGTGGGGAAGGCGCTAATTACAGCACCGTAAATTGCGGTGCCGTAATTAGCACCAAGGTGCCTTAGCACCATGGAACTTAACGCCTGCAAAAAGCAGGCGTTAAGGTGGGAATCAGGCGTTAAGGGTTAACGGTGGCGTTAACCCTTAACGCCTGAGTTGTAATGAGGGCCATTGTGTTGATTTCTGTGTGTTTTTATTCTAATCTGCAGACAAGTGTGGCATGTTTTATTTTGTAAGGTGTAAAGAGCATTATTTGGTACCATTATAACTGCAAGAACTTGATAGCATTAGAGTGCCCTGCATAATAAGAAGCCCAGTGATATCCTTAGTCAGTGAATAGAAATTATGCATTTTGCAGTGAGCTGATCTCCACGCTAGGAATCAGAGAAACACATCAGACAGCGCATGAGATGGTAGAGACCTGGAGATTAAATATCCAAAATATTTTTGGCGACCCAGGTGGGACCATTTTGAATTAAGGTAAAGGTACTGGGTATGGCTCTACATAGTACGGTTATATTGTGTTGTGCTAGGTGCACTTTGATGTTGTTCCCCTGTTGGTATTGCATTACGTGAGAAAGTGGTAGTGATTGTACTGGCTGCACTTTGAATTTCTCTTCACTGTCTTGGTGGCATTGCGTGATCATTAGTGTGCAAATATGACAGTGAAGTGGAATTTGCTGACCTTTGCAATTATGCAGAGGCTAAACTATTCACCTTGGCACCATGGTCATATAGCACATTGTCAGGTTGGCGAGAAAGGGCTAATTCTGAAATTGAGATGGAAAATTTCAATTAGAAATTTTCTAAAGGGAGCATTCTATAGACATGCCTTGTTCTGATCTTTTCCAGGCAGGTGACTGTAAACAGGAGGTTAGTCAGTTAGCTGCCAAACCTTGGTTCTTATTACATAAGCTGGTTACATTTTGGGCAAAAGACTCAGATGTGCTTGCTGAATTACAGTGTAACTTGACGGTGATACAAGAACAAATGTTGCAGTTGGAAGGGAAATTAAAACATAATGAGCTCTGCCTGCAGGCCCAATGTTATGATGTAAGTGCATGATTGATGAACAAAGAACATCAGTTTTCGGAGAGTGAGGAACAGATTGAGCATTTAAAATCTGTTTTGGATGGTGTTCAAAAATATAGAGAGCTAGCACTTGCATAAGTTCAAGTGCTCAGAAAGGGTGGTAGTCACACAGTCAAAGACCTACAGGCAATGGAGGAGGATGATATCTTTAGGCTTATGGATGAGAATGATAGAAGGGTTAAACAAATTGATAACTGCAAAACACAAATTATTGAAAAATTGTTCAATTGAGGAGAGATAATTCTGCTCTTACCGTCAAACTCAGGATCTCCAAGACCAGTGCAGGGAGGTAAGACGGCAAAATATATATGTTAGAGGTGATAAGAGTTGTAAGAGGATTCAATTCAACACTACAGCTAAGTCAACGCCTAGTCTATAATACTGAATGAAAACCCTTATTGATATATCTTTATGTCCAGTTCATGCGTTCTGGATGACTACCCCTATATAACACCCCTCTCTTGGAATCCCCCTGACCCCACTGAGCCAAGAAGTAGTTCTGTTTTGCAAGTTTAAAAGGTTTATTTGATAATTTAAAATATATATATCACACTTTATAATAAATTAATAATTGAATAGCACACTTAATCTGATATGATAAAGATCAACAACGGAGAATCTGGCACTAGCACACTTCTTATAATCACTAATGAGTTGACATGAAATGGATAAGGTAGCACACTGGTAAATAGGAACAAAAGTATAATGTGGTAGAGGATGCTTTATGTAAGCTCAGGTGGATGCAATATTCAATGAATGCAGTACAGAAAATACTCAATATGATTTCAACCAAACAATGTAATCACTTTTCTCTGGCAATCCCCTCCCCCCCTTGATGCAAGGCAAGGAAATGGAAGGAAAACACACAGTTCTCAGAAATGCAATCAATGTAAATCAGTTCACCCCAGCAAGCTTACACTACAGAAAACAGATAGGAGTTTTGAAAACACAGGCAAAATGCTTTGATATGTGCTAGCAATGGATGAGAAATATGCTGGAAATGCTTTTAATTCCCTTTCAGAGGTTCAGGGTGAGTGGTATCTAGTTAATATTAGTCCAGGCTCACACTAGCAATGATGCAGGGATAGTTAGCAGGTTAAACGAATTTCTGGCAAATGGAAGGCAAGCAGCAGCAGTTTTTACATGTGAAGAAATTTGCACATCGCGGTAAAATTCGCGAATGCGTTTTCCGCGATTGCGGTAAAACTATAAGGGGTAGGAAGGTGGTTATTGGTGCGATTCAAAGCTAAGATTCTAAGCTTTCAAATGAAAGTTACTGCAAGTCTCTAGCGGAGATATGAGCGATTTAGTGAAGGTCGTTTTTCAGATTTGAAATTTTAAAGTTCAAAAAGACAAGTGCAGCTTGCAACTAGAAAATGACAAGTGACAGCTATGCAAATGACAGGTGACAGTTAGGAGACAGTTCTACTTAGGTTAAATAGATTGAATTAGATGAATTTAAACTAAGAGATTGGTTCTACACAGTTCTGCTGGGTACTCACACTATATTCTTGAGTGAAATGGGCCACGCCACGGATCTGGTCAGATTTTAGACTCGCCTCTGGTCTCTGCACTTCACAGTGATCTGGGTCAGCTCTCTCTGGTTCTGCTAACAGGTCAGCTCTACTCTGCTTCTGGTCTGGCCTGATGGATTTGAAGTCTCTATGTTGCTTTCTGGAGGTTGATGGAGGTAAGTATGGATTTTTCCGGCAGAGCTTCCAGCGGCAGATGGAATTGAAGGTCCCTATCTGTCCTGTCTGTCTGCTTTTATGTGTTTAGAATGTGGGTGTGTTCTAGCATCACTGACCCTACCTCTCTCTCAGCTTCTGATTGGTCAAACTTCCATTTATCATTTGATTGGGGAATGAACTGTGAGTCAGAGGGATGTCATTTTATGGCTTGCAGATAGGACACTCCTCTGTCAGATTGCACACATTCTATATTTGATAATAAAAGACATATTTCACAGTTACACAGTTGCTTGAAATTACATATACATGGTGTGGCTGAATTTAGCCATGTCTCTGTCCAAATCTGCTGTTTCTAAGAGCTTGCATTCAGAAATGGCACATAATTGACTTTTTAACTGATTTTTCAATTTCTGACATTGACCCAACTTTACATACATGTGCGCAGGGAGTATGGACATTAACTGATGAAGTTTCAGATTTTTAACATGCATACATTTAGAGTAATATCCACTTTTCCGCTGACACCCCCCTGAACATGCCACCGGGTCGAAAAACCTCTTAAAATGTGGGCAGAAAAATCACAAGAATTATGGTATCATTTATAAAATTTTCACATGTCCGCTCTATGAGTTATTCATCTTTTTAGAGTTATGTTCTGGCTCCAAAGGGGTGTGGTTTCCTCTCAGCACAAGGTAGAAATACTGGTTTTTCCAGTTCTGCCAAGCCAGCTTGCTCTCACAGGCAGTGCTCCTCCCCTTTCCTCAGGAGGAAGCCACTTTTTACGACCATTTACGACTCCTGCCAATAAAACCTTTGCCTGAGCCCGGACAGGGCTTTGTTCACTTTCCTGCAGAGCACAGGTAATTCAATTATCAGATAGATGGCATATCCTTAGTGTGAGCAGCAAAAGGGCAGCTAGGCCTGGGAACACAGCTGTGACTCAAGTTTCACTCCTGATGGGGGTAGTTGCCAGGCAGAATTCAGTTCCTTAAGCCAGGTTTCAGATAAAATGTCACTTTTTGTTCCCCAGTTTCTGCATTCAAATAAAACTAAACATTTTCACATATGCAGCTAGAATGCTGATTCTAAGTGCAAAACTATGACATTTCAACAGTTACAAAGGCATGTGACACCAAACATAGGTCACTCATTTAATCTAAACATTTTCGATTTTAGTGTCTTTAAATCCAGTGCAACTTAAACTGCTGCAATCCACAGCCCAGCCAGTCTTGTTATAAACCTTCAAGTCACTTCAGAATATCACTTTACATTGTATCCACCTCTCAGTAAGTCTTTCTTTGGCCTGCTTTGGGTTCATTCATTTTTACACAAAAAAGTAAAATCTGGTGTTGTTTTAAATTGCCGGCTTTTGGATAGTGGTGAGTACTGGTACTGCACCCATTTTTGGGATTTAAGAATGAATTCCCCACAATTCTAGGTTGCATTTGGCAATCAGCATTGCCATTCCCAATGGTTTCAGACTACTGTGCGGGTATTCCAATGGTGGTTTTAAAGCGCTTTGAAGCTAACCGGCGCTACTGTTTTTCCTTTGGCAACCCATTTCCCTCATGGCAACCCGGCCTTTCATTCTCGCACTGGTGGGTGGCAAGTGAGGCAACCATTTTGGTGTGCGCACAAACTGCGCAGCTTTCCTGGATTTCGGCGCACATGTGGGTTTTCCGCCATCTTGACTTTTCTAAGCCCACAGCACCAAATGTTGTAGCATGATAGCTTAAACGTGGGTCAGGACACCCAACAAGCCCCCCCACGCGACTGCACTTTGAATTTGAGTCGATGGGGAGTCGCGTGCCCAAGGGTTTTGACCCACGCACCGGTCTGTCCGCATAATCTTCTTCCTACTCTGTAGATGGCACAGTTCATCATCTTCTTCTCCATCCGGTACTGATCGATCGGTTCTCCTCGCCGGTCCTGATGGGAATATTGGGCGGTCCACTGGGCCCATTGGATCTTCGTTCCCGGTCTCCGGATCGCCCTCCTTGGCCCGTCTTCAGGTTTTCTTTCTCCTAGGACGGCAAAGGAAGAGCGGCAATACCTACTCATAGACGTTTTTCCACCACTGTTGAGATAGTGGGGCAGCATATGCATTTCATCATAACGAAACATTACATTCTTATTTTGAAAGAAAAACAGTATAACTAAGAGACAGTTTCATGCAAATCACAATATTTTAGAGACTAGATGTGGTATGTTTTATGATTGGAACTGAATTAGTCTGAGACAGTACCCGCTAGGATTCCAGAGGATTCCTCCAGTTGTTGCAGAGTGTGCCTGGGATGGCAACATTTCAACTGGTTTATCTGGACCCACTTGTCTTCTCCCTCTGCCAAAGGACCTTTGGGGATGTGGATTTTGTAGGCCACAGAGGAGATTTTGTCTATGATCTCGAATGGTCCCTTCCATGTAGGCAAAAATTTGCGCTGCTTGGCCTGGTTCCTTTGGAAGTTGTATAGATAGACCCGGTCTCCCACCTGATATTCCTTCCTGGAAGTTTTCAGGTCATAGTGGGTCTTCATGCTATCAGCTGATCTTTCTAGATTCCGCTGAGCATAAGCAAAAGCATGTTGAAGGTGTTTCCTTAAATTCTCCACATACTCATGAGTTGTGTAGGCATTTATCAGTGTCTGCTCTTGGGTCCTGTAGAGCAAATGCTGGGGAAGCACCATCTTGCGCCCAGTCATCAACTCAAATGGTGACATTTTGGTTGCAGATGAAGGGGTAGATCTGATGGCCATTAGGACCAGAGGTAATCGGATATCCCAACTTGGCCCAGAATCTGCCACAAACTTCTTTAATATGCTCACAATTGTCCAGTTATATCTCTCTACTGCCCCAGAAGAAGCTGGCCGATAAGCAATATGCAACTTCCTTTTGACCCCCAGTATCTCCCACATCTTTGTCATTACTTCACTGGTGAAGTGGCTACCTCTGTCTGACTCAATCCTTTGAGGTAGACCAAAACGGGAAAAGATGTGGTTAATCATCAAGGCAGCTGCAGTTTCTGCCTTGCAATTTGGGGCTGGGAGACATTCCACCCACTTGGTAAACAAGCATGTCACAGTCAACATGTACTTATTCCCCCTAGCCGAGCGAATCACAGGGCCTACAAAGTCGATTTGTAAATCTGACCATGGCAGTGTCATCCCCCTCTTTTGGAGAGGCGCACGGTGCGTGAGGGATGATGGCTGAAATTGTGCACACACAAGACACCCCTTCAAGTATTGGTCGAGGTCCTGCCCCATGTGTGGCCAGTATGCAACCTCTCTTAAGATTTCCAATGTTGTGTGAAACCCCCTATGACCGGCGGTGGCCGCATCATGGGCGTGACTTAACATCAGGCTTCGGAATGAGGTAGGAACCACCCACTGATCGTGGCCAGCTTTGGATTTCCTTACCAGCAAACCGTCTTGAATCCGGAACATTTTTGGACATTTCATCAACACTCTTAGGTCCTCTTTCCCAATGTAATCGGTATCCGTCAGGGGAAAGTTCTCAGGGTCCTCAAGGTGCTGGTAAAATTTACCAATAATTGGATCCCCCTTCTAAGCAGTAATCAAATCATCATCAGGGGTCTCCTTACTCCATTGTGCAATTGAAAGGTCGTTGTGAGCATTTGTCTGGGACCTAGTGATAGCAGTGACCTGGATTTCCCCCAACAGGGACTCAATCTCAATTAGATCCCCTTGGATGGCCCCGGTTTTGGCCAGCTGATCAGCTAAGTCATTTCCAGTTTTGTCTGGTCCCTCTACTTTGGAATGACCCTTGATCTTTTTCCAATAGATGGTCATCTCATTCGAGGTGACCAGATCATCAATGTTTTGGATCAACTTCCCATGTTTCAAGGGTTTGTTGTTAGCACACAACATGCCTCTGGTTTTCCAATTAACCAGGTGCTCCACAAACCCGTTCCGTACATAATCCGAATCTGTGATTATGACCAGTTCGCGGAGTTGATGCTGGACAGCAGTGAGGATGGCCTGATGCACAGCCATCAATTCTGCCACCTGACTACTTCGGGGACCAATTTTGTATCCAGCGGAGGGTTCTGGGGACTCATTCACCCATGCATTCCCTACGCCGGCCACCAGTTCTTTCTCCCCGTTGTTGTCAACATGGTAAGAGCATCCATCCACATATACAGTGGGCATTCCCTCACACTTGTCTTCTTCAAAGACTTTGTGTGGGGAATTAAGGTATGCCTCCATGTTGTCCTTGATTTTCAGACTTTCGTCCTCGAGACAGTTTTCTCTGGCACAATCATGCAAGTCAGCCAGACCTTGCGCGAGGGGACTCTTCTTGTTTTGGCCATATCTGACCTCCACAGGAAAGCCTTGCATTGACAGAATCCAGGAAGTAATTCGGGAATTACTCACATTTCCGGCCCGGATTCTGTCACTTTGGAGATATTGCAGAGGCTGGTGTGGAGTCTCCACTATGATGTGTTCCCCATGGATAAACGGGCGGTAATTCTTCAATGCCCACACCGTTGCCAGGAGTGCCTTCTCACAATCGTTGAATTTTTCCTCCACAGAGGATAAAGTTTTGCTCGCATAGGAGATTACTTTATTGACCTTGTCATGCTTTTGGTATAATACTGCCGTCAAGCACGTATCAGAGAACCCCGTCTCCAGGAAGAACTCCTTGTTTCTGACAGGGTAAGCTAGGCAAGGCGCTTGTGAGAGGCTTCTTTTGAGTTGTTTTACCGCCTCGGCTTGTTCTGGACCCCATTCCCACTTGACCCCCCCCTTCAGGAGATGAATCAGGGGTCTGGTGATCTCTGCGTAGCCCTCAATGAACTTTCTGCTGTAATTAGTCAGTCCAAGGAGGCTCCTTAGTTCCCGCAGAGTTGTGGGGTCTTTCAGTTTCTGAAGTGCTTCCACTTTCTTTTCCTGGGGACAGAGACCCTGAGGAGTAATCTCATGCCCCAAGAAATTAACACGGGTTCTACACCACTGTGCTTTCTGAAAGGAAAGTTTTGCTCCGGCAGCCCTCAACTGTGTCAGAACATAACGGATCTCCGCTATGTGTTCCTCCACAGATGAACTTTTGATGAGGACATCATCTACATAAGCCAGGTTACCCCTTGCACCCAAGTCAGGCATGGCCTTGTGTAGAAAAATGTTGAATTCATTGCCGGAGTTGAGGTATCCGAAGGGAGTCCGGGTCCATGTGTATTGCTGGCCCCCAAAGGTAAAAGCCAGTTTGTATTGGTCCTCCCTACTGACAGGCACGGTCCAGTACCCATTGGTCAGGTCTATTGCAGTGAATACCTGTGACCCCTGAATCTGGGCCAGACCTTGGTCAATGTAGGGCAGAGGCCATCGGGAAGTATGGACCCGTTTGTTGAGCTCCCTGAGGTCGGCGCAGAGTCTCCACTGGCCGTTTGGCTTCAATATTCCCAGCACCGGATTGTTGAAGGTGCTGTGGACGGGACGGATTATTCCCCGGGACTCAAGGTTCTTAATTATTTCAGTAAGGGACTCCATTGATGCGAGAGGCAAGCGATATTGCTTCACAAACACAGGAGTCATGCCAGGGTCCGTGGGGATTGTTGTTGCGTGGATGTCAGTGCGACCACAGTCATATGAGTCTACCGCAAAGAGATCTTGGAAATCCAAGAAAACTTGTTTCAACTTTTGCTTTTGTTCCCGAGTCACACAGGCATCAGCTAGGTTGACTCTCTCTTCCACCATCTGCCTGAAGCCTGGAAAGACTTCTGGTTTGGCTATTTCAGCGGCCTCCTCCAGCTGGGTGGAGAAGTCCCTGGTCAGAGTGCTGATTTGGACTGGAGGCTTCAGGTGGGAAAGGCAGCCCTCATGGACCTGGAAAATCACCTCATCCCTCCTGAAGTCACACGTCACATCTTCCTTACCATAGGGGCAGGAAGTGTACACCAGGAAGTTCCCCCCATGCCGGGTAAAAATCCTGTCTGGTGTTGTGTTGTCATCACTGTCACTATCAAAGCAGTCCTTGGGGATTGGCCCTAACAGTTCATTTCCAAGATCCATGGAGAAATGTCGGTCATCAACCGCCATTCCAATAATGGTGCCTGCGGCTAGATTAATACTCTTTAAGTCGCTGTTATCCACCTCTATTGGAATGGTGTCATGTTCTATGTTGACTAATGGTGTTGGGTTTACCCCCAACCCTTGCTGTTGGAAAGAAGCATTTAGATGTATGTAAGCATCAGGGTTTTTCAACTCTTGTCCCCTTTTAACTTTCACTTCCAGGGAGAATTGTCGGGTCCTTTCTGGGATGGTGACTTCCTCTTTAACCTGAATTTCAACTGCATAAGGTAGCAATTGAGCTGACCTAAATGCTTTTTCTGGATCATCAAAGCCCATGGGATTATCCGCTAATCGGGACCAAGCTTTGAAGTTTATTAGGTCCAAACTAATGGCAAAGCGATTGAGAATGTCACTGCCTAAGTAAAAGGCGGCAGGGACGTCTCGCACGACCCAACAATTGTGGACTATGCTCTTGTTGCCAATGGAGATTTTGAGCATACACCTGCTTGGCAGGAGATGTTTGGAATTAGGCGCTTCCAGGTCCATTTCCCATTTGTCTATCAGTTTGAATGTGGGAATGGCTGGATCTTTTGGGAGTTGGCGGAACATGGCTTCGCTGATGAAGCTCTTACCGTTGTTCACACACACTCGAGCAAGAACAGAGTCCTTCCCATCATTTAATTGGACAGGGATGAACAGCTGCTCTCCAATTTGCTGAATATCAGCCAGGCTCTGAGCTGATTTCACATCTTTCTGGACTATAGGAGTGGGAGTTTCTGACTGTGGATTAGTATAGAATTTCAGAGTGTTTCCTTCCAGCGTGGAATACCACTTTAGACTGGAAGGAAGGTTGATTTTCAGAAATAGAGAGGACCCCCCATCACCAGTCTGTTGTCCTACTGCTATTACTGTCACATCTGGAACCTGGTTGTTCTGGAAGTGAAATTCTACTTGGTCAGATTTTTGTTCAACCATGTGGCATGTGCCGTTTAAACTAACATGGTTGACACTCTGTTTTAATTTTATTGGTCGGCTAGTCTGGGTCCAGAGGACCTTGTTTACACAATCTATTAGGGGTGACAACCTTCTCAGGAGGTCATTCCCTAGTAAACAAGGGGTGGCCTCGGGGGTCACAACTATGACCGGGTGTTTCAATTTGTGTCGCCCAATTTTAATGTCCAAGTCTGCAGTCCCCTCAACGGGAATTTCCTTCCCGTCAAAGTTCTGCAGTTGTCCAGGAAGAGAGGTGAGAGGAATTTGGTAATCCTCTCCCCTTCCTGCATTCAGTTCGTCAAAGGCCCTTCTGGACAGAAGGGTAGCTTGAGATCCAGTGTCCACCAGTGCCGAGATTGTACCCTGCCCCTGTACTTGTACCCGGGCATAATATCTTCCCTCCTTCTCCTCAAGGGGGCACAGATAATGTACATTTTTGGACAACTGGTGGGCTAATTTTCTGGTTTTGGACATCGCGAGAGAAGAATTTTGGGCAGAATTCTGTGGAGAGCCTTGGGAATCTGAAAGAAAAAGTTGGCAACTGGAGATCAGAGCCATTGTGGGTTCCCCTGGCTCCGGTTCTGGGCCGCCCCCCCCTTTTTGGAGGCAGTCACCAGGATGGGTTTGAACCAGGGGATTTTCTTGCTGTTGGTTCTGGGATGAGATGGTGGGCGGCGGTAGCTCAGTCTCCACATCTCCCCAGTCTGGATTTGCATTCCTAGGGACCCATTTTTCTTTGGGAGGAGTTCCCCCCTCTCTGAAGGAGAAGATCCTTTTCTCAGGATCCTCTGAGGATCCCTCTCCCTCAAATTGGAAGATCTGTACCTCCTCCTCAAACTGAGTCTGTTTGGGTCTTTTGTTTCTCCTACCCCCCCCTCTGCTCCTTAGGAGGCAGACTTTCAGGGGCAAGAGATTTCGTGTCCGGTTCCTGGGTTTCCAGGGGCTGTTTACAAGTGAGGAAGGAAGCTTCCTCCAAGGCTTTACACCCCCCTTCCCTTTGTGCCTCCTCCCTGGGAACCGGTGAGTTATCGGGGTGCTGCCCCCGTCATTGTTCTGGAGCACCAGGTCCAGAGTTGGGTGCGTTCTGCGCCGGCACGCCCATCTGAGGGTTCTGCTGAGCCCTCAGTATGTGACCCAGATCCCGCGCCATGTTTTGAACCTGGCGCTCTAACTGGGAAACCCGCTCAGGCTGATACGGGGCCCTGTTTTCTCCCCTGGGCTGATCCCGGGAAGGGTAGCTGTCCCTCCTCTGGTAATACCCCGGGTTGGGAAGATTTGGGTACCCCTCCACCCTTGGCCTCCCCTCTCCCGGATTCAGTGGTCTGGGCTCAGGGAATTGGGGAAAGAAGGATGGATGGTTTTGGGGCTGAAAGTTGGGTGGATACCTGGGGAAAAAGTTCTGCCCAGCCCCTTGGGCTGGAGGAGTCCACACATAACCCAGGATGGGTCTGTTTCCCTTGTAACGGGGACTTACATAATCAGGAGAGCGAGGGACCCCATTTGTGGGGCTGCCTCCCTGGCTCCCTGTCTGTGACTGGCCCGAGGACCTTCTGGGCCTAGCATTATTAGGTGCAGGTAGGTTTTTAGGCCCCCCCATCTCCAAATCTAAAACGGGGGTGACCTTTACCTCTGCCACCTTGGCAGCAGCAGGGGTGGTGTTGGCTTTGGGGTTTTTCTGGGCATTACTTTTGCTATCTATCGGTTTCTGCACCTCATAGATCCGGGTAGCCTGTTCAATGACCCAATCTAAGGATCTTTTCTCGTGAAAATCCCTCACGAGCTGGGTCATGATGTATTTGGGCAAGGCATGGAAAAACGTATTTATGAACTCTCTACCATCTGTGCGCACCCTTCTTGTGGTCTGTGCAAAAGCATGCTTTAACTCCTGCACAAATTCTTGTGGGGCCTGATCCTCCCCACATTGCAAATTGTAGGCTGCCTTGCGAGCCTCTTGAGGATTTCTGTGAACAGAAAAATGTTTCAGGATGGCCGCCTTATATGTGGACCATCTTAAATGATTTTGATCCTCCAGCCCCCCAAAGAAACTGGAGTATTCCGGGGAGAAGGTCCACTTTACATATTGAATACAGCTTTGGCTGTCCTTCAAATGGAAAGTCTCCATCATTTGTTCAAACAACTCTAAGTGCTCCCAAACAGAATACTTAGCGTTCTTATGGTAAGGCGTGATGACGCTCCTGATCGCCTTAATCTGCTTTAAGGGGTCCTTAAGCAAGGCCCTTTTTGCCTTATTGGCCTTTTTGGTTCGGGTAACCCTTGTCCATTCATCCTCGGACTCGGAGGCACTGCTCCCAGAGGTTCCCGTCTGTTCTTCCAGGTTTTCCCGGATTCTGCGAGCCTGGGAATGGCTGGCAGAATGTGGGGACCTGGTCTCCTGTGTCCTGCGCAGTTCAGAGGAGTCTTCAGATTCCTCCTTGCTGCCAGGATTTGATGGGTACCCCCTCCACTGACCTAACTGGGCAGAGGTTTTCAGGATGCCCTTAATGGGCCTACTCTCCTGGGGTTCCCCATCGAACTGTACTGTACTTGGGTGCCCATACCCGGATGCCCACCCCTCCATTCCTGAGTGGTACTGGCCCATGAGCCCCATACTCTTAGCTGGATAGTAATCTGCCATCCCTGCAGCCCTGTGCTCATGTGCGCCAGGGGACATGGGGGTGGTAGAGTCCAGGGACTGGGGGAGATGAAGGCCCCTGGTGTTAGGGCTCCTGCGGTTATGGTCAGGAGTCTCTCTTTCCCAGCGGACCTCATCTCTATCCGCCCCTGCTCCCTGTTGCAATGCAAGAGCCTGCATTTGTGCTTTCAGTTCCTCTGTTAAGGCCTTACTCGACTCTATCAGTTTCTCCTGCATCGCTACCTGTTGCTGGAGCCTCTCATTGTGCTGGCAGAGAGCCTCATTTTCCCTCTGTGCTTCCTGGTTGGTCCTGGAGAACTGGGCCAGTCTTTGCTGCAGGAGGGTTACCTCCTGAGCTGTGTCCCTATTGGCCTGCTCCTTTCTTGCTAGAGCATCCTCCACCCTCCTGGTGTGCTCTAACAAGTTCTGGTGTTCTTTTTGGAGGTCACCCAGTCCCTGGTGGGCCAGGTGATTTTCTTCCATTTTCCTTTTTAAATGGCAGACTTCCTGGCCTAAGGCGTCTCTTTCCTGACTAAGAGCCTGCATTTGTGCCGCCAGGTCGTCCCTCTGCCTTTGAAAGGCACCAGCTTTCTGGCGTTCTTCATCAAACTCTGCCTGGGTATCCAGGTCTTTCAAGATCAGCTTGTTGCTCTCTACCTTCACTCTATCTAGATGACTTTGCAGGGTGGCTACCTGCTCCGTGCATGCCCTGTTAAAGTCTAATTGTTGCTCCAGCTTTTTCTGGCTCTGCAGTAAGGAGTCCAAACTGTCTTGGTGCTCCTTCTGCAGGGCCAGAAATCTAGTATCCTGTTCTACCTTTTCCTGTTGCAGCACATCCAAATCCTTCTTTATTTTAATGATGTGCTGCCTACTATCATCTTCTGACTCCTGGCTCCTCTGCAGCCTCTGCTCAGAAGAGACCAGGTCAGATTGGGCCTTCTCTAACACCATCTGTTGCCTATTTGCCAGATTTTGGCTTTCAGCACATCTATCCTGCATGTCTCCCATATATAGGTACAGGTATGCTGCTATCCTGGCAATCTTATTGTGTTCCTCTTTGGCTTTAGGAGCCATATATAGTTCACTCAGGGCCACATGTAAGGGACCCTGATCTCTATATATATCTGACCCTGTTTCAGTGACCTGTCGCGTGATGGCCTGCAACCAGGCATCCTGGCCCTGTTCGGTCCATTCACCTCTCACAAATAGCTTATGCAAGAGGTGCTCTCTGGCTATTTTCATGTCTACTAAGGTCGTCATTCTAGAGATTGGTCTCTGTCCTGACTTACAGAAGTTAGTATTTTATTTTTTGCAGAACAGAACTTTTCTTGGAGTGTCCCTTTTGAGGAATGCTTCACAGCGTAATGCAGCGTGGTGATCCGACCGGATGTATGTATCCCGTCAGTTAGCACACTGTATTAAGCTGCACAAGTGGTATTCTAACCCAAACGTCCGGCTCGAGCCCCCAATTTGTAAGAGGATTCAATTCAACACTACAGCTAAGTCAACGCCTACTCTATAATACTGAATGAAAACCCTTATTGATATATCTTTATGTCCAGTTCATGCGTTCTGGATGACTACCCCTATATAACACCCCTCTCTTGGAATCCCCCTGACCCCACTGAGCCAAGAAGTAGTTCTGTTTTGCAAGTTTAAAAGGTTTATTTGATAATTTAAAATATATATATCACACTTTATAATAAATTAATAATTGAATAGCACACTTAATCTGATATGATAAAGATCAACAACGGAGAATCTGGCACTAGCACACTTCTTATAATCACTAATGAGTTGACATGAAATGGATAAGGTAGCACACTGGTAAATAGGAACAAAAGTATAATGTGGTAGAGGATGCTTTATGTAAGCTCAGGTGGATGCAATATTCAATGAATGCAGTACAGAAAATACTCAATATGATTTCAACCAAACAATGTAATCACTTTTCTCTGGCAATCCCCTCCCCCCCTTGATGCAAGGCAAGGAAATGGAAGGAAAACACACAGTTCTCAGAAATGCAATCAATGTAAATCAGTTCACCCCAGCAAGCTTACACTACAGAAAACAGATAGGAGTTTTGAAAACACAGGCAAAATGCTTTGATATGTGCTAGCAATGGATGAGAAATATGCTGGAAATGCTTTTAATTCCCTTTCAGAGGTTCAGGGTGAGTGGTATCTAGTTAATATTAGTCCAGGCTCACACTAGCAATGATGCAGGGAGAGTTAGCAGGTTAAACGAATTTCTGGCAAATGGAAGGCAAGCAGCAGCAGTTTTTACATGTGAAGAAATTTGCAAATCGCGGTAAAATTCGCGAATGCGTGTTCCGCGATTGCGGTAAAACTATAAGGGGTAGGAAGGTGGTTCTTGGTGCGATTCAAAGCTAAGATTCTAAGCTTTCAAATGAAAGGTCGCGGAGATATGAGCGATTTAGTGAAGGTCGTTTTTCAGATTTGAAATTTTAAAAATCAAAAAGACAAGTGCAGCTTGCAACTAGAAAATGACAAGTGACAGCTATGCAAATGACAGGTGACAGTTAGGAGACAGTTCTACTTAGGTTAAATAGATTGAATTAGATGAATTTAAACTAAGAGATTGGTTCTACACAGTTCTGCTGGGTACTCACACTATATTCTTGAGTGAAATGGGCCACGCCACGGATCTGGTCAGATTTTAGACTCGCCTCTGGTCTCTGCACTTCACAGTGATCTGGGTCAGCTCTCCCTGGTTCTGCTAACAGGTCAGCTCTACTCTGCTTCTGGTCTGGCCTGATGGATTTGAAGTCTCTATGTTGCTTTCTGGAGGTTGATGGAGGTAAGTATGGATTTTTCCGGCAGAGCTTCCAGCGGCAGATGGAATTGAAGGTCCCTATCTGTCCTGTCTGTCTGCTTTTATGTGTTTAGAATGTGGGTGTGTTCTAGCATCACTGACCCTACCTCTCTCTCAGCTTCTGATTGGTCAAACTTCCATTTATCATTTGATTGGGGAATGAACTGTGAGTCAGAGGGATGTCATTTTATGGCTTGCAGATAGGACACTCCTCTGTCAGATTGCACACATTCTATATTTGATAATAAAAGACATATTTCACAGTTACACAGTTGCTTGAAATTACATATACATGGTGTGGCTGAATTTAGCCATGTCTCTGTCCAAATCTGCTGTTTCTAAGAGCTTGCATTCAGAAATGGCACATAATTGACTTTTTAACTGATTTTTCAATTTCTGACATTGACCCAACTTTACATACATGTGCGCAGGGAGTATGGACATTAACTGATGAAGTTTCAGATTTTTAACATGCATACATTTAGAGTAATATCCACTTTTCCGCTGACACCCCCCTGAACATGCCACCGGGTCGAAAAACCTCTTAAAATGTGGGCAGAAAAATCACAAGAGTTATGGTATCATTTATAAAATTTTCACATGTCCGCTCTATGAGTTATTCATCTTTTTAGAGTTATGTTCTGGCTCCAAAGGGGTGTGGTTTCCTCTCAGCACAAGGTAGAAATACTGGTTTTTCCAGTTCTGCCAAGCCAGCTTGCTCTCACAGGCAGTGCTCCTCCCCTTTCCTCAGGAGGAAGCCACTTTTTACGACCATTTACGACTCCTGCCAATAAAACCTTTGCCTGAGCCAGGACAGGGCTTTGTTCACTTTCCTGCAGAGTACAGGTAATTCAATTATCAGATAGATGGCATATCCTTAGTGTGAGCAGCAAAAGGGCAGCTAGGCCTGGGAACACAGCTGTGACTCAAGTTTCACTCCTGATGGGGGTAGTTGCCAGGCAGAATTCAGTTCCTTAAGCCAGGTTTCAGATAAAATGTCACTTTTTGTTCCCCAGTTTCTGCATTCAAATAAAACTAAACATTTTCACATATGCAGCTAGAATGCTGATTCTAAGTGCAAAACTATGACATTTCAACAGTTACAAAGGCATGTGACACCAAACATAGGTCACTCATTTAATCTAAACATTTTCGATTTTAGTGTCTTTAAATCCAGTGCAACTTAAACTGCTGCAATCCACAGCCCAGACAGTCTTGTTATAAACCTTCAAGTCACTTCAGAATATCACTTTACATTGTATCCACCTCTCAGTAAGTCTTTCTTTGGCCTGCTTTGGGTTCATTCATTTTTACACAAAAAAGTAAAATCTGGTGTTGTTTTAAATTGCCGGCTTTCGGATAGTGGTGAGTACTGGTACTGCACCCATTTTTGGGATTTAAGAATGAATTCCCCACAATTCTAGGTTGCATTTGGCAATCAGCATTGCCATTCCCAATGGTTTCAGACTACTGTGCGGGTATTCCAATGGTGGTTTTAAAGCGCTTTGAAGCTAACCGGCGCTACTGTTTTTCCTTT
This sequence comes from Ambystoma mexicanum, assembly GCF_040938575.1. NCBI lineage: Eukaryota > Metazoa > Chordata > Amphibia > Caudata > Ambystomatidae > Ambystoma > Ambystoma mexicanum. Next base: position 242,401,374 of record NC_090927.1, read on the forward strand.
GGCAACCCATTTCCCTCATGGCAACCCGGCCTTTCATTCTCGCACTGGTGGGTGGCAAGTGAGGCAACCATTTTGGTGTGCGCACAAACTGCGCAGCTTTCCTGGATTTCGGCGCACATGTGGGTTTTCCGCCATCTTGACTTTTCTAAGCCCACAGCACCAAATGTTGTAGCATGATAGCTTAAACGTGGGTCAGGACACCCAACAGAGTACAGAGTTGTTCTCAAATCCCTGCAAGCACCAGGGCATTACTTCCACTGAGGCTGAATGAAGCCAGAGTCTGGGAAATGGGCCAACTGTTGTTCACTCAGCAACAACTGGCTGCTCTCCAGTGCTCGAACCTGAGCCAGCTTACCCAGATCAGAGTAAAAGGGGGAAAAGTTGACTCATCGTACAATACATTGTGCTATGCACTAAAGGTAATGAAGTCTATCAAGACTTTAATCAGATCATTCAAAAAAGATTCAGACATTTCCATCAAGGATCACATAGAGAATGTCACTGAAATGTTTGAAATACTTGGGATTTTCAGGGCCCAATATGGTAGGTTCTATCATCTTACATGGACACTGCTTCTGCTAGCTTTATTCAAGGTTTTAATGTGCAGAAACATCTATCGTGGGAGGACTTTGAAAGAGAGATTAGGAAACAATGTTCTCCATAACATTCTATACATGATGCCAAGAAGGCTGCATATAGCATGACTCAATTAGACGAGTCACCATGCCAGTTCTTGCATTTAACCCCAACTCAATAGAATTCAAAACCACTTTTTCTATGGATTGAAACAGGAAATAGTTTCTCAGCTCGGCTGTGAATTTAATTGAGATGAAACCTTAGAATGGATCATTAATCAAGCCACTAAAATGTATGAAATAATCTCTCATTTGAAGGGAGAGTTTAGGAGTAAGGAACTCACTACTCCTGCAATTCCAAAGGTAAAATCTGGGAAGATGCCATTGGAGACAGATCAAATGCAACTAAGGAATGACATACCACATAATAAGGGATGTGGTCATGCAAGGCAAGGCCGCAACACCCCAAACACCTGTGTTCCAATCCATAGATTCCAGTAACAGAAGCTCATATAATAGTCCTCGGTATCTTGGTAGTTCACCCAAGGTGGGATTTTGATATGATATGTCAGGAGCAAATAACACCAAGAATCAGAAGTATACTGGGCCATGCCAAACCTTGGGAGCCCAGAGTATGTCTGACCCTGCCACAATGGTATATGGCAATCAGGCAAGTCCAAGGTATGTAGATATGTGTATTGAAATGAAAGCCAACAGAGGGAACAATGTCAGCCATGTGAGAGACAGAATCTAAACTATGAACCTTGTCAATATGGCCAGTCCTCTCCACAGGTTGACCATTGTTAGAGGACACGTTCTCCACCCCGTGTATCATGGGAATTCAGGGGAAACACAAACAGATATCAGTCTCCTGAACGGTAGCAGAATAGGCCTGATCAGGGTGAATTCAACAAGTTAGGCCTAGAGCACAGATGGATGAATTCAGGGATATGAATAGATTGCAATGCTTAGAAACGCCGGCAAAAATGTTGTCGGAGCAAAAAGGGAAATTGTGTGCAGTAAAGAAACAGCAACGGAAATGAAATTGCAGAATGTCACAAGAGTGACATTGTATGGGGTGATAATAAATTACTTCTTAGCTAGGCTTCCCACGATAAAAGCTCAAATGGCAATATTTTACATTTGAATGAACAAACCGAAGTACGTAGCGATTTAAAACCAAGACAAACACTGAATGAGAATGATATAGGAAATGAAAACACCCATTGAAGAGAAACAATTCCTTATAGGAACGAAATTCCCTAAGAGACTGTCTCCCCTCATTGATGGGGTAAATGGGGTGTTCTGGTCTTTGGCCTACAAATCTGTGAAACCTAAATAGGAAATGAGCCAGAGTAACAGTGCAAAAGAATGTCACACCATTGCTAGATCAGAAAGTGCAGTGGAAGTATATCTTCAGAATGACTGTGTGTCTAGTGTCACTGTCTTCCTCATGTGCCATGATGAAACACAAGGAGAAAAAAAAACATAATCTTTAGAGATTTATTTGGACGGCAAGAAAGACTGGCAACACAAATAGAGGAAAATCACATTGCGCTTCTATCTAAATGAGGAAATATGTAAACAAAATATTGCTTCAAAGTCAGGTCAAGAAAAATGTACTTCGACAATTGCAGAGATACACAAAACAGAAGGGCAGGCTTGGATTCCTATGCATGCACACGAGCATCCAGAAATGATTGAAGCAGTGTTGGCATTAGAGCAGGAGAATAGGTTCAGTAATACAAATACATTTAAGTGGATGCTTAACAGAGGAGAGATATTAGGTTTTAAAATAGAAAAATCAACAACTCTTTGGTTTGGATGGCCCAGAATTCTGTCAAGATGCATGTTGAGATTCATAATTGGGTCTAAATGCATTCATCACATTGTATAGATTTTAAGTAGCACCAAAAATAAATTCTATTTGGGAAATTACATCATGTACAGATGTATGGTTTTAGATTTCCTGAATCAAAAGATTTGGTCTAGGCTAGGTGGAGCAGCACCCGAATTTAAGAACAAAAAACAAGTTTATCATTGTGCCCAAATTATGTCATATGTAATTGAGCTTCAGGTAAAGAAGGATGTTACTATTCCTGCTTTCACCAGGCAAGTTGCTATGGCATTCAAGTACAGAAAGGGACAACAGATACAAGGGCCTGATGCATGTGTGTGCCTCAATGAATCCATTAGACAGCAAGGGTTAGAATGTGAATATACACCATACTAGTATGAATTGGTGGTGAACCCATTCAAATACTGGTGAATAATAAGGTTTGCCAAGACATTCATTAGGTAGAAAATACAGTATTAGGAATGGCAGTGCAGGAATACCACTACACTGCTGATCTCAATAATTGGAACCATCCCTGAATGCTATATTACTTCAGATGGTGAAATGCCTGAATCATTAGATTCTAAACCAAAGGGGATTTCAGGATTCAGTCTATTTACCCTTCAAAACAAAATATGTGATTTGTTGTCATCAGGATAATTGCATCCTATTTATTTAAGGTGGGTGAATCTGAAAAAGTAAAACAGCAAAAGGAACCCAGCAAATTGAAATGGAAGCTGATGTGCCAATATATTTGAGGGTCCAATGAGACACCTCCACACAGCTAGAGGAAAGCATGGAAGTCCCTCCTTTCGAGGAAGTCTCTAAAATGATAGAGGAGCACATTCAATCTGCATATGCATGCAAAAGTGAAGTTGAAAAAAGATCAGTGAAGGAAGATATTCAAGGAGTTCAAATAGGTATTCGCCAAAGATGCACATGACTGCATGCTTACTGATTTGCATGTTGCTACACTGCCAGGATATGGTGGGGAGCTCGTATTTGAGTGACATATAGACTACCGTTGGCCTGTCTTGAGCCCCTGGCAGAAATAATTAAAAATCTAGAAACCAGGGGAATCATTAGGCCTATCCACAGAACTGCAAATACTCCCATATTAGGAGTGCTAAAGCCCAATGGTCAATGGTGCTTGTGTGCGGACTTGAGAGAATTAAACAAGAGGGTACCTGTGTCAAGGTAGGCTCTTCCATTTATTGATCAAGTTGTTTCACAGGTTCACAGGTGAAAGGTATTTACCACTTTGGATCTTACAGCATTGCACTGGTGTGTGCCAGTAGCTGAAGATATTAAAAATCTCTTTGCCTTCTTGTTTAATCAATTGAAGTATGCATGGAATCATACCCCTTTCGGGGATGTTAATAGTGGGAGTGAGTTGGGGATATTTCGGAGCAAAGCACTCCCAGATGCAGCCCAGAGGGCAACATTGATCTATGTGGATGATGTACTAATCAAGAATGATGACTTAGAAAGTCAACTCAATTAAACTGGTTATGTTGTTATGCTCACCTGGTTCCCACAGGGGCGTCGATCGGACCCGGACAGCTGCAGTCTCCACCAACGTGATGCGTAGTGCCGAGATGACTGTCTGGACTGGCCCGCCTAATCTTGTCTGCTTGATCCGTAGAAGTATTCTCCTGCAAGTGGAGAAAGGGATTTAGCCACCCGTGGATATGAGTGATAGCCCCCTCCCACTGTTCTCGTTCTCCCTTCTTGTCACCTCCGATATCCCCTTTTAGGAACCTCACCTTATGTTTTTAAATGATGAGCTCTCCATCCTGCGTGGATGGCAAGGGCGCGTTGATGCCAGTTACTTCACTGGTTTGAAGACGTGGGAGAGTATTGACTCTGAGGTTCCTGGCAAGGTTTGGTAAGTATCAAGTTCATAGAGTTCAATATGTCCGATGATTCACTCTTGTTCCCCCCTTCCTTCCTTGTCTTGCAACTAAGATCGTGAGAAGATACCCCTCGTGACAGTTGGTGGCGCTCAGGTAAGAGTCTGTATTACCTGACGCCGTCCGGTAAATGTTGCTGGTGTTTAACGTGTTGTTTTCTCTCTCTTTGCAGGTGCAGCAAATGAAGATGTGGAGAGTTATAGAATAATGCCTCCGGTGGTAATCAGGTAAGTCTATGATGGTAAGTGTTTTATTTGTTGGTTTTCTCGGCTCACCTTGTTGTTTTCTTTTGTCCCTCAGGTGCCGGAGTTCGGCAAAGAAATGATGGAGGCAGCGCCGAATCGAAAGATGCTGCGAGGACTGGTGAGTATGGTACGGCGCTGCAGCTGGAGATGCGACGCATACTGAAATGATGTTCTTCCAGGTCCGGAGGCGAGTTGGATCCGAAATCAGGTGAGGAATTCGAAATAGTTCGTTTTCTAATCTTGTCCTTTTGTTTCCCCTTGGTTTTAGGAGCTCCAGATTCGAGGCGGGCGTGGCAGAAGACTGGATGCAGGCTGCAGGCACGGTGAGCGTTACGCTGCTGGATGCAGAATAACGTGAAGCGAGTGCTGTTGTTCGGGCGTGGTTTAAATAGCTTCCAAAGTAGAAAAAAATAATCCCTGTAGAAAAATAGTCCCATCCAGGCCTCACGTTGGCTTGGACTCACTAGCAGCATGGTCTGCATCAAGTAAGTAAAGTCTATGAGCCAGGACTGATTTCCATGATGAGCCTGGCGCCTAAGGCACCAGGACTGAACCCAAACAGCCCCCAGCCGGGGCTGTTGGGGTTTTAGTAAGTATCTGGATGCCTGCTTTCGGAGCTGATGGGCTTGGTCCTGATGCCCGGGGTTAGGCATCATGACAGCACTCCCCCCCCAAGGCCCCTCTTAAAGTTGCTCTTCCCCTTGGCCCTGGTTTGTCTGGGAAGTCCCGATGGAATTTCTTCACTAACCGAGGTGCATGAACGTGGTCCCTAGGCTCCCATGACCTTTCTTGTGGTCCGTAGCCCTTCCAATCGATTAAATGAAAACGTTGGAGAGATGGGGGTCATTCAGGAATTTATTTGGATGAGGTTTAGGCTTTGGTTTATTTTGTGGATATTGAGGTTGGGGATTGGTAGGGGTGTATGTTTTGTCCTTTTTTTTGTGTGTTTTGTGTTGTCACGTCTTGCCATGAGATAGGAGGGTGGGGATGTTTTCGGATTTTGTTTTGAATAGCTGTTACTTTAGTAGTAATTTGCATTTTGTTGCACTGATGTATATGGAGTAATCTTTTGCTTGTTCCCATTCTGTTGTTACTCAGTTGTATTATGTTTTGTATAATTATTAAATAAAGTTGATAAAATAAATAAATAAATAAATAAATAAATAAATAAAAACGTTTTGATTTAACCATCTTGGAGTCCAGGATATTTTTTACCTCAAATTCAGGTTCTCCATCTATCAAGATGGGGTCGGGTGGTTTGGTTAATCTTGTTCCTGGTTGAACTGATTTGAAAAGTGAAACATGAAAGACGGGGTGAATTTGCATATTAGAGGGTAATTCCAATTTGACGCCCACCGGGTTGATAATGGCCTTAATAGTGTAAGGTCCCAAATATCTAGGGTTAAAAGTCTGAGTTCCCTCCAGAGGTATGTGTTTTGTAGCCAGCCAAACTTGATCCCCAACATGATATTGTGGAGTTTCACTTCTATGTTGATCAGCATTTTTCTTATATTTCTCTTTTGCTTGCTTCAAATGTTCTGTTGCCTCTTTCAAGGCTTGTGTAATAGTTGAGTGCAAATGACTAACTGCGGGCATTTCTAAATGTTGAGGCGACTCTAGCTCTGAGGTTCGAGGGTGATGTCCATATATGGTATAAAAGGGGCTTTGTCCGGTTCCTGAATGTACAGAGTTATTGTATGCATACTCGGAAATCCATAAAATATCTTTCCAATTACTTTCGGTCTGGTGTAGCATGCAACGTAGGTACTGTTCAAGGGTCTGGTTGGTCCTCTCCGTCCGACCATCGGTCTGGGGATGGTGACTGGTTGATAACCTCACGTCGTTTTGCGCCAATTGACAACATTTCTTCCAAAAATGTGAAATTAATTGACTACCTCAGTCAGAGACCAATACGGAAGGAAATCTGTGTATTCGAACAATGTTTTCAAGGAACTCCTTGGCAGAATTGAAGCAGAAGGTAATCCCTTTAAAGGAATAAAGTGGGCCATCTTGGAAAAAAGATCCACAATAACTAGAATGGTGTTAAATCCATTACATGGAGGTAGATCTGTAATAAAGTCTAAAGATAAGGTGTGCCATGGTGTAGGTGGAATATCCAAAGGTTGTAAAAGGCCAGCTGGTTTTTTCGTCTGACTTTTGTTTTGGGCGCAAATGCCACAAGCCATCACAAATGACTTTACGTCTTTTCGCCAGGTAGGCCACCATAATTGTCTCTTCATTTTAGCTTCAGTTTTTGCGATACCTGGGTGTCCTTCCATCAGGGTGTCATGATAATTGGAGATGACTAGTTCTTGTAGTTCCTGTGTGGTAGAAAGAGTCGCCCTTGATAATAAGGTAGGTCATTGATGACTGAGTACTCCGGGCCTTTCTTTACCCAGTCGTGCAGGGATGCTGGATCGAAGAGTTGTTGGATCTTCACCTGAATATCCTCTAGTGTCTGTAGAGTAGTTATGCCAAGAATTCTTTGTTCTGAAATTATAGGCACCGGTTCCGGGTTCACATATGCTTCTCCCATCCCTATTCGGGATAAGGCATCTGCCTTGCCATTTTTACAGCCTGGTCGATAAGTGATCAAGAAATCGAACTCGGCAAAGAACAATGCCCATTGAAGTTGGCGCGACGATTGGGCCTTGGCTGTTTTTAAATACTGCAGGTTTCGGTGGTCGGTGATTACAGCAATGGTATGCCTGGCACCGAGAAGATAATGCTGCCAAGCCTTGAAGGCAGATTTGATGGCTAATAACTCTTTATCAGTAACCGCATAGTTTAATTCGGGTGCCGAGAACTTTCTGGACCAAAATGCTACTGGGTGAAGTTGACCAGTTTCAGGATACTTTTGGGACAGGACAGCTCCCATGGCTAAACTGGATGCATCAGTTTCAACTATGTATGGAAGTTCAGGGCGTGGATGCGTTAAGACAGGTGCAGACGTGAATTTCGCTTTCAGCTCTTGGAAGGCCTTTTCAGCTTCTTCGGTCCACAAGAAGTGTTTGTTCTTTCGCAAAAGTGCTGTGATAGGGTGTACAACATGTGAGAAATCCAGAATGAATCTGCGGTAGAAATTAGCAAACCCGAGCATGCTTTGTACCCCTTTAACTGAACTGGGCGATGGCCACTTGAGAATTGCACCACCTTTCGAGAGTCCATTCGGACTCCTTTTGGAGTCAGGATAAATCCAAGGAATTCAACTTCGGTAGCATGAAAAACGCATTTTTCCAATTTTGCATATAACTTGTGCTGGCGTAGTTTCTCAAGGACTGCACAAACGTGCTTCACATGGTTTGATTCTGAGGAGGAGTACACTAGAATATCGTCTATGTATACGACAACACAGACGTCAATGAGTTCACGAAGGACATCGTTCATAAAATACTGGAAGGCTGCTGGTGCATTGTACAACCCGAAGGGCATCACCTGGTATTTGAATAACCCATACTTAGTGCGAAAGGCAGTCTTCCATTCGTCGCCTTTCTTTACATGTACCAGAGGATATGCCCCTCAGAGATCTAATTTAGTGTAGATGCAAGCGTCCTTTACTTGGTCTAGTAATTCGGGGATCAGAGGCAATGGGTATCGGTTCTTAACCATGATCTGATTTAATGCGCGGTAGTCTATGCACGTTCTGAGGTCACCTTCCTTTTTAGGCACGAAGAACAAAGCTGAAGATGTAGGGGACTTGGATGAACGAATGAAGCCATTAGCAAGGTATTGGTCCAAGTATTGTCGCAGGTGAAGGTTTTCGGGTTCCGTAAGGGCGTAGATCCTACTACATGGAGGTTGTGCACCGGGAATGAGATCGATTTGACAATCGCAAGATTTGTGAGGTGGTAAGGTGTTGGCCTGTTCTTTTTGGAAAACATCCTGGAATTCTTGATATTCCTGAGGTAACTGCACAACTGGAGTAGCAACTGTGGCCAGGCCTTGGTTCAAGAGTTTTTCCGGGTAATAAGTATGTGCACAATCCGGGAAGTTTAATCTCTTCTCTCGTCAATCAATACAAGGATTATGTGTTTCAAACCAAGGTATCCCCAGTATTATTTGGAACTGCGGGGCTTTGATTAAATCAAACACAATAGTCTCTCGATGCCCATCTTGACCCAGTAATGTCATCTCTGCGGTGGAATGAGTTACAGGCCCAGAGGCAATTTCAGTTCCATCGACTGTGGTGATGACATCCGAAGTGGTCTTCTTGCAGAGAGGTAGATTCATCCTAGTAGCCAATTCGTGGTCCACATAGTTTCCTATGGCCCCGCTATCAATGTATGCCCTTACTGCGTGCATACGTGATGGCTGCCTTGGATCCACAAGGACCATTGGTATGATGAAGTGCGAGGTCTGAGTATCCTTCTTCAAGCTCGGCAAGCGGACATCTACGCTTGTCGGGCGTGGTCGTTTCCCGAATCAGGCTCTGTTTGATTTTTATCAGCAACTCCGACTACTTTTTTGGATGGTTTCATAGGGCAATCCCGTAGCAAATGTCCTGAGGCACCACAGTACAGACATAATTGCATCTGCTGTCTCCTTTCTCTTTCCTTTTGAGTTAAGGGTCCCTTGACCCCCCCCCGATCTGCATCGGTTCTGGTGCATCTGTTCCTTTGTGGGTAACATTGGGTTTAACCAATACCCGATTCTCGAACTTAGCTCGATCAACCTTTCTATTCTGAAGTCGGTAGTCTAACTGGACCACTAAGTCTATATATTCTGCGCAATCCTGAGGTGGGTTCACAACTTGGGCCAAAACATCTTTGAGTTCACCCCGAAGTCCACGATGAAATAATGTAATTCGTTTTACTTCTGGCCATCCGGTTTCCACCACCAACCTATTGAAGGTTGCAATATAGGTTAGTAGATCCTGGTTACCTTGTCGTAAGGATAAGAGTTCGTTATCCAGGGTCTGTCCCTGTGAATGTCTGGCAAATAGTCTCTCCATGCTCAATTGAAACCCTTGGAAATCCCGAAGAAGAGGGTCCTCCTGGTTGACTAGTGGAATTGACCAATCCGCTGCGCTGCCACTAAGGTATGATAGTACAAAGGCTATTTTGGCTTGGTCGTTCGGAAAAGCTCCAGGTCTGCATAAAAAGTGCAAGCGGCATTGGTTCATAAACACAGGGAACTTTTTCGGGTCCCCAGCAAAATGTTCGGGTGGAGCTAAAGGAATGCTCCCTGGTAGAACCACTTGCAAAGGATTGCTCGATGAAACAGGAGTTGGATTCCCCCCGAGTCCAGGTAATGGTGTTTGCCCAGCTTGGTTTTGCAGCAATTGTCTAGCAAGATCATCAGTGCGCTCCTTTGACACAATCAGTTCTCTCCTGGGGGCATTAGATTCTTGGCGCGCAGAGTGCACTTCTGCCCTAAGTTCCCCTAACAATAGGGCTAGTTGGTCGGTCTCTGAGGTTTCCATGACGCCTGGGTGGGGATTTGTAGATAGGCTTCGCATTCTGTTACGCTCACCTGGTTCCCACAGGGGCGTCGATCGGACCCGGACAGCTGCGGTCTCCACCAACGTGATGCCCAATGGTCAATGGTGCTTGTGTGCAGACTTGAGAGAATTAAACAAGAGGGTACCTGTGTCAAGGTAGGCTCTTCCATTTATTGATCAAGTTGTTTCACAGGTTCACGGGTGAAAGGTATTTACCACTTTGGATCTTACAGCATGGCACTGGTGTGTGCCAGTAGCTGAAGATATTCAAAATCTCTTTGCCTTCTTGTTTAATCGATTGAAGTTGCATGGAATCATACCCCTTTCAGGGATGTTAATAGTGGGAGTGAGTTTGGGATATTTCGGAGCAAAGCACTCCCAGATGCAGCCCAGAGAGCAACATTGATCTATGTGGATGATGTACTAATCAAGAATGATGACTTAGAAAGTCAACTCAATTAAACTGGATATGTTGTTACGCTCACCTGGTTCCCACAGGGGCGTCGATCGGACCCGGACAGCTGCGGTCTCCACCAACGTGATGCGTAGTGCCGAGATGACTGTCTGGACTGGCCCGCCTAATCTCATCTGCTTGATCCGTAGAAGTATTCTCCTGCAAGTGGAGAAAGGGATTTAGCCACCCGTGGATATGAGTGATAGCCCCCTCCCACTGTTCTCGTTCTCCCTTCTTGTCACCTCCGATATCCCCTTTTAGGAACCTCACCTTATGTTTTTAAATGATGAACTCTCCATCCTGCGTGGATGGCAAGGGCGCGTTGATGCCAGTTACTTCACTGGTTTGAAGGCGTGGGAGAGTTTCCGGAGAGTATTGACTCTGAGTTTCCTGGCAAGGTTCGGTAAGTATCAAGTTCATAGAGTTCAATATGTCGGATGATTCACTCTTGTTCCCCCCTTCCTTTCTTGTCTTGCAACTAAGATCGTGAGAAGATACCCCTCGTGGCAGTTGGTGGCGCTCAGGTAAGAGTCTGTATTACCTGACGCTATCTGGTAAATGTTGCCGGTGTTTAATGTGTTGTTTTCTCTCTCTTTGCAGGTGCGGCACATGAAGATGTGGAGAGTTATAGAATAATGCCTCTGGTGGTAATCAGGTAAGTTTCAAGATGATAAGTGTTTTATTTGTTGGTTTTCTCAGCTCACCTTGTTGTTTTCTTTTGTCCCTCAGGTGCCGGAGTTCGGCGAAAAAAGGATGGAGGCAGCATCGAATCGAAAGATACTGCGAGGACTGGTGAGTATGGCGCGGTGCTGCAGCTGGAGATGCGACACTTACTGAAATGATGTTCTTTCCAGGTCTGGAGGCGAGATGGATCCGAAATCAGGTGAGGAATTCGAAATAGTTTGTTTTCTGATCTTGTCCTTTTCTTTCCCCTTGGTTTTAGGAGCTCCAGATTCGAGGCACCCGTGGCAGAAGACTGGATGCAGACTGCGGGCACGGTGAGTGAAACCCTGCTGGATGCAGAATAACGCGAAGCGTGTGCTGTTGTTCGGGTGTGGTTTAAATAGCCTCCAAAGTAGTTCCAGGTAAGAAGTTCCCTAGAACCACGCCCGAGTTAAAAAATAGTCCCTGTAGAAAAATAGTCCCATCCAGGCCTCACGTTGGCTTGGACTCACTAGCAGCATGGTCTGCATCAGGAAAGTAAAGTCTATGAACCTGGCGCCTATGGCGCCAGGACTGATTTCCATGATGAGCCTGGCACCTAAGGCGCCAGGACTGAACCCAAACAGCCCCCAGCCGGGGCTGTTAGGGTTTTAGTAAGTATCTGGATGCCTGCTTTCGGAGCTGATGGGCTTGGTCCTGATGCCCGGGGGTAGGCATCATGACACATGTCCACGGGCAATTACAAAAGGCTGGGGCAAAGGTATCATTACAGAAAGCACAATGGTGTAAAAAGAGGTGAAGGCAAGCCCCGGCATGCACACACCAGAAAGAATACAATGCGCTAGGGAAAAAGGCCCAAGATACTCTTGCAAGTATAACAAGTGTTTATTTCCATACAAAAAGGAAAGTACCAAAAAAGAAATCCATTGCCGAAGAACGTTCTGAGGTTCGTTGGCATGTGCGGTACGTTATAAGCACAAAAAGTGTGACTAATGATATCAACATATATGGCACAAATCTACAACACGGATTGACGTAGGCCTACAGATGTAATGCCTGCTCCATATGGGATGCCAGGCCATTGGTCCATCGTCATCTGTCCATCTTTGTTCATGTGGGTGCTGCTGTGCTCGTCATCCATGGCGAGCTGTCCTAACAATTAATTAGCTGCTCTAACACGCAGCGTTATTCTTACAATTATAGCAATGCACCTGGCAGATACAGATACAGATACAGGAATGGGCTTCAGGGAGACTCAAGGTCACACTCTTAGTGATCAATCGCAGCCTGTAAATGTTTTATGGTTGGTGGTCTGAGTTTGGACGGTGTCATGGATGAAACCATGGGAAATCTGTATTTCTCATGTGGGGATCGTTGGGGGCAGGAGGGCCTTGCTATCTGTTGCATGGGATGGTACTGCCAAGAGGCACTCGGTTTCCTTCTCATGACCTTGAAGGGTGCATTCTTCCCAGGGCGTGAGGACCTGTAACACTCTGCACAATGAAGGAGGCTGTGGATCTCTCAGACCTGACCAGGGTGGGGCTAGTTTTCGCACACATGTATGGGGCCTAAAACGAATGCACAAAATACTGTTCACTGCACTTGGGCCTAAATTCTAAGATGACTGCCACTTGCCAAGATGGCGTTCACACCCTCATCTACCATATAGCTTATAATGCAAGCACTAAGCACTATATGTCTACCCCCCCTGCTCCCCGGATGTGCTCTATTAGCATCTATTTCTTGTTCGGTATTGCCTAGGGGGTGGGAAGACTCCCTGCCTTCCCAACATCCCCCCCTTTGTCACTGGCAACTAAATTCCAATATATGTTTTTCTGCTCTCTTAGCACCCTTTCTACCCTTTCAGCTTCCAGAAATTGTGGCGACCCATCCTTTGGAAATCATGATTGGGGATATTTTTCTGCGGTATATGTCATATAGATAGAACCCCCATCCCCTGCTAAATCCACCCAGTGCTTGGTATAATTCTCAGGGTCTGGTGGGGGTGTGGTTACAGTGCCAAAGGGTATAGGTTGTGGTAAATCTCTACCATGCAAGGTTTGTTTGGGTCGTCTGTTTGGGTACTGTGATCTGTGGTACCACAAAGTGCTTTGGGTGCCCCCCCTATTAAGACCACCATCGTTGCGCTACTGCGCACTTCTTTGGCACAACATCAGAGTCCCATTCGGCACATGCAAACAATGACCAAATAAAGATGATGACGGGTAACAGCATCTTCACAATCACCCCCAACCAGGATTTAGCCCAAGAAAATCTCCGATCGAACCGGCCCTCATCTTGTATTCCACTTCTTTCTTCATGTGAACTCCCAGGTTGTGGACAGCTTTGACTATGTGTGAGAGGGAGCCATAATAAGCATCTTCGGGAGCCACAAATGTGCGACATGAGTCCCCAATTAAGCAGTTCTCCATTGTCATCAGCCTCAGGGCGCAGAGTTCCACCTTTATGATGTTGAACCCTTGCTCAGTGTTGCTAGCTAGCTGGATCAGTTCCCAGCAAACAATCTGCAGCCATTTAGCGCAGGCCGCTGATTGCACACCAAGCACTAACAACGAGGTAAAAAAGGTCTCTGCTTTGGATGAGTCTTTGGACATATATTTTGCCTTTTTCCTCCTTTGCAGCATTAAACCTCCTCTTACCAGGGACAAGTAGGGAACTCTGGTGCCAGCAATGGATTCCTTGCATTTGTTTCAGGGGTTGGGAAGGTATTGGGGGAAAATGTCTCTGTCGGCCCGCCTTTCAAATCTACTTCTGGGATTACAAGCAGAGCTGAGTGCAGCGTGGCCAGTGAACATTAGCCCCACCATGATGGTGGAAGGTGCAAGTATGCCTGTTTGCAACACACCCAGTTCTAATCCATCACTGCCGCCATGCCGTTCTTGAGATCAGGAATGAGCAAAGTTCTATTGCAATCTTCATTGGTGCCTACAGGTATCGTTCCAGCACTATAAAAGCAAAGTTCAAATGTTTCTTCTCTGTGCACTTTTACTGGTTTCTCCATTGTTTCAATCTAGGTTAATTATAGGATTTGTTCAGTCCAGAATGCCATTCCAGAACCCCTTTGTAGTACCCTATGAGGCCATCTACCATGCAGCTCACTGTTTTTTCTTGCCATTTGTTGTTTGTATATTTTAGTCCTTGTATCACCGGTATGGTCTCTTCAGGCATTGGCTGCTTTTTGGGTTGTCATTGCATTTCTGCTGGACTTGGTCTACAACTTCCAGTGTTGCATTGTGTGCCTGTAAAGAGCCTGTGAGCCTACATAGCGCAAGATGTACTAGGCATTGTGCCTTTAGAATTGGTACTGCCTGTGGCACTAGGACCTTGGGTGCCCCTGACTCATGCTGTATCAATGAACACACATAACAGCTACCATTGAGCTCATGTCAGTATACCAACTCTTAGACATTTCTGTGTGTGGTACCAATATATCCATTTATAACATCAGCATTATTATTTACACTGATAGGAGTCGTGTTATAAAAAGAAGCGTAAACTTCGTGAAATCGTATGGACCTAGCAACATATTCTAACAATCCAGTGCAGGATTTAGCAATGTATTCTAACAATCCAGTGCAAGGGGGTGGAGTTTTACAATTCTCAGAATTGTTGACTTGTTGATGCATAAAGTTGGGCCTTCATTTTCATTTGAGTGGTGTTCAGTTTTGTTCAAGTGGACATTTGACCTATTATTTAAAGTGATATTGAAATGTCCCTCTCTACACCTCCTCCCTCTTTTCTATGTCCCATTAATATAAAATACAGCCCTAAATAAATCCCTAGACCAAACATCGACATAGCAAACAAAACTGCTCTATAATGCATTTCACACATATACGAATATGACAATCTAGACACAATACTGTGAGTGATTTGAGAGCCCTGGTTCCATTTTCTTAAGAACCCGAAAGGCAAAATGTATGCACACAAGAGGGAGAGAGAGAGAGAGAGAGAGAGAGAGAGAGAGAAAGAGATACGCAAAAAGTGTCTATTTTGTAACTGTGCTTTTCTTGTTTACCAGCAGTGCAAAACCATGGGTTTGGGGTGGGTGGGGTAATATAGTAGTGTGAAGGGAAGTGAGTTAGATGTCGACTACCAGTCGTTTAAAGTGCTGGTGCTATGTTCGGAGGTGCCTTCCGAACTTCGGACAGGTAAATCCAGTAATTTAACCCCTACCTTTTACTTCCAGAGGATTGCAAAACAATACCTCAAACAGTCCATTGAATATGGGGCTGTTACACCTGCGGACAAAAGATTGTACATAGATGAAGTCTCCAAGCAGTAGAAGTTGAGTGGGTGGGGAATTAGTTGTGGAGTCAGCAGTGGTGTCTGGGATGTCTTTTGATCATGGTGCTGCGATCTGTCGGGAAATACATTTGAGGGTGTGTGTTACTCTAGTCAAAAGTCTTTAAACTCTTCTCCTAAAACAGCTCCTGCCCTAGATGCATCTGATGCTCTCCTACTGGGAGATACTGGTGTGTGAATGAGGCAACCTTTTACCATCTCATGGAGTGATAAATGGTGGTCACTATTGGGCTGTTTCGCAAAATAAACAGGGCCAAGGGTAAGCAATGCACCCAGTTTTTCTTCGATGTGGTGCAAAGCTTGGATAGTTTACTTTGGAGGAGTCCGTTGATACTCTCCACCACCGTGTTGGCTTGGGGCTGATAAATAGTACACATCCGGTGTTTGTTTCCAAGCAGTGCAATAATCTCTTTAAACAACTCATTGAAAAAGTGTGTGCCATTATTTGACCTTAACACATCACACATGACCCATTGGGAGAGTACTTCGCGGAGCAGAAATTTGGTCACACATTTGACATTCAGATGTGCACAAGGACTCGCCTCCACCCAACGGAGAAGGGGCAGATGACAACGCTCAGATACTGGGACCTGCTGCACCTCTCGTCCCAATCCACGTAGTCGATATGCAACTTGTGGAATGGATCAATGGGGCGGGGCAGAGTGCCTCTCAGTGTGCGCAATGTCATGCCTGTGCTGAAACTTTGGCACATGGTGCATCTAATCATTAAACTTGTTAAGTGCACCTGGATGTTTGGAATAAACCACTCCTCTTGAATGTCAGCAGCAATGTGATGCTTGGGGCTTTGGGAGGGGTGATGGAGTTGATCAAATGCAATTATCAGAAGTTCATGCAGCACTATCACTTTTCCTGTCCATTCCTATTTCTATAACAAATCAGAGGGGGATTATGTGCACCACCTTTTGATCCACAATTGTTTTTCACTTTCTTGGGCCCTTCCATGTAACTCAAAAATATCTGCTATGGGCAGGGCTCTTTGCGAGATAGGTGGCTGATCAGGGGTGGGGGTAGTGATGACATACTCTGCTACAGTTGTTACTAGGAGATATGTTGCTATTTTGGATGCAGTTTCTGCTGCAACCTTCCTTAGTGACACCTTGTCTGTGTTGTTTGTATGGGTGATGCAATTAATGACCGCCACTACAGAAGGCTGGGTTAGTGTGAATATTAGCTTGTCTAATAACACAGGATGTTTTACTAGGGATCCATCCGTCCTCCTGAAGCCCCTCCATTTCCACCTTGAAAGACCGGCATGCACCCTTGTAGTGACGTATGCCAAATCTGAATAAATGGTCACATGGCACCATAGGGATGATGGCAACGCTTCAATGAGTGCAATGAGTTCCGCTGACTGCACCAAAAAATGTATGGGTAGTGTTTTTAAATTGTGTGTCTCGTATTCACCATACACCAGGTTCACCACTGCTACACCAGTATGTCTGACACATGTGTCCTGGTCAATTATTGCTGACCCATCCATGAAGAGGACCCCATCCTCGAGTGGTCTGTCTTTTGCTTTGGAAATGTCATCCTCCTCCCCCTCATGTGTAACTCAGTCTTGTATGGCGAAGTCCTCATCAGTGCACATTTCTGTTATGAACGTTGCAGGGTACAGGGTTCACTGCTTGACATCTTAAAATGTGGATATTAGGGCTTGAGAGAATAATCTTGCATGCAGATGTAGTCTGGCTAGATTCTGAACTTTCTACAATGGCAAAGACGGCTTGTTCCATGTAGCATGTGATTGAACAGCCCATAACAATTGTGGAGCTTTTCTCAAAAGCAAACTCTTCAGACACAAGTGCCTGTTCACCAGCGAACTGCCCTTGCATCACAGAGTCTAACGTGCCGCTGTAATAGGTCAATGTCTTGTAGCCCATTGTGTATTTTTTGGGTCAACACGGCAGTCATTAACAGGCCATTGGAGTGGGAGACCAAGTATATTTTCTGAGTATAGTCTGTGGTTGCCAATGTGGATGCAGTTGAGGCCTTTTTGAGTTTGTCAGCATTCTTTGACATTGCTTCTGTCCATGCAATTTTGTTGTCATTTTTTTTTAGACTCTTTGAGGCTCTATAAAAGTGGTCTTGTGTATGCTGCATACTCAAGCATCCATGCCATGCAGTAATTGCACAACCCTAGGAATTTCTGCATCCCTTTTACTGTCGTGGGCTGAGAGGTGGCACATATAGAGGCAGCACGGCCAGGTAGTATTCTTTTGACATGTGCTGATATTAACTGCCCTGAGTATAAAACCTCAAGATTGACTCCATCAAGGACATCCACAGACTCAAAGCTTGCCTGTCACTGATCCAGTCTTAGATGTCAAGGTCAACCCCTCCAAGACCGAATTCCTACTCCTCACCAAAAACACTGAACCCACAGGCCTGGCTATCAGCCATGAACCTTGAGGGCTTCAGACTCAAGATCACCTCCTGCGCCAAGTCCTTCGGGTTCCAAATTGACAAACACTTATCCTTCAAGACACACATTGCTAAGAAAACTCAGACAGCCTGGTATCAGCTATTCCTCCTGCGGAAAGTCAAGCCCTTCCTCCATCTGGACAGTTTTAAATGCACTGTTGAAGCACTGACCCTATCCCACCAGGGTGGGGGCAATGCCCTCCTTGAAGGACTCTTAGCATCCACTGTTGTGTCCCTGAGAAGTGTCCTACACACAGCCGCACCCTTCATCAATGGTGTACGCAAATATGATGACATCACCCCAGCCCTCACCGACCTTCACTGGCTCCCACTGCACGCATAAATCACCTTCAAGTCTTGCTGCATCATCTATAATGATACTACCTCGCAAAGAAACTCAGCATATCTGGCAGACAGTGCACCGCCAGAAGCCAGGACACATGCAGACTCGAAATCCGCTGCTGCAAAAAGGAAAGGACCAAGCCTTTTCTGCCTATACTCCAAGACTACGGAGCATCCTCACTGTCAGCATCAGACTCGCCCCCGACGCTCCTACAATTTAGAAAATAACTCAAGACCCACCTCTTCAAGGAGTCTCTCCTCAACACCTAGTGCATCAAGCCCCCCGCACCACCTTACTCGCTAGATGTCATCAGCCCATCTCCTCCTGCCACCCTGTACAACTGTACCCCTCTGTGCCCCTCTGCATCCTACCCCTGATCTATATCTGTTCAGTTGTTGCCTCCGAAAAGCGCTCTGCTATACATATGTGCTGTTGTATACCACTGTAGAGCACTCTGTTGTGTATCTGTATTGTTGTATACCTCGAGGCTATGTCCACGCTTAATAAATACCATCATAATAATCATATAATAATAATAATAATACTAATACTCAAACAGTTGAACCATATGAGTCCCACTTTAAGAAAAATGTAATGTTTCAGCACATCTCACTTTGAATTCAGGCTTCATTTTCCTTTAATCGTCCCACAAGAGTCTTGCGTAGGGCACATTGGACAGACTCCTACACCTTCTCATTGGAGCATGTATGCTCTCACACCATTTGTACTGCTGGCTGGCTCCACTGGAATGCATAGTGCATTCCTGCAGATGTTGGTTCTGCACGCTGTAACCCAGCATGTTGACCTGTGCTCAGCTTCAACATCCTATGGGTCCTTTTGTTGTCATGTGTAGAGGATGGAATGCTGTTAGGCAGAATTGCATGCAGTACCCTTTGGGACCACCACACACAATTAGGACTACAGATGTAAGCAAGACCAACCTTTGGTATAAGTCTGTACCACACAGTTTGTTGAAAGCGTGCTGAGCAGCCAGGCTTATCTCAAGAATGAATGTGAGCAGTACAAATAGTTACACAGAGGACTTTCAATCACAATGGTTCAAGTAGACACTTATACTCAAGGTTTCTTGGTAAAACACTTATTAATTTATTTACACAATCATTTATAAAACATTTCACTAGAAGAAGACAACTTAATATTATAGACCAATACACTTCAATACAAAACTCTACGTTTGTGAGACAGTTTGAGCTCCCCTGAAAATGGAGCAAAATGGCAGTTCAGTTACTTCACAGTGAGCAAATAGGACAAAGGTAAGTAGAATAGATTATATATATTTTCTAGGCAGTGCAAATAGTTGGGCTAGTGTTCTGGATAGGAAAGAGCAGTTCTGGTATCAAACAGTAAAGTCTTTGCAAAAGTTCTCAGAAGTAGCTTAGGCAAAAAAGAATCATTTGTGGGGTCACAAGCTGATTAGGCCTGCAAGTTGGGAAAGTTTCACGAACGTTCTCTGCGAGAGTGGCGTTCTCTCAATCGGGTTGGCACAGTACCTTTGTATGAAGAAAACAAATGTTGCTGAAGTCATGGTTCCTGGCAGTTCCTGCAGGTCTCGCTGTTCCTGAGCCTCAGTCATGGGGTCAAGAGGGAGGACGTTGGGGGACTGTTGCCCTGTATTGGATTGTTGAAGAAAGCAAACAAAATGGAGTCACTTCAGTTCCAGTAGCTGTAGATTCAAGAACACAAACTGGTGTCCCACTCCCTGGTTAATCCAGGTGTCTTACGAGTTGATTGGTCCCACGAACTCAAAGGAAGAAGCCATCCTTGAAGGAGCTTCTCTGTCGAATGGAGTTTGGCAATCTGGACCTGCAGCAGGGCTTCACCAGGAAAACCAACTGTCCAGTGGTTGCAGCAGCCGTCCTCTTCCAGCTCGTCTTCAGTTCTTTCATTCCAGTTGTCGACTTTTCCTTCCAGTCCACGAGAATCACCTTTTAAACAGTGTTCTCCCTTTCATTCCAGCCTAGCTGTCATTCACCCAGCAGGGTGGCTGTCCTTGCCGGACAGTCAGCCAGCCAATCACGTCAGAGTGCATTTGGGTCTCCTAAGAGACTAAGCACAGGGAGTTGCGGGCACCTCCCTCACTTCCTGCACACCCCAGACACTCAGATGCCAAGGGCGGACTTCAGTCCTGAAGCCTGCCAAAGGCACACAAACAAAGGGACCAAACCTGGTTTGGCACGCAGAGACAAACACTAGAAGGACCTTTCCAAAAAGAAATGGCGAAAAAAGAAGACCAGGACCCGTTTAAACAAAGGGGCTTAAGGCGCCATCTTGAAAAACATGGCTCCTGTGATTTTTAGCTACCGGTGTTCGTTGTTGGGAAAAATCATGGTAGTCTGTTGTAAAACTACTGCCGCCAGCCTTTTCAATAGGAACGTGTAGCATTTGACTACTACATGACTGTTTAGACACAGGGGATACTATGTAACCCCTCCAGCACTCCATTGTAAGATGGTGTGTGCAGGGTCTATGGATTTGGAAAAGACTAGTAAAGTCAATTTCACTTTACATTCTCTGGGAAACAGTAGTTTATCCCAGAGAAGGTATTTAAACCTTTGGGAAGTCTAAAAGACATCCCTGTGTCACTGCACTGAGGGTGCTGTGTGACACAAATAAAAAAGATGATGCCTTTGGAGTCGGTTAAAACTCCATAACTAAAGAAAATAAACACAGAAAACAAACAGAATTAAAAAATATAGAGTCCCAAAGTTCAGCAAAAGAGCTGGGGGTCGCTAAGGTAGAGAGGAATTAGCACATTTTGAGAATTATCCCTAACAATTGCACCTGCGTGGGTTCAGGGGTATTCATTTGCCTTCTTCTAGCCTCATGAAGCTACTTGGGTTTATATTTGGCCTTTCCAATAATACATTGCGCAAAAGTCACTACTTTTTTGAGGTTTGAGGGGCTGGAGGTGGCTGACCTGTACAAACAGTACTGTGGGGTATTGTGTCTTGTTTCTTGCGTGGTACCTGTTTTAGAGTGCCTCTGTGTGCTATTTGTGCTATTTATAAACCACTATGTACATTTGTTCTGCTCTGTCTCCTACCAAGTCCTTTGGCTGGAGTTTCTTTTTTTTGGAGGACGTTTGGCATTATTTTAGGTAGATTTCCAAATTCCGATATGGCGGTATATCCAAGTGGTAGTATTTCCCAAATAATGTCACAATGGCAGTGTTGCCGGGATATCGCTGGCAGACTGTCCAGTTGTCTTCATTGACAAGTTTTTGAAGGAGGTGTCAGACCAATAATCATGCGAGCTGTAATGAATAGCAATATTGCTGCTGCTTACTGACAGCATAACTTTTAACGCCAAACTTGTGATGACGTCAAAAACGTCGTTTTAAATATTGCATTTGAATTAATAGCTCAGTGAGATTTTGTATGTTTTCTGCCTTTCCCACAGATAGCCTCCCACCAAAAACATGTACATACATGTTTTTAATACAGCAGGAAGTTCAATGTTTTTTTCATCTAATGGTTACAGTAGTTATTTAATATGAAATGCTTGGTTTATAGCTCTCTGCCATGTTATAAATGCATCGGTGCTAAAGTGCATGTAATTAAATGATTGTCTTTTAACCTGAGCACATCAGAGCCTTGATCGAAAATTCACAGCCAGTGGTCCACCAATGCGTCAACATACATGGGTCTAAAACAGCTTACAATATGGGGGACTATCAGAGCATGGGTGGAAACAGCAGCATGAAAGAGACAAGTAAGGTAGGTAGTCAGCACCGTTTTTTGTCGTCATTTATTCGCTCAGCAACTTCGTATTTTCAAAGTAGCAGATAATGTAGAAAGGGCCGCAGAACTTTGCTGGGGGGGGGGGGGGGGTGGCGAGGCTATAGCTCTGGGTCTTTTGGTTGTAGCCCCCGGATAGAAGCTCAGCTGCTACAACCAAAATGCTAGCTAGCCCCGAGCCCTGCCAGTCCCAACATTAGTTTAGCCCCAGATCTTTTCCAGACCCAGCAGCACCTCTGAAAAGATGGTTAGATCTATAGGTAAACCGTGCTCAGGTCTGCCATCATGAGGAATTGTTAAAGGAAATGTGTGTGCAAACGTGATGTTTCTTTGGTTTCTAAAAACCCTAACGCAGACCACGGGATTACAAATAATTGCTACATTTTTATTCTGCCCGTATGGAACATTGAAATACGTTTTATTCCCTTTAGGTGTGTTACATTTGTTAATGATATTAACCTTTTAAAACACTTTTAAATGAATGTTGCTTGAAATAGTGATAAAAAAACAGTTCATGCTAATTTATTATACAAAAAAACACGCCAATATGAATTTTATATACCAGGTTCCTCTACTGATTTATTTAAGAATTAATGTGGGAAGTGGTGCCTATTTATTTAAGATGCTAAATGTTTGGTAAAAGGCAGTTTAAAAAAGAACAAAAAAACATGCTTGAACTGGTTAGGCAGCCCAGCATATGCATCTAATTCTCAGAGTGGCTTTTTGAGAAGCCAATGACAAGATTGGCACTTTGGGCTCGCCCCAGGCAGTCAGCAGTAGCGAAGGCTTCCCAATGCCTCGCATGTTAAGTTTCCCAGTTGACAAGAAGCTTAATGGATGTGAACCCTGGCAATTGCGGCCAATCGAGTGTAAGTGACATGGTGCCTGGCATGGCATTTTGGATTTTTTACTCTCTTGAAGGTGTAATGCCTCCCGTGGGGATCTTTGATGTTAAGATGCCATTGTATTCTCTGACAAGTGGTGTTCCATCTTCTAACTCTTATACAATCAGGAAGGAGCCCCGATGATTGCAAAAGCAAAACATTTGTTGCAGAATGAGGCAGACATTGCAACAGTCTGACTTCACAATGTTCTAGTAAACAAATAGGTCCAGACCTTATTCCCTTGCACTGCACGACGAACAGTAGCTATACAAGTATGGCGCTTTGGATGAATGCACGTATGGGGTTTTTCATGTTTTTGTTGACATAATACCAAATACGTTTTTTTTTTAAAATAAATTCCATTTGCTAAAAATAATAAATATAGAAGTCATTATGTACCTCCACCCAGCAAATCAGAATGTTTGCATTGTAGTCAATAACTAGTGCTATTGACAGCATTCCAGACATTTTGACTTCATAAGTAGCTAGGGAAACAGCAGAAAACATTTTTGTACATTCAGGGAACAGCAATGCAATATTTTAGATGGATTTCTTTCACAAAGGCACTCCAACCTAATTTAAAACAACTTAGTGAAAGCTTAACTATGGAACAATGCTGCAGCGTTTTGAAACAGAAAAAAAAAAAAAAACATAGTACGTTTTCCCTTTTCATGGCGGCCTCGGGAGCGGATGCGCTGGGAACAGAAGTTTTTCCAGCGAGTTTGCTCCAAGAAAAGAAGAAAACAGTAGGTAAGTGGGGTTGGGCGGGTGGGGAGGGGATAGTTTGCTGGGGAGGGAGGTGTAGGGGGGTGGACGAAAAAAACCTTACCTGAGTCCCCAGCGTTTCGAGCCTCCTCATTGGCTAAGGGGCTGCCACGCCCCTCGCCAGGAACAGAGTACCCGGCACGCACAGCGTACACGGGAATACCATGTGGTATGGCTCGGAAAAGAGCCAATCCACACGTTGTATTCCTGGTGCACAACGCATGTCGGGTACTAATAAAACATAATACACAATTTTTTCACATTATGTTTGTAATTTTCAAACATATCCTGATAAATAACTAGATCATGTTGCGTTCTTGAATGACTATACTGTCTAATTCATTACTCATACATTGAGTTACTCTATTCATTGAATTATTTTAAATAGAATGATTTGAAACTGTAAAAGGATACACTGATGGAATATTGCTCTTAGACTTCCTGGAATTTAATTAGAGTTAGCAAGAACTAGAGCAGCACCCAACATTTTTATCTGCTTATAACATCACTGCCCTATTAACCAGTCAATAACACTGTTGCATAGAGCCAGGCTACTACCTCTGTGTGCTAAGCTGAACCTGTTCAAATAACGCCAATCTGACGGCACAAGAGTTTCAAGTCTTTTGTGAGTTGACTGGGTGCCATTTGGAAAAATAAATTAGTCTTGCCTCTTGGATGCAGCGGTAGGATGTCAGGTCTGGAGAATTGTATTAAGATGGCTGGGGTCTGATCCATGGCCCTGGCTTTGCATGTGAACGTTCAAAGTAAATTGCATAGGTTTTTAAAATTATTTAATCAAAAACTTTAGGTCGAAAATAGTACTTTTTGTGAGCAGCATTTTACTAGCAGTCAAAGGGATGTCCTACATTGGTTCTATAACTGTTGAAAGCCATATTGCATGGTCAGTTATTGATTTGTGGAGACAGAAACTAGTTTAACTGATGACGGTCTAGTTGTAAATGAGGTGGAATCTAATTTCTATTTTTTATGTTTTATTTGCATTTGTGTAGCGCTTTATACCAAAGCGCTAGTGCTGGCCCATAAACTCCAGAATATGGGAAGAGCAAAACCAGACATGCAATAATGATATTCACCATACAGCATGTATGATATCTCTTTAACCGTTTTGTACCCTACATCACACCCTTATACTGGAGGCTGACAATTGAGATGTGTCTGTCCCTTATATGGCACATTTAAATAACAAAGAGACATTTGCATAGGCTTTTATGATTAGGTGTCCCTCTGGAAATCTGTCCTTCCCTGCCCCAACTCAAACCTTGGTTGTATTTTGAGACACTGTTTAGCATGCCTCCTAAATCTTCTCACTTTCAGGGTCATTCTGAGTTTAGCGTTAAATAGAACAATAAGCAGCATTCCAAAAACGGTCTGTTTATATAGAACACCTCTAATTATAAGAAGGCAATGTGTGGGATATATTCTGCATGTGAAATATTGAAAATACTGCATGCAGTAATCACAAATACCTCTTGGGGTTCATGCTACGTTGGGATACTGTGTACAAGCTGCAGTGAATATCTCAGGTGAAGCCTGTGCAGGCACTGGTAAAGCCCATTGCCTGTTTCAGGAGTAAAGGGCGTATAAAGGTCACAGCATTCCACAGATGAATATGACAGGCTTCGGGACATTGAATCTACATGTGCATGAGCTTTGGACAACAGTGGATGGAGCCAGCAGCTGGAGGTACAGGAGGCGAGGAGCCAGATCGCACAGAGGAGGAGTGTGAGACTTGTGTTAGGAGGCTTGGCCATGAGCACATGGAAGCTGGTAGATTTCACGACATGTACAGGACCACATCCTC
Source organism: Ambystoma mexicanum (assembly GCF_040938575.1). Classification (NCBI taxonomy): domain Eukaryota; kingdom Metazoa; phylum Chordata; class Amphibia; order Caudata; family Ambystomatidae; genus Ambystoma; species Ambystoma mexicanum. The sequence continues at coordinate 242,426,841 of NC_090927.1, forward strand.
AGCGTGCATTAGCAGGTTCTTGGTTGCCTTCCTGCCTGAGGCCCATAAGCAGATCTACCCTCCCAGAAAAAGAGAGAAAAATCCATGTTGCCCAAGACATTTTCTTTGATATCACCGTCTTCCCCACCACAGCAATGCAGTAGAAATATATCCACATTGCCGTGAAACACCCAGGCAAGGGAGCACATTCTTAAATAAAAGCAGCAAAATCCCTGTATGGAGTCACATATGGAGTGTAATTCTTATGTTAACATGGCCCCCTTATGAACACAGTCGCCAGCATCTACTCTTGATGCCATCTCATTATTTTGCTCATCTCACCCTTCAGGACCCCCAGAATGTGCATGAAACAAACAATAGGTGGTGCTGTTTGGATCACAAAGTAGGATCCCTATGGTAACATTTAGAAAATGTCAGCAGAACCTGTCCATTGGACATCGGGTTGATATTAAGAATTTAATTAATCATTTAACATGTATAACTCAGTAAGCACACAATACCTCAACATATGAATGTGGTGTTCTCAATCATTAAAAATAGAATTGTAAGTGAATGTCAGCAATACATTTCATGAAACACAGACAGGATTAACTGATTAATAGACCATGTATGCCACGTGTACAAAAGAATGCACATGCATGCAAAATCATCCACATCCTTTGCGTACACTCATGTAATCTCATACATTTACGAGAAAAGAAAATCATAAGAAAATTACTCATCAATTTGAACAAAACTGTAAATGTGAAGCTGGTGGGGAACAAGTCCTCAAAGTGAATATATTGTAAGCAAATTCTAATATTATTTTGTAAATTGTAAATGTCTGACATGACATGTTTTGAACACCTTGATGTGCACAGCGGTTTGCCCCAAATGTTCTTCTTCATTGGCATGGTCATGGACATGGAACATACGTGGTCAGTACCATCATATCTCTAAATTAAATTAACAAAAAGAAATATATTCCGTTTTTTGGGCTATCACAATTAGGTAATTTGTTCCCTCAAAATATGAAGATGTGGAAGATGTGGACAAAGTGACATACCCGTTATTCCTGATTCTTCACGGTACACACTGGTTTTTCTATGGTTTGCTGTAATCAAAAATGCTGCACATTTCTACGGGTTTCCTGAAACCATAATACATTGTAATCAGTTGTCTTCATAGGCAGAGATTGTGATAAAATTCCTTAAGCAAACCCTAAATAGGTGTTGGGGAGGGGGAAGACAATGGTAGAGGGTCATGCTGCTCATTTTCAGGATTGCCTCAGCTGTATTATTGTAGTGCTGGGTGTGACCTCTGAGATTACAAAGGACATAATAAGATTAAGAGACACAATGGCCTGTTATCGGATCCATCAAAGATATACATTTTAATAATTGCTAATACTGTGTGAAATGTACCACATTTTTTAACAGAATGTGGACCATTTTATCCAGAGAGTGTTTTTTAATGCTAACAGTGACCTGATCATCCTCTACAGCTCTACAGTAATGGTTAGTCATGGTTAGTAGGGCAACAGACCGCTAATGTTCAAGGAGAGATGGATTTGTGCTAACATTGGCATCAAAATGACTCAGGGCTCCAAAAGGACTGGTATGGTTTGTTGGAGTCCTATACTCAGTTCACAAGTGAGCAGTCTATGGGGGAAACTGGCCCTGGATGATGGTGTCAAGGGGCATAATGTCATTAAGGCTTAAACACTTATACTGTGTTGTAAGTGATTTAAATCCGGCACTCACCCAAGTCAACGCCTAGCATGTACTGCACAACTGAAATCCTTATTTATTTTTGTCTAAAAGTTCTTTATTCTGAATGGTACCACTCATAGCACACCCCTCTCCTCAAACCCCCCCTTCCCTCCGGTCACACTGAACCAGGAATCAGGCTACTTTGCAAAGTTAAAATATTTATTTATGTATTTACAATTTAATCACACTATGTTTTAATGGGTACACAATAATCACCAATGGGGTGATGTAACACTAAATAATCTCTTTAATACACCAGTAGTAGTAAGCAAAACAATTCAGCACAGAAATAATACGTTTGTGTGTGTGTGTGTTCAGATCAAATAGCACTGTGGTTAAAAGATCCCCCTGCACACCCCTCAGCCCCCAATAGGCAATGTAAAGAGATAGGAGGAGAGAGCAGGTATTCAGGAATGGCAGAATTCAAACAGAATATCAATCCCTCTTTCCTCCAGCAACACAAGAGAAAAATGGAATTGACTGCCAAGCTGTCAGAATGGCTTTTAAAGTTATCTTAGAATGGACTGGGCAAAAACAAAACATATGGTCAAAATTGCTGAAATTGCTATAAATTCTTATGGGAGCCGCTTTGGATAGTTGCACGCAAACACAAGCAATGATTTAGTACCAAGAATCAATTTGAAATCTTAAAGTTCAAGTTGGAAGCAATCAAAAGCTGTTTTACACGTGTAAGAATTTACCTAAAGGAAAATTTGCGGCAAACATTTCACTGCGCGATAATCACAATAACGGGAGAACCATATGGGTTTGAATGCAGTTTTAGATGTGAATTAAAGCTGTGGATGTTAGTTACAATCAGAAGTTTAAATTTTGTTTCTAGCACAAAAGCGGAGTTATAGACCTTTTAGTGGAGGTCGTTTTTTTGAGATAGGCGCAAGAATGGAAAACAGGAATGCGCTTTTAAAATGACATGGGTTTCTTGCACTAGAGGATGACTATGAACAAAACGAATACCACACAGGAACACAGCCACTTGATCAGAATGACTGCCTGCAGAGGTCTCACCTTCTTCAGATGAGAAAAGATCAGCACAAAGATTTTTAGCAATACTAGTACAATACTAGTACAATACTAGTACAGAGGAAGATCAGATGGTTTGGATAGAGAGTTCAGACAATTCAAAAGTACTCCTAACAATACAGGTTCTGAATACAAGATAGGATGGGTTTAAGACAGGGATTAACTAAGCTAGTATCACAGTTCTATCTATATATACTCACTAGATATGTTTTTAAGTGGAATCAGGATTCTGGTCCATCAAGATTCTGGTCAGGGAATTGGATCTGGTTCTAGGACAGACAGCTGGGCACATCAGGCTGGATCCGCAATCAGCAAGGTGCTCTGGTCACAGCACGGCACAGGACTGGACTGGATCTGCAATGCACTCTGGTCACAGCATGGCACAGGACTGGATTGGATCTGCCCTTCTTTGTTAGGATGAATTTTATTTTAAGAAGGCAAGCAGTACAGCGCAGCCCGGCTGTATTGTGATCTTTCCCCTTAGGTTTGTGGGGTTCTGGTTCTAGAATTTGAGGCTTAGCTGAAAATGGTTCAGCTATGCAATGGGTTTCTGCCTTGCCAAGTTTCTGGAGTCTGGAGCAAGGAAGATGTAGAGTTCAGCAGCAGGGTGCCCTGGCAGAATCAGGATATTGAGTGAATCTGTCTTTTTTTGAGTGGTGAGCTGTCTCTATTTATGCTATGATAAAGGGGGCATGTGGGCTGGTTTAGCCTAAGTTCACCACTTTGACAGGGATTGGGTCAGAGTCTCCTCTCTGCCTTGATAGGAGGAGAGAAACAGTGTGTCACCTTTATGGTGTGATTTTATGAGGCTGAGAATCCACCCCTAGCACCTTGAACACAAAATCTACTTTTGGCACCATACATATTTACACATGTGCAACCTCTATAAAAATCACATATACAGATGACATATTTTCCATGGCAGCTTCTCCTAAAAACCCCGTAGTTGTGGAATCTTATCTCTGCTTTTCACAGAGTTTTGCCATTTTCATTAGGAACACAATGTCCAATTTGTAAGCAAATTTCTACACGTGTGCGCGTTTAACATGGGCATAAGTGTATAACGTTTCATGCTTCTAGCAGAAATACATTTTGTGTAAAATCACATTTCCCGCCATTTCTTTCCAGAACATGTCACACGATTTTTCCGCCTCTTCAATGTGCAGCCATAATTTAGATTGACAACTATTTTACTTTTATATTTTGTACAATTTTAACAGGCAAGTTATAAGTCTTGAAACAAAATGTTCTTTGTAAATGTTCAGCCGCAGATGCTTGTTTGGGTCCACCTCTTTAGTCTCTTCCCTGTATGCTCTTGGCAGAGGCCATTTACGACTGTTCTCACACCTCGCATTTCCTTAGTAGCAGCTGTTCATTGTTCCCTTTTGCCTCTGCAGACCAGGTTCTTTCCAAGCCCTATAGTTACCACTTTGGTGTGATTTCCTGCTGGGGTGAAAGCTTTTATTCCAGTTTGGTAACTTTAGTCAGGCTTGATTTAATTGCTAATTCTGTTGCATTTTTCCTTAGCTTAAAACAAACTTGTGATTTCAAAATAGCAGCTAGAATTCTCATTCAAGATTTTAAACCATGGGATTAAAACAATTACAACATGGGTTATTCTCAGTAGCAGGCCTCTTAGATTGCAAACATTTGGTTTCAGTTGATATACATGTTTAATGTTTTAATCAGGCAGGCTCCTGACAGCTGTCATCCCAGCAGCCCTCTGCTGCAGAGATATTTTTGACATCCACAGACAGGCCACTTTTGCTGTGAAAATCCATGTATGCCTTCAGCTTTTCAGGACCTTGCAAGTTCACAATGATTTCTTAACTAAGTGAATGGTAGCACCCAGCAAGAATTTTGGATATTTGAGGGTGTTTTGTACTGGCATTCTGCAGTTTCAGCAACAAAGAAAAGGGGATTTAAAGCAAGATTGTGGGGTTTCATTTAGCAAAGCACTGCTTTTTCCTTCTGTACTTCACTTGTTGTGGAGCCCATTGACATATTCCAGGAGTGATATCTCTGTTCCATCACTGACAACATGCGTGGCAGATTGGGCAACCATCTTTTTGTGCGTTGCAAAGCGCGATTTTCAGGGGATTTGGCGGGCACAAGGGTTTTATGGGCATTTTACTATTTCTGGCACCATCATAAAACAGTGCTGCAGAATAGCAGAGCAGAAGTGGGTTAAAACATCCCACAGAGCCCCCCTTATTGACTTGAGTTTGACCGCCCGTCAAGGGAAAGTTGGGAGATTGGGATGTTCTTTCTTTCTTTGGTCTAGGTGGAGAAAGTCGTTTGCTTCTCCCATCAGTACTTATCGACATTCTCTCCTCACCGGTTCTGGATGGGAGTATGGAGCGATACTCCCGGTCCCTGAGTGGTCCTCCTTGGTAATAAGAAATTCTTGGTTCCAATTCTATGAGACAGAACAGAGCGTGGTTATGGAAATTTCCCAACTACTATTCATGTAGTGGGGCAGATGCATACATTGAAATACAATTTACAATTTTCCCCGCCTGTATTTACTAATGGTTTTAACAGGTGGATTCTTCTAGGTATCCGGAATGTCCCCCTATGGGTTTCCGGTTGGCTCCTCTATTTGGTGCAGAGTATGCCTGGATGGCAACTCTTCAGTTGGTTTATGTGGACCCACTTGTCTTCCCCTTCTGCCAAACTGCCCGTGGGGATTTCAAAAAGACCCCGCCAAGTTGGGAGGAATATGCACTATTAGGCTTGGTTCCTTTGGATATTGTACAATTAGACACAGTCTCCTACTTGGTATTCTTTTTCAGTTGTCTTAAGGTCATAGTGGGGCTTCATACTGTCTGCAGATCATTCTAGATTCCGCTGAGCATAGGCAAAAGCATGTTGAAGGTGTTTTCTCAGATTCTCAACATACTCATGAGTTATCAAGGTCTGCTCTTGGGTTCTGTAGAGCAGATGCTCGGGTAGCACCATCCTTCGTCCAGTCATCAGCTCAAATGGAGACATTTTTGTTGCAGAAGAAGGGGTAGATCTGATGGTTATCAGGACAAGAAGTAATCGAATGTCCCAACTTGGCCCAGAATATGCCACACACGTTTTTAATATGCTCACAATAGTCTTCTTGTATCTCTCAACTCCACCACTAGAGGCTAACTAGTAGGCAATGTGTAGTTTCCTTTTGACCCCAAGTATCTCCCACATCTTTGTCATCACTTCGCTAGTGAAGTGGCTACCTCGGTCTGACTCAATCCTTTGGGGTAGTCCAAAATGCGAGAAGATGTGATTGATCATCAGGGCAGCTGTTGTTTCTGCCTTGCAATTTGGGGCCAGGAGACATTTCACGCATTTAGTGAACAAGCATGTCAAGGTCAACATGTACTTGTTTCCCCTAGAGGAGCGAATCACTGGCCCGATAAAATTGACTTGTAAATCTGACCAAGGTAGTGTCATCCCCCTCTTTTGGAGAGGAGCACAGAGTGTAAGTGATGTTGGCTGAAATTGTGCACACACAAGACACCCCTTCAAGTATTGGTCGAGGTCCTGCCCCATGTGTGGCCAGTATGCAACCTCTCGCAAGATTTCTAGTGTCGTATGAAACCCCCGATGACCGGCTGTGGCCGCATCATTGGCGTAATTTAGCATCAGACTTCAGAAGGAGGTAGGGACCACCCACTGGTCATGGACAGCTATGGCTCTCCTCACCAACAAACCATCATGGATTCGGAACATTTTTGGATATTTATTCAACACTCTGAGGTCCTCTTTCCCATTGTAATCGGTATCCGTCAGGGGAATGTTCTCAGGGTGCTCAATGTGTTGATAATTATTGGATCCCCTTTTTGAGCCGTAATCAAATCAGCATCTGGTGTCTCCTTACTCCATTGTGCAGCAGTTGAGAGTTCATTGTGAGCATTTGTCTGGGACCTAGTGATAGCAGTGACCTGGATTTCCCCCAACAGTGACTCGATCGCAAGTAGATCCCCTTGGATGGCTCTGGTTTTGGCCAGCTGATCAGCTAGGTCATTTCCAGTTTTGCCTGGTCCCTCTACTTTAGTATGACCCTGGATTTTTTTCTAGTAGATGGCCATCCCATTCGATGTGAACAGATCATCAATATTATGAATTAATTGTCCATGTTTCAATGGTTTATTATTAGCACATAGCATGTCTCTGGTTTTCCAATTAACCAGGTGCTCCACGAACCCGTTCTGTACATAACCTGAATCAGTGATTATGACCAGTTTGTGGAGTTGGTGTTGGACAGCAGTGAGGATGGCTTGATGCACAGCCATCAGCTCTGCCACTTGACTACTTCAGGGACCGATTTTGTACCCAGTGGAGGGTTCTGGGGCATCATTCACCCATGCATTCCCTACGCTGTCCACAAGTTCCTTTTCCCCGTTGTTGTAAACATGGTAGGAGCACCCATCCACATAGACAGTGGGCATTCCCTCACACTGGTCTTCTTCATAAAGATTGTGTGGGGAATTAAGGTATGCCTCCATGTTGTCCTTGATTTTAAGACTTTCGTCCTCGAGACAGTTTGCTCTGGCACAATCATGCAAGTCAACCAGAGGGGACTCTTCTTGTTTTGGTCATATCTGACCTCCACAGGAAAGCCTTGCATTAACAGAATCCAGGAAGCAATTCAGGAATTACTCACATTTCTGGCCCAGATTCTGTCACTTTGAAGATATTGCAAAGGTTGGTGTGGAGTCTCCACTATGATGTGTTCCCCCTGGTTAAACGGGCTGTAATTCTTCAATGCCCACACCATTGCCAGGAGTGCCTTCTCACAATTGTTGATTTTTTCCTCCACAGAGGATAAAGTCTTGCTCTCATAGGAGATTACTTTACTGTCATTGTCATGCTTTTGATATAATACTGCCATCAAGCATGTATTTCAGAACCCTGTCTCCAAGAAGAAGAACTTGTTTTTGAAAGGGTAAGCTAGGCAACGTGCTTGTGAGAGGCTTCTTTTGAGTTGTTTTACTGCCTCGGCTTGTTCTGGACCCCACTTCCACTTGACTCCCCATCAAAAGATGGATCAGGGGTCTTGTGATTTCTGCATAATCCTCAACAAACTTTCTGATGTAATTAGTTAGTCCAAAGAGGCTCCTTAGTTCCCACAGAGTTGTGGGGTCTTTTATTTTCTGGAGGGCTTCTACTTTCTTTTCCTGGGGACAGAGACCCTGAGGAGTTATCTCATGCCCCAAGAAATAGACACAGGTTCTTCACCACTGTGCCTTTTGAAAGGAGAGTTTTGCTCTGGCAGCCCTCAACTGTATCAGAACATAACAGATCTCCACTATGTGATCCTCCACAGTTGAGCTTTTGACTAGAACATCATCTACATCGGCCAGGTTACCCCTTTCACCCAACTCGGGCATGGCCTTGTGTAGAAAGATGTTAAATGAATTGCCCGAGTTGATGTATCTGAAGGGAGTCTGGGTCCATGTGTACTGCTGCCCCCGAAGGTAAAGGCCAGCTTGTATTGGTCCTCCCTACTGACAGGTACAGACCAGGACCCAATGGTCAGGTCAATTGCAGTGAATAACTTTGACCCCCGGATCTGGGCCTGCCGTTGGTCAATGTAGGGAACAGGCCATCGGGAAGTATGGACCCGTTTGTTGAGCTCCCTTAGGTCAGCACAGAGTCTCCACTGGACATTTGATTTCAAAATCCCCAGCACCGGATTACTGAAGATGCTGTGGACTGGACGAATTATCCCATGGGACGGAAGGTTCTTAATTATTTCAGTAAGGGACTCCATTGATGCGAGAGGCAAGCGATAGTGCTTCACAAACACTGGACTCATGCCAGGGTCTGTGGGAATTGTTGTTGTGTGGATGTCGTTCCGACCACAGTCATATCACCGCAAAGAGATCTTGAAAATCTAAGAAATCTTGTTTCAATTTTTGCTTTTGCTCCAGAGTCTCACAGGCATCAGCTAGGTTGACTCTCTCTTCAACCATCTGCCTAAAGCCTGGAAAGACTTCTGGTTTGGCTATCTCAGTGGCCTCCTCCTTCTGAGTGGAGAAGTCCCTGGTCAGGGTATTGACTTCGACTAATGGCTTCAGGTGGGCAAGGCAGTTCTTATGGACTTGAAATATCACCTCATCCCTCCTGAAGTAACAGGTCACATCTTCCTTACCGTAAGGGCAGGAAGCGTACACCAGGAAATTCCCCTCATGCCGGGTGAAGATCCTGTCTGATGTTGTGTCATCGTCGCTATCACTGTCAAAACAGTCCTTGGGGATTGGTCCTAACAGTTAATTACCTAAACATATGGAATAATGTCGGTCATCAACCGCCATTCCAATAATGGTGCCTGCGCCAGAGTGATACTCTTTAGGTCGCTGTTATCCACCTCTCTTTTGTTTGTTTTATTTGTTTGTTTTGTTATTTATTTGGTAATGCACACCAAACCCTTAGGTAGCCGGGCACAGCAGTACAAGTAGTCTTATAGGTTAGTTACAGTGCATAACACAAGTATATGCAACAAATACATACATACATATAACACAGACCATATTGGAATGGTGGTGTGTTCTATGTTGACTAGTGGTGTTGGGTTTACCCCCAACCCTTGCTGTTGGAAATAAGCATTAAGATGGACATAGACGTCATGGTTTTTCAGTTTCTGTCCTCTTTTAATTTTTACTTCCAGTGAGAATTGTCAGGTGCGTTCTGGGATGGTGACATCTGAATTTGAATTTCAACTGCTTATGGCAGCAGTTGAGCTGACTGAAATGCTTTCTCTGGGTCATCAAAGTCCACAGGATTACCAGCTAATCGGGACCAAGCTTTGAAGTTTATCAGGTCCAAACTAATGGCAAAGCGATTGAGAATGTCACTGCCTAAGTAAAATGCAGCAGGGACATCTCGCACGACCCAACAATTATGGACTATGCACTTGTTGCCTATGGAAATTTTGAGCATACACCTGTTAGGCAGGAGATGTTTGGAAAGGGGTGTTTCCTGGTCCATTTCCCATTTGTCTAATAGTTTAAATGTGGGAATGTCTGGATCTTTTGGGAGTGTGCGGAACATGGCCTCGCTGATGAAGCTCTTACCGTTTTTCACACAGACTCGGGCGAGAACAGAGTCCTACCCCTCATTTAACTGAATAGGGCTGAACAACTGCTCTCCAATTTTCTGAATATCAGCCAAGCTTTGATCTGATTTCTCATCTTTTTGGACTACAGGAGTAGGATTTTCTGATTGTGAATTTGTATAGAATTTCAGAGTGTTTCCTTCCAGTGTGGAATGCCACCGAGGACTGGAAGGAAGGTTGGTTTTCAGAAATAGAGAGGACTCCCCACCACCAGTTTGTTGTCCAACTGCAATTACTGTCACGTCTGGGATTTGGTTATTCTGGAAGTGGAACTCAATTTGTTCAGGTTTTTGTTCAACCATGCGGCATGTGTCATTTAAACTAACATGGTTGACACTCTGTTTTAATTTTATTGGTCGGTTAGTCTGGGTCCAGAGGACCTTGTTTACACAATCTATGAGGGGAGACAATCTCCGCAGGATGTCATTCCCTAGTAAACAAGGTGTGTCCTCTGGAGTCACATCTATGACCAGGTGCGTCACCTTGTGTCGCCCAATTTTAATGTCTAAATCTGCAGTCCCCTCGACAGGAATTTCCTTCCCATCAAAGTTCTGAAGTTGTCCCGGAAGAGGGGTGAGAGGGATTTGGTATTTCTTCACCCTTTTGAATTCAGTTGATCAAAGGCCCTTTTTGACAGAAGGGTGGCTTGGGATCCAGTGTCCACCAGTGCCAAAATTGTACATTGCCCCTGTATTTGGACTGGGGCATAAAATCTTCCCTCCTTTTCCTCAAGGGGGCAAAGATAATGCACATTTTTGGCCAACTGGTGGGTTAATTTCCTTGCTTTGGATACTGATAGAGAGGTGATTTGGGCATGATTCTGTTTGGGATCTTGGGAACCTGTAAGAAAAAGGTGACAGCTAGATGTGGGGGAAGTTTTGGGCTCGCCTGGTTCTGATTCTGGGCTGCCTCCCCACCCCCCTTTTGGAGGCAGTCACCAGGATGGATTTGAACCAGGGGATTTTCGTGCAGGTCATTCTGGGTACTGATGATGGGCCATTTTAACTCAGTCCCCAAATCTACCCAGTCTGGATTTGGATCCTTTGGACCCATTTTTCTTTGGGAGTAGTTCCCCATCCCTGAAGGAGAAGATCCTTTTCCCAGGATCCTCTGAGGATCCCTCCCCTTCCAACTGGAAGATTTGCACCTCTTCCCCAAAATGGGCCTTTTTAGACTCTTTATTTCTCCTCCCCACCCTCTGCTCCTTGGGTTGCAGATTTTCGGGGACAGAAGATTTTGGTTCTGGTTCCTGGGTTTCCAGGGGCTTTTCACAAGTGGGGAAGGCAGTTTCCTCCAAGGCTTTACACCCCCCTTCCCCTTGTGCCTCCTCCCTGGGAACCAGTAGGTTGTCGGAGCTCTTCCCCTGTCATTGTTCTGGAGCACCAGACCCTGGATTTGAGGAGTTCTGGGCCACCATGCTCATCTGGTCTACCCTGGATTGATCCCGGGAAGGTTAACTATCCCTTCTCGCATAATACCCCTGATTAGGAAAGTGTGGGTACCCCTCCACCCTTGGCCTCACCTCTCCCGGATTGGGCTGCCTGGGCTCAGGACAATGGGGAAAGAAAGAAGGGTTGTTTTGGGGGTTGAAGTTTGGCGTGTACCAGGGAAAGAAATTTGGTCCAACATTTGGGGGATTACTGCCCTCCTGGGGAAAGTGAGGAGGGAAGTTTCCTGGGTTTCCAGCTGCCTGGTTGGATCCCCCCGCTTGGGCTGGAGGAGTCCACACATAGCCCAGGATGGGTCTATTTTACTTGTAGCGTGGGCTGATGTAGTCAGAGGAGTAAGGGGCCCCATTTGTGGGGTTACCTCCCTGGTTCCCCATTTGGGATAGGCCCGAGGGCCTTCTGGGTTTGGGGTTGGTCGGATTCCGCGCGGTAAGGTTTTTAGGCCCCCCATCTCCAGATCTAAAATTAGGGAAACATTCACCTCCGCCACCTTAGCAGCAGCAGGGGTGTTGGTCGGTTTGGGGCTTTTGCTAAGATTTTTACTTTCCAACGGCTTCTGTACTTCATAGATGTGCGTTGCTTGTTCAATGACCCAGTCTAGTGATCTTTTCTCATGAAAGTCCCTCACTTGCTGGGTCATAATGTATTTCGGGAGTTCATGAAAAAAGGTGTTCACAAATTCCTTACTGTCAGTGTGCACCTTTCTAGTGGTCTGCGCAAAGGCGCGTTTCAATTCCTGAACAAATTCTTGTGCGCCCTGGTCTTCCCCACATTGTAAGTTGTAGGTTGCTTTGCGAGCCTCTTGAAGGTCCCTATGAATGGAAAAATGTTTCAGGATGGCCGCCCTATAGGTGGACCATCTGGAATGGTTCTGATCTTCCAGCCCCGGAAAGAAGCTGGAGTACTTAGGAGAAAATGTCCACTTTACATACTGAATAGAGTTTTGGCTGTCCTTAAAATGGAACGTCTCCATCATTTGCTCAAATAATTCAAGGTGCTCCCAAACCGAATGTTTGGCATTTTTGTGGTAGGGCGTAATGACGCTCCTAATAGCTTTTATTTGCTTTAGGGGATCCTTCAGTAAAGCCCTCTTAACTTTGTTGGCCTTTTTAGATATGGTCACCCTGGTCCACTCATCCTTTGACTCAGAGGCACTGCTATCAGAGGTGGCTGTCTGGCCTTCTAGACACTCCCGGATTCTGCTAGCATGGGAATGGCTGGCAGAATGTGGGGGCATAGTCTCTAGGGACCTGTGGTGCTCAGAAGAGTCTTCTGACTCTTCCTTGCTCCCAGGATTGGTTGAGTACCCCCCACTGTCCTAGCTAGGAAGAGGTTTTTAGTATGCTATTGGTGGGCCTAGTCTCATGGAATTCCCCACCCAATTTTACCGCCTGATCTCTTGGTAGGTTATATTTCTGAGGATCCATTTCTCTGATTCTTCCCTCACTGGAGTCTCTCTGATCAGAGAAGATGGCCCTAGCACTTGGGAACCTGTACATAGATACCCACCAATCCATTTCTGGGAGGCGCTGACCTATTAGCCCCCTATTTCCCATTGGCTTGAAGTCTACCATCCCCGTGGCCCTTGGTTCATGTGAGCCAGTGGACATGGGGGTGGCTGAGTCCATGAAATTGAACAGATTAAAGTCTCTGGTACCAGGGTTCCTGAGGTTATGCTCAGGTGTTTCTTTCTCCCATCTGACCTAATTTCTCTCTGCCCCTACTCCCTGATGGCATGCAAGAATCTGACACTTTTGTTCTTCTTCTATTAAGGCCTTACTGGTTTCTATTAGTTGTTCCTGCATGGCTATCTCTCTATGTAGCCTGTCATTTTTTTTCACAGAGAGCCTCATTGTCTCTCTGTGCTTACTGTCTGCTTTGGGAGTATTTGGCCAATTTCACCTCCTGAGTCTGATCCTTACTAGCCTGAGTATTCTTTGCTAGAGCATCTTCCACCCTCCTGGTGTGCTCTAACAGCTTTTCGTAGTCCATTTTGAGTTCACCCAGTCCCTGGAGGGCCAGGTGATTTTCTTCCACCTTGATTTTTAAATGGCTGACTTCCTGGCCTGAGGCGTACCTTTCCTAAATTAGAGTACCCCTCTGTGCACCCAGGTCGTCCCTTTGTTTTCTAATGGCACATAATTTCTAGCGCTCCTCATCAAAATCTGTTTGATTGTGGGGATCCTTCATGTTAATTTATTATTTTCCTCTTTTCCTTGGTCTATCTGGTCTTGTAAAACATGGAGCTGTTCTGCACAGACACTGTTAAAAGTTCATTGTTGCACCAGTTTTTGTTGGCTCTGTTTTAAAGAGTCCAACCTTTCTTGACACTCTTTTTGCAGTGCCAGTAATTTGATATCTTGCTCTAGCTTCTCTTGCTGCAGGAGATCCAGATCGTCCTTTAATTTTGTCAGGTACTGTCTGGTTTCTCTCTCTGATTCTTGGCTCTTTTGTAGCCTTTGCTCTGCAGAGTCCAAATAAGTTTGGGATTTCTCTAGGGATTGTACTTGCCTCTTTGCCAGATCTAGGTTTTCGGCATATTTTTCCTGTATTACTCCAAAGTGGAAGTATAGATAAGCCGCTATTTTGGCAATTTTACATTGTTCTTCTTTTACTCTTGGGGCCATATACATTTCACTAAGTGCCTGGTGTAATGGACCCTGGTCCTGCCAAGTATCTAATTATATGGCAGTGATTTGTTGTTTGATTTCCTGCAGCCAGACATTCTCATCCTGCTCTACCCATTCACCCCTGACAAACAATTTGTGCAGTAGGTGTTCTTATGCCATATTGATTTCCACTGGGGATGTCATTCCGGAAATATTCATTTCCTTCTGACTTATCTCAGGTTTACTTTTACTTTTGCAACACAGGCCCAACTCCTTTGAGTATTTCTATTGAAGGGTGTTTTTACAGTGTAGCACAGCATGGTAGCCCAACAAGGTGTATGTACCCCATCAGTTAGCATGCTGTGTTAGACTGTCACAAGTGGTATGTCTAATTCAGGATCCTGGATGAGCCCCCAAGCTGTAAATGATTTCAATCCGGCACTCACCCAAGTCAACGCCTAGCATGTAGTGCACAACTGAAATCCTTATTTATTTTTGATAAAAGTTCTTTATTCTGAACGATATACCACTCATATCACGCCCCTCCCCTGGTGCCCCCCCCCCCGGTCACACTGAACCAGGAATCAGGCTGGTTTGCAAAGTTAAAATATTTATTTATGTATTTACAATTTAATCACACTATGTTTTAATGGGTACACAATAATCACCAATGGGGTGATGAAACACTGAATAATCTCTTTAATACACCAGGAGTAGTAGTAAGCAAAACAATTCAGCACAGAAATTATACTTTTGTGTGTGTGTTCAGATCAAATAGCACTGTGGTTAAAGGTCCCCCTGCACACGTCTCAACCCCCAATAGGCAATGTAAAGAGATAGGAGGAGAGAGCAGGCATTCAGGAATGGCAGAATTCAAACAGAATATCAATCCCCCTTTCCCCCAGCAACACAAGAGAAAAACGGTATTGACTGTCAAGCTGTCAGAATGGCTTTTAAAGTTATCTTAGAACAGACTGGGCACAAACACAAGCAATGATTTAATACCAAGAAACAATTTGAAATCTTAAAATTCAAGTAGGAAGCAATCAAAAGCTGTTCTAAACGTGTAAGAATTTTCCTAAACGAAAATGTGCAGCAAACCTTTCACTGCGCGATAATTACGATAACGGGAGAACCGTATGGACTTCTAGCACAAAAACTGAGGGAGGTATGGATGTTTTAGTGGAGGTCTTTTTTTTCAAAATAGGCGCAAGAATGGAAAACAGGAATGCGCTTTTAAAATGACAAATGCGTTTCTTACACTAGAGGATGACTATGAACAAAACAAATACCACACAGGCACACAGCCACTTGATCAGAATGACTGCCTGCAGAGGTCTCGCCTTCTTTCAGATGACAAAAGATCAGCGCAAAGATTTAGCAATACTAGTACAGAGGAATATAGGATGGTTTGGATAGAGAGTTCAGACAATTCAAAAGTACTCCTAACAATACAGGTTCTGAATACAAGATATGATGGGTATAAGATAGGGATTAACTAAGCGAGGTACATATGCTAGTGACACAGTTCTATCTATAGATACTCACTAGATTTGTTTTTAAACGGAACCGTCAGGATTTTGGACCGTCAAGATTCTGGTCAGGGAATTGGATCTGGTTCTAGGACAGACAGCTGGGCACATCGGACTGGATCTGCAATCAGCAAGGTGCTCTGGACACAGCACGTCACTGGACTGGACTGTATCTGCAATGCACTCTGGTCACAGCACGGCACAGGACTGGATTGGATCTGCCCTTCTTGGTTAGGATGAATTTGATTTTAAGCAGACAAGCAATACAGCGCAGCCCGGCTGTATTTTGATGCTTCCCCTTAGGTTTGTGGGGTTCTGGTTCAGGATTTGAGGCCTAGCTGAAAATGGTTCAGCTATGCAATGGGTTCTGCCTTGCAAAGTTTCTGGAGTCTGGAGCAAGAAAGAGGTAGAGTTCAGCAGCAGGGTGCTCCGCCAATAGCAGGATAGTGAGTGAATCTGTCATTTTTTTTTCTTGTGAGCTGTCTCTATTTATGCTATGATATAGGGGATGTGTGGGCTGGTTTAGCCTAACCTCACCCCTTTGACAGGGATTAGGTCAGAGTCTCCTCTGTGCCTTAATAGGAGGAGAGAAACATCGTGTCACCTTTATGGTGTGATTTTATGCGGCTGAGAATCCACCCCTAGCCCCTTGAACACAAAATCTACTTTTGGCACCATACATGTTTACACATGTGCAACCTCTATAAAAATCACATATACAGATTCCATATGTTCCATGGCAGCTACTCCTCAAAACCCGTAGCTGTGGGATCTTATCTCTGCTTTTCACAGAATATTGCCCTTTTCACTAGGAACACAATGTCCAATTGTTAAGCAAATTTCTACATGTGTGCCCGTTTAACATGGGCATACGTGTATAAAGTTTCATGCTTCTAGCAGAAATATATTTTGTGTAAAATCACATTTCCCGCTGTTTCTTTCCAGAACATGTCACATGATTTTTCTGCCTCTTGAAATGTGCACCCTCAATTTAGATTCACAACTATGTTACTTTTATATTTTGCACAATTTTAACTGGCAAGTTATAAGTCTTTAAACAAAATGTTCTTTGTAAATGTTCAGCCACAAATGGTTGTTTGGGTCCGCCTCTTTAGTCTCCTCCCTGTTTGCTCTTGGCAGAGTCCATTTATGACTGTCCTCACACCACGCATTTGGTTAGTAGCAGCTGTTCATTGTTTCCTTTTGCCTTTGTAGAGCAGGTTCTTTCCAAGCCCTATAATTACCACTTTGGTGTGATTTCCTGCTGGGGTGAAAGCTGTTATTCCAGTTTGGTAGATTTAGCCAGGCTTGATTTAATTTCTAATTCTGTTGCATTTTCCTTAGCTTAAAACAAACTTGTGATTTCAAAATAGCAGCTAGAATTCTCATTCAAGATTTTAAACCATGGGATTAAAACAATTACAACGTAGGTTATTCTCAGTAGCAGGCCTCTTAGATTGCAAACATTTGGTTTCAGTTGATATACATGTTTAAAGTTTTAATCAGGCAGGCTCCTGACAGCTGTCATCCCAGCAGCCCTCCGCTGCACAGATATTTTTGACATACACAGACAGGCCACTTTTGCTGTCAAAATCCATTTATGCTTTCAGCTTTTCAGGACCTTGCAAGTTCACAATGATTTCTTAACTAAGTGAATGGTAGCACACAGCAAGAATTTTGGATGTTTGAGGGTGTTTTGTACCTGCATTCTGCAGTTTCAGCAACAAAGAAAAGGGGATTTAAAGCAAGATTTTGGGGTTTCATTTAGCAAAGCACTTTTCAGGGGTTTTTGCGTGCACAGGGGTTTTGCGGACGTTTTGCTATTTCCGGCACCATCATAACACAGTGCTGCAGCATAGCAGAGCAGAAGTGGGTTAAAACATCCCACGGTGTGGCTAAATGTGTTGAGGAGGAGGCAGCATGAGGGCTACTGGTAGAGCCATTAAAGGGTGCTGAACTGCTAAGTGAAAGGCTGGGAGGCTTGACAGAAAGTAATGAGTTCATCCCAGGGTTTATCCTTTAAGAGACTTTTTTATATCAAAACAGCGACCACTGCCAAAGGCCCATTTAGTTCTCTAGCTGATTGACCAATGAATACAGCTCCGACATTATGTTTGCATAGTTTTGTCAATTCTTTAAATAGATAGTGTTCCTTCGTAGGTTAAAACTAATACCATGCTGCACAGTTAACAACAGAGCATCCTTTCTATATTTATTCATCCAGGACTCTGGTGGGCATGGGCAGCCATCCCTTTGCTGGGCTTCTTTGCAGGAACACAAAGGTCCTGGTTCTTCATTCGAATGACATTTTGTCTACCCGTTCACCTCCAGCATTTCCTCCACCTTAGCTCCACCACCCAGACCCTAGACAGGCTGTTCTCAATGGTATCATTAAGTGCCAATACCTCATGTAATATAAGGTCCAGTACAAGCAGGGGCATCTGAGGTGTTGTCACTACAGATCAAAAACATGTCTTTGTTGGTGGAAATAATTTCCATTTAAAAACGATAATGAAACAAAACTAATGACAATCTTTTAAAGTAATTGGGAAAACAAAACACAGTACTGTGACACTCGTAAAAACATGTATAGTGTTTAATTGGTTAAATATAACCTTTAACAATCATGCAGAATACATAATCACATAAAATACAATTAAATAATACATACTTTCTCACATTATATAAACACCATAAAAATAATCATTGCCAATCTAAAATCAAATCAACACACCTTCCTTCTAAAATAGCACAACACTACAAAATACAATGAATCACAGTCCTCTATATGTTTTTAATATTTTTTGCCAGATGTAAAGAAGGTAACATTCGTAACCAGATTTTCACCTGCAAAAACAATTCCCCAAAATTGATCAGTGCGCAAATATCGCAGATCATATGAGAGGCTCTCATAACCTCCGTAGACATACTTCAGAAAGAGTGTTACAGTTCGTCAACAGATGTCGAGGGGTTTCCACTGCTACTTTACATAATCAGCATATAAGTTCTGCATAATGAGTATGTGACCAGACCCCCGTCCTAGAAAATGTCGAAAGTTGACCAAGTCTATGCAGCAGGATAAAAAGGCCTAACTTTGCCATTTTGAAGTTTCTTAATGTAACCGCATGGGCAATTAATGGGGACATGTCTTACATATAACGTGTAAGTAGGTTTCTCAGATAACAATCGAAAACGATTGTTTCTATCTGATATGGCTGCCTTCTCTTTTAATTCTTTACAAGCAGTTCCAAAATGTTCCATGACATATATCTTTATATTTAATTAAAAAAACGTATTAAATTCATCCAACCAGGGCTTAAGGTCTCTATTAGGGGCCATGATATCAATGTGAGTCGAGAAATGGGAGGAAATAGAGTAACAGTTATTCCGCCCCCCAACATTTTTATGTAAAAGATACAAGTCAAAATAATTGTCCCTGTGGCTAATGAAATGAGGCCAAGTTAATTAGAGATAGCATCTACTGGTACTGAGTTATTTAATCCCAAGGCATGAGACCATAGCTTTCCTGCCAGAGTTCTCAGCCAGTACAATTATTTGAAAGTAACAATTTCAAGTCCATATATGGACTGGGCCACGGCGGCATGTGGAGCCCCTATTCCATTTCCATATATGATACTCGGGATGATATTTATATTATATAATTGTAGAAGACCTTCCATGAAATATCCACTACTTTTCTGTATAAAACACCTAATAGCACTACATTTAGCATGGGTCTTCATAATAATGACGTTTGCCAATTATTTTGGGTCAAGAGATCGGGAGATGATTCCCCCAGTTATACATAACTCATCATCACCTGTATAGGAGCCTGTCAAGTCAGTTCCAGAACCCCCCATCCAGCACTGTCCTTGTGGGCCCCCTCCCCTGGCATCCTCAGCACTTCGCTCCCGGGCTCACCAGCACTATCCCATTTGTTGCTTCACCCCGCCGCAACCCACCCTGGCACTATCTCCTTACAGCGCTTGCAAGTCTGAATGCCACAAGGTCTAGTGGGACCAAGATTGCATACTCTCTGTCTTTATAATGTATTTTCCTCTCCTGTCCCATTCCCCATTTTGCCTTGTGGCACCTTGAAACACTATTTTGTTGTGCAGGCGACTAACAAATGCTCAATAAATAAAATACATTTAAAAAGGTGTTGCAACCCCATAGTAGTTTGATAAAAAAAATCACGGTATCATCCGCGTAGGATAGTCATGCTATAGGCTGTTGTCCTACTAGAGAAGGGAACATCGTTGCACCTTTTTAAAACCATGTCTAAATCTGCAACATTTATATTGAATAAATGAGGGGCTAATGAGCAGCCTTGTTTAAGCCCATCTCATTGCTAAGGCTCCCATCGAGGTTAGTTCTAATTTAAACAGTTGCACTTGAGTAAAAGGCTTTAACAAAATATAAAATATGCAGGTGAAATCCCCATTTTTTTCCAAAAGACACTTTGTAAAATACCATATCGAATGCACTGGCATAGTCGATAAAACACCAATATAGCCTGTTGTTACCAGCAGGTATCCCCTATGCAATCCTACGGGGTCAAACAGACCTCCTAGTGTTAAAAAACATTGATCAAATTCAAAATAATTCAAAAAAATTGAAGAACATAAATAAATAAAACAAATCAATATCTCAGATGAAACTCCAATTTATATAGTAGGAGTATTCACTCTATGCTAGTCATAACCATATACAAACGTGCTTCGTATGTTATTTGTATAAGCTTAATTAAAGTATAGAAAACAACATTTTCAAAAATGATAATAGTGGTATTTGCAGTACATTCTTTATGACATTCCATTCAAAAACATCATAATTATTTTTCAAAACAACAACATTAAAGTAAGGAGCCTCCACAGCTTCATAATATTTCGTGTTTAAACAAAATAGCAAACTCGTAGTGAATATTAATTTAAGTCAGAGTTCAAACATTAAATTCCTGGCCTACGCGTTTCGGATTTCAAATCCTTCATCACGGCCTGTTCAACACTGACGTTACTTGCTAACCCATCCAACTTCATTCGTAATTCGGAAACTAGATATGGTAATCTTCATTAGATAATAACCTTCTTTGTGAGTTTATCCATATCAATACAAATAGCCGTATCAAAATGACTAACCTGCATGAAGTAAACTTCAAAATACTTAGATTCTTCATGTATCAAATTGTCATCCCGTACATAAAACAATAATGGCTTATATCACTCTCAATGCTAACCATTAATTGGTATATTTATATTTTCAATTTACAACAAAAGTAGTTGTGCAAAAATATATGTACCTTGGACCTCATATGGCAGTCTCAGGCCATAACAACAGGTGTCGTTTTCCACAGCAACATAAATATGAAGCGACGCAATGTCTCCCCATACAGGAACCACCTATAGAACAACAGGTGGTTGTATTTTAGAAAATAAACTGTCCGCTCTTATTCTCAGAAGTTGAATGCCTAGAAACGTGGCATTAGACCAGTCTAACAATTGCGTTCTCATATTTTCTCATATTTATTTCTATTGACATGGAATTTATGTCAAAAAAGCCCGTCGGCAGTAAGCCGTCAGCGTGTATTCTCCAAAGTCGTACAAAGTCGTACACGTATTTATATGGCATCGGAGCAGTACTTATGTGTTGATTTACATTCACATTATCACTTGTATTAACATGGGGTTTATAACAGTCTCGTGTTTCTGCAAGATACTGTCCGCGTGTGTTCAACAAAGGTTCATGTGGAGATTTTCTGGTATTGTAGCAGGCTAGTGCTCGTATTGTAATGCAGATTTACTTTAACCTAAGGTTAATGACATAAAATGTGTCTACCATAGATGATCGCTTACCTGACCAAAGAATAGTGGCAGGCTTCCTCGGCGTGATACAATACGGTTCCAATGGAAACAATGCGCATGCGCACTCTGGCCCATGTCACTGTGTATCCACCTTCTTGTGAGGGGAATGAATCCCCATGATGTTATTGGGTCATTACCAAGCTATAAATGATTAAAGGACTACTTTCCTTGCTAAATTCTCTATGTCACTGTGTCACTTGTAATCCGGGTACAACAAGTACAACCAATGGACTTCACAGACTTGGTATTAAAATGCAATTCTTCAAACCCCTCAAATCGCCTACACTGTGGCAGTGTGCATTTTCCAGAATACATGTTCTTATTTGCTCCTGGCTGGTTGTTTAATAAGGATAATCCCACAAAGTGCAGTTATCAAAACGTAAACTAATGTGAAGTTCCCAAGAGATACACAATCTGCGGGGGTTCATACACATCATTAGCATCAGTATCCTTCTTTCCCATCAATATGGCTCACAATCTGACAATCTCTCAGTCTTCTGATTGATAACCATAAGAGAATCATGTAAAGTGAACATAATCGGAAACCCTATTATTAAGGTGGTAACAGACATAACAGGTTGTTCATTAGTCCAATTGGGCCAACTGCCCTATCCAGTAGGATGGCTCACATTCTCATCAATATGCAATGGCATATATATTTGCGTGATGTGTTCACCTATCATAAAGCCCGCTCACAAAAAACACATCAAGTCAAACTCACAATTTAATCCCCTCAGTGTGAGGGAATCTAATCTTTCAATCCAAGTAATCTCTTTCTGTTACAGTTTTTTGTTGATGTCACCCCCTCTTTTTCCAAGTTTCACTTGTTCCAAAATTAGTTGATAAAACAAACATACAAAGATTTTGTCTTAGACTAAGGAGTAATTTGTATAACATACTATATTGTCCATAAATTAGATGCGGTGCTGAATCCCTTTCTAAATCCTGACTGCTTGTTCTTCATAATATTTTTTCTCTTTTAACCATTTATTTATATTTCCTAAAAGAACGTTTGCAAATATTGTTTCAACTTGAGTCTGTCATTGCCAGCATCGGATCGTTTGTAGGTACTTCTTGCAAACACTTTTTTATAAACAGGAATTAGCACTGTTTCAATCCAACTATTCGGCAACCTCCTTGTGTCTTCAATTTCCAGGAAAATTCTATGTACAATGAAGGCCCATCTGCTAGGATCTTTCTCATATAAAACATTTGGTACCACATCAGGGCCAGGAGCCCTAGATGGATTCAATGCCAAGATGGTACTTTCAATATCATCTACTGCAAATGTTACATACTTTTATCTTGGATTTCATAATAATTGGAATCCTTTATATTGATATTTTCTGAGAAATATAAGTTCCTAATATGGACTCTCCACTTTTCCTAGGAAATAGGGCTGATTTCCCATTTCCAGACTTGCATCTCATTATGTTTCTAGTAAGTAAACAAGACCCAGAAGATTATTAACAAAAGAGTTAAATCATCTAGTATTCCATAAGCTGATTTTCAGTTAGCCAGAAGCACTTTTAATTGGTCAAGACACATCATCAAATTCAGATCCTTCATATTCCATGCCCTGTAATATACAAGTACTTCAGTATTGACATTGAAAACAGCACACATCTTTGAGACAAAATCGTTAAATACAACAGAGGATAGTTTGTTAATGTCATGTAATATTGCCAGCTTCTTAAAATTATGTTTTCATTGATTTGAGTCAATAAGTTTCTTAAACTCATATCCCATCTCTGAAATTCTATAGGCATGCCATATTATTAGTTCTACTACAACAGGGGACACAAACTGAACAATTGCCCGATATGCCTCCCATGACCTGTTCAGGATTTCTACCAAAACTATATCTTGGGTGGTAAGAATATGCAAAGCAGGGACTTGATGAACTAATTAATTCATGAATTGATGAATTAACTCAAGAACATTCGACTGGTTTAAATACGGGCTAGATGATGTTGTATTCAGACCCTCTACCTTGATCTTTCCAGAGAGAGAATTTTAAACCCCCTTTTTCCTCGGGTAATTTCGGGGGATACTTTCAAAGGTTGCTCCCTTGGATGATTACATGGCACACGTTCAGAATCTTCTTGTCTCATTGCCTCTGGAAGACATCCCTGACGATACACCCTCATACTCCCACCAAGCTCCTAGGATGCAGGGCTTGCTTGTCGAAATTGTAACACTACACTTTCCAAGCAATCAGTCAGTCCCACCTTACTGACCATGGCCCAATTGTCTAAGTTAGAGCATTGTACCTTTTCTTTTTCACACCCTGAGCAGTTCTGGGTTTAATTTCGAATTGTTTATCAGTTTTGCTGTCTTCTAGATTCCGTGGAAGCGTTGTTTCCTAAGGTTAGTAATCATTGCGCTCTTTCTTTTCATATTTACAACTTGCTCAGTACTTCTATTCAAATGCTTCCTCTTTTGAGTTTTCGTTTTACAGGGAGTCAAATTATTATTTGCTTGGCCATCCATGGAGGTCTTAATGTTATTCCCTACGACATTTTTATTATTAATGTTATTAGTCCCATTCTTATCAACCCGACAAGCGTGTTCATGGCCCCTTTTTACAATTTTCTGTGAGACACCAGTATCAGGTATTATAATCACTGATGCTTGGGAACATCCCTCCAGGGCATTTGAGTCAGGCAGTTTATTAGTTGTCAAAGAGTCATGCAATGCTAGAACCACATCCACCAAACAGGTAAGACCCTGTTTATTCCGTTGCTGTTCTTTGTACAGCTACATATTGAAAATAGAGTGTTCAAAATATGTCAAGATTCAGGGTCAGTGGGGGAGTCATCCACCAAATGTGTCAAAGTCGAAAGAAAATGAATTCTTCCCTGGAGAAGAGGCTTACACAGTGACAGCAATTTGTGACAAGTCTGGAGATTTTGCCAAATTTGGGGAGGTCATAGGAGTCTGAGCCATGTCAGTAGCACTGGCATGGTTACCGCCGGACCTGTAATGAGGCCCAGTATCTATTTCAGAAACACATGGACATTGATAATTGGTTTTCATTTATGGCTTCCTTTTGGAGGCTTCAACACAATTTCAATAATGACCACTCACTGCCACTCCAGCGCTGCACTCCGTGGGGAAATAGTGCTTTTAAGCAACGACTCGCAATTCCAGCAGCACAGCCCGCCTCCTCAATAGGGATAGTAGAGAGACTCTGATACGCAGTCTCCTGCACCAAGCACCACGGCAGACCACTCACTCACACTCCTGCACTGTAAATGGGATTGAAAATGAGATAATGGGTGGCATACGATAAACAGTCTGTTTCGCAGCTGTAGCAGTAGCAAGACGTCTGGATAAAATAGCAGGTTCAGGTGATAAAAAGAGTGAAATGTAAAATGTTGCTCTCAAGTACAATAGTAATTATCATTCCCAGATAGAATCATTTGGTTAAATCAGGCAGGTTAATCTTACCAGGCACCACTGAACACAACAAATAACCCCCCTGGTAACTCCTATGATATATGCACAAGTTTCCCATCTTGCCAGTTTGAGACTGGGTTGCCCTGCTCACTTATCAGATTAGATGATTTTCCCAGGATAAGAGCCAGAGCTGCCACAAAATAAGAAATTACCTCTGCCTAATAACCTGGAATCAAGAAGACACAGAGTTGACCTGCCATAGGCAGTGCTTACAAAAGTCCCGGTGAAACATTAAAACAATGGTGGATTCTCTAGTGAACCTAGCTACACATATACATCATTTGAAAAATAGTATTGACACTACAGTACACTACTGCCACACTCCTGGAAAAAACTGTTATGCACTGGTAAATTCTACAGCCCAGAAAATCCTCAGTATTCCTGAAAGACATTTATAGTACAGCCAAATTTTCCAAGACTCTTGCCTCTTGCTCTTTGCCTTGGTGATGCAATGTGCTCCTTCACCATGGGTTTCACCAGTTTGCCCATCGTTGAACGCTTAAACTGTAGCTCCACGCCTAGCAAGCTCACCACAAAATATGCCATTGACGATGTCCGCCTGCAAATCCTGTTGAATTAAATACAAGTGAGTAATCATTTGGCATCAAAGGAATAGCTCTGTTATGGATACCCTCCCTTCGTGAAGGCAGAATTGCCATCATTATATCCAGTCCTTTCTTCTCTCAAACCTTCAGCTTCAGGTTATGGCGATCGTCAAAGCTCAATTAAGGCCATATCACTGTTAAACTGTTTTAAAAAGTGCTGACTGAGATGCTATAAACCTTTTCCACTCCCATCCAGATGCATGGTGACAATACCCTGTTTGCCTTCAGATTACCTTTCCTTTCTGAAAATAGACAGAACATTTAATATTGTCTATGGACTTTGCAGGATTGAACGATTGATTCTAAAACACAATAATAAACACAAAAATAAACACATTGTGTATAGGCGCTATATAAATAAACAATCAATTCAATTCAATGCTTGCTTCTAAAACATAAGTCATTTTCATTGTGGCATTAACACCCACTCTGGTGGCCCAGATCAGGTGTGGAGTGTGGGCAGTTAAAGAGGGCCCTGGGCCGATAAGAACTGATCCGGCGGGCCTGATCGAATGTTATGGCCATTAGCACCCTGGTTACCAAAGCAGCAAGCCAGGGTGTTATAAAAATTGATTTATATGGGTGCTAAAAAAAGGATTTACTTTCGTACAACGGGACGCTGCGGCATCCCGTTGTACAAAGTAAAATCCTTTACCAAAAGGAAAATCCTTTACCATATGGAGCCCCTCTTCCCTTTCCATGTTGGCCGTTCTGCACAGACATGAAGGTTTGCTGCAGTGGTGAGTGCCGCTGCAGCCGCAAAAAGGTAAGTTGTGGGGTGAGAGGGATTAATAATAAAAAAAGGGCAGTGGGGGTCACATGGTGGTGGGGGGAGCCTACCGTCAGGCAACTTGGAACGCAGGTTTATACCAGTGGCTCAAGCCTGCTTTCCTAGCCACCTGATTGGCTGGCTCCCTCCGCCCGGGTGCTAATGTATCTAATTGCCCTGCATTACTGTCTTTCATCTGGCCTACAGGCCTGGCATCCACTCCTACCTCCACTACATCCTTACAGTGTCCGACATTAGAACGTGTGCTGTTGCTCAAACATATCGTTTTGCTATTTGTGAATGGACATTTAAATCTAAAAATAAACATATGTTCTTTTTTTACGTGTGCAATTTATTTCAGGAGTACTGAAATGCAGGCAAATATGTACATCTAAAAGCGAACGAGAAGTCACTGCATTTGCCAGTGAACGTCCGGAAGCTAAAATTAGCAAAGGTACATGGGTGCTTCCGTGTAGCCAACAATCATAGAAACTGTCACAGTGCTGATATTAGTGTCAGTTTCATCCCTTCTCCCAGAGGCTGCGCGATTCTCGAGAGGTTTATATTGTATAATAACTTGACATGCACTGTCTGGACATTTCGCACAACGCTTCTTACACCGACCTATTGTTCCACCTTCATTTTTTCCGAAGTTAATTTAACACTGTACACATGTTATTTTCACTTTTTAAACGCTTGACTTTAATAATAAAACCTTGAAAGACCAAAATTAGTGGGAAGATGTCATGGGTACCAGGTGTCTGTTGCTGCCACTTCCCTTTCTTCGAAATATTTCCAAGTAGAGCAGATGTTCCCACAAATCGCAGCTGGGCAAGCTATTATTGTTAGACCAGGCATGTGTAGAGACCAACTACTTTATGCTGTGAAAAGTGCAAAATCAAAGTGAAAATGGAAAAATGTCTTTGCAATAAACTAATTTTAGAAGAGTTGCCAAAATTGCATTTAAACTTAGATATGTACATTTTGTTATAAGCAGCCATGTGTGTTTAATGACATATTTATGATGGTGATAGGATGTACATTTCACTGTCAGCCTTCATAGGAAACGTTATGTTGAAGGCAGTCAATGTCCAAAGATGGAAAACTGCTTATTTGGACAGAATACGAAACAAGAACATCGACACAGTCATATCTTTTAGACAAAACAGGGGCCATATTATTACCAAATCTTTTCTGTCACCTCTGTGTGAATGCACATGGCTCAAAGCCGTGGATTTAGTGCCTGAGTCAGAAGCGTTTTACAATGGCACAATAACATAGGACAACGCTCTGTAAACCAGGCACCAAGTGTTTTGCAAGGTTCA
This sequence comes from Ambystoma mexicanum, assembly GCF_040938575.1. NCBI lineage: Eukaryota > Metazoa > Chordata > Amphibia > Caudata > Ambystomatidae > Ambystoma > Ambystoma mexicanum. The sequence goes on from NC_090927.1 coordinate 242,454,349, forward strand.
CATACATGAACCTGCCAGTACACTGCAGGATTTGAGGCATAGCTGTGTGATGTGTGGGTTGCTGCTGCAGTAGCGGACTGGCATACAGGGGGCATCTGTACCAAGGTCCTATTGTGTGTGTGGGGTCTGCGGTTTTCTGCACTTCCTATCCAATCTCTCCTTCCCCAAACCCCTTCCTTCTATCTCTCCCCACCCCCCACGCTCCATTAAAGTAAAGAATTACATAAGAAGGGACTGGGCTCTGAGTGATGCACTACTGTATTTGTGGCTGTGTTGCTTTTTCGTGGCTTCGCGTGTTCTTAGTCTCCCATGTCACAGTCCAGGCAGGCGAGGCAGAACAATGCAGATTGGGAGTTGCACAGAACCTGCCTTCATTTCTCAGGCCAGATTTAAACAGCAATGCAAAGCATGCAGACTATGAGCCCTTCTCCCATTTCTTTTACAATTCCTCTCCTTTAACAGGTGTTCAAAGGAGGAAATGGCTTTGACCATGATGGACGTGCCAGGCTATGATGCAAGTCTATGCAAAAAGGATGAGCATACTCGTCTTTGGCACTTAAGGGGTTAATTTAAATTGTGGCCATTCAATCTCAGCGTCCCTGTAGTTGGGAGGGAAAACACAATACCTCCACCTTTGTGAATACAGGTGGCCAACACATATGGGATTTGTGACTCTCTTAATCCTGTCTATAAAGGATACTCTGTGACCCGGTGACTTAAAGATGTGCCACTCTCAGGACGCAAACACATGTTACTCCCTCCTGGAATAAAAACAGCAACACATTTATGTTCCCTTGTAGAGAAATCAGCTGGCATTCACCGATATATTACGTAACACAGAACATTATGAAGTGTCCCTATTTCTGGGTTTGTGATATTGTATGAGTAACTCATATCCCTCTCTATAGTTTCTGTCCTCTCAGGATGAAGGCACTGGTCATCTAATTGAATTGTGTTTCTCTCAGAGAAAAAACACAAGTGTTCCTTCTTCAGTGATGTCATCTGTGATGTCATCATTGTGGTCATAGGCTGCGCATCAAGGGGGTGCTAAGTTAAGGTGGCTTTAGCTGAATTTCAGGGGTTTTGTTGCGTTAAGTTCTCACCTTAATGTTCCTGCAGCAAACGTTTTTTCCTTAAAATGAAAAGGTTTTGTTATAATGTATTGCTCACCTTAACGTCCCTCCAACAAAAGTTTTTTCCTTGAATTTCAAGGCTTTTGTTATTCCATAGATGTTTTTTGCACATTAACAGAACACTACGAACCCACTAGCCATGACCTATATTTAAAACACTTGCAACCCATCGCTCAAAGACATTCATCATTCACAAACTGATTTTGACCTGTTTTAACAATGCAATTCTTTTGTATAAATGATTTCCAGCTTTGAGAACTCACAATGTTTTAGGCAAAGCGCAGTGAGATTAAATTAGTTCTTATGGATCACGCACGTTGGTTAAGCAGAGTGCTACAATACCCTTTTTTAGGGTTAATCGCTTGGTGACTGTTGTGATACATCACCCAACCCCAACTAAACATATTTAAGCAGCACAGAAAGGGGAAAAAATGACTGGCTGCAAGAATAAAATATGCCCAGGGTTTTGCCCCCATAGCAAAAATCAAAAGCTGGCACCCATGTGCATACGCAAAGTAAGTGAACATATATCTGAAAGTGAAATATATAGATGTAGTTGGATTGACCCTCCACTTGGAAGTAAGTGCACAAGACAAAATAGCATTGGACTTTAAAAAAAATTAATAATCACCAGAAAAATAACCAGAGAGTTGAAATGGTCCAATAAATATGCTGGCAAAGTATACATTGTGCTCACCTTTTAATTCCAACAATCTGTCATGAAACATATCCTGGAAAACAAAATCCCAATACGAAACAGGTGCTTATGAACTTGTGGGTAAGCGTCTGCACTGGGAACATGACAACCTAAGTAAAATCCTAGTAGACAAATACTTGAGCAAGCTTGCCAACCTAAAAAAAAGCCAAGCGGTTGCAACCGCACTCTGAAAAACGTTACGCTGTTCACCCACACATATCCTTTACTTGTGTCCTGAAATGCAGCCATGATCAGGGGAGAATAACTGCAACAGTGTCCAGGATTGCAAACTCTTGTGCCACATCTTGGGCAAATACTCATGACTTACTTGCCCTCTCATAATTTCTCCTCCCCACCCCCATGTCTGGCTTTCATCCATACTCTGCTTTATAAAGATAACTTGAAAAGTAAATATACCAAAGTGTTACTCAAATATATAAGTCCTTAAAGAACTATGTTAGGCAAAAAGTGTACAAGTGTACAATTGTTTCATTATGCTACCCATCTTAACTGGGAGACTACAAATTCCAGAATGCAAAAAGCAAAAGGCAAAATAATGGTTTCTAAGTACTTTCAAGGACTGACAGTAGCATGTTTAATAAAAAATGTCTGGAAGCCCTGAGTTTTGAAATATTTTCTTAATACCTTTTTTATTTTTTAACAGGCGGCGGGGGTACGTGTACCTAATTGACTTCAGATTCCAGCCAAATCCGTCACATAAATATCAAGGTATTAGAAATCGAATTTTTCGAGGTTCCTATGGGGGTGTGACTCACGTTAACTATAGGGCGTTGACCGCTGCCCTATAACAACGGGATCTATAAATTGGTATATTTGTGCATTTATTGCAACTTTAACCTGCCCTTTGTCGAGTATGTCTTTGCACTACTACTTCTCTTGTCAGTTTATTGTGTAACAAACCAATTCTATCAAATCATCATTTTATAGTGTATATAACATTATATTTTAAGAAGGTTCAGGTAAACATTTTGGTTCAGAAAGAATTGCTAATGGGTTTTGGAATAAGTGGGCTGTCTTAATTTTCTGTTGCCGAAATTCAACACCATTCTGGTTATTGAGGAAAGGTTCACAGGTAAACATTAGCCTATCACATTCACAAATATGCCTTAATATTTCACATAATGATAGTTTAATCAAACAAATTGAGTCTGTTCACTTAGAACAAGTGAAATTAGTAAATGCTAAATTGGCATAGTGTAAGCAAATTCAGCCTATGTATTGCATTTGTAATGTATTGCATTTAGATGAATTTTTGAGGGTAGGCAATGTATTGGATTTAGATTAATTTTTGAGGGTTGCCAATGTATTGCACTTAGATGACTTTCAAGGGTAGCCAATGTTTTGCATTTAGATGAACTTCGAGAGTTAACAATGTATTGCTGTAGATACATTTTGATGGTAGCCAATGTATTGCATATAGATTAATTATTGAGCAAACATATTGCATCTAATTGAAATGTTAGGGTAGCCCATGTATTACATTTATATACATGTTTAAGGTACCATGTATAGCATCTAGATTAATTTTGAGGGTAGCCAATAAATTGCATTTAGATACATTTCAAAGGTTGCCAATGTATTGCACATGGATACATTTTCAGGGTACCCAATGTATTGCATTTAGATTCATTTTTAGGGTAGCCGATCTACTCAATTTAGATGAACTGTGAGGGTAGCCAATTTATTTCATTTAAATTAATTTTGAGGGTTGCTCGTGGCATTCCAGAGTATAACCAGTGCATTGAATTTATGCATTCTAGAAAATAGCCAATGGATTGAATCTAGATGGATTTTAGAGTGTAGCCATTGTATCATATTAGGTACATGTATTTAGCTAATCAATAGAATACAACTGTGCTTTGAATTGACCGCCTTTTAAATTCAGCTGCATCGACACAACCAAAAATCAAGTGCACCAATAAAGAGGACAACTAAATAATGGAGTAACTTCAAGCGGATGAGAGAAACCAGAGTTATCCTTATACAACCGGGACAGCGTACAAAGGAAAATCTCAAAATGTGATTAGGAACAACACGGTTTTAAGTAAGAAAATCCTCATAGCTGATGTCATAGTTAGTAATCATTATAAAAGCATCTTCTCTCTCACTCAGTTGTTTAGTGGAATATAGAACATAGGGTTACCTATAGAGGAACCATTTACTATGGGTTCTTTCACAACTAATAACGCCTCCTAGATACATCCTTCTACAAATGATATATTTCAATGTGCCTTGCCATCGGTTGGCCCTCTACTACACTGGGCGATAAAATTAACACAATTTGATTAGTCAGTTGTTTGCCATCCAACCTCAAACACTTTTATGCAGTGCAAGGCACATGGTGGTTAAGGAGAGGTGGGCAAACTGCATTGCTCCAGTTTAAAGAAGTTATTCCCTTCTTGTTCCCAGGCTTGAGGGCTTAACTGCCAGTCTGATCATGGCCTTGGCATGTCGTCTTTATGTATGGATGTACTAACAAAGTGGCAGGTGAACTATCAAACTGGGCCTGGAATAAATTACCATTGCTTTGATCATGTGGTAGATTACCACTGTTCCGAGGTCAAATGTGTCTATTTATTAGATTTTCTGCTATTCTGATGTGTGTGTGTGCTTTCCTTCAGCGGACACTTGGGGTGCTGTATATTCATTTTAGTTTTTTTTTTTTATTTGATTTTATGAGGGTGCCAACAAAACAAACACATACAGAAATCAGTAGCACAAATCCAGAGCACAAAGTCTAAAAATACATAAGCAGATTAGACAACATCAAAACACTGATACAAACAAGAACAGATAACCAAAAGCACACACAAGTAAAACGTCAATTCAAAACAATTCTAAGCTTTGAGGGTGAGGGCATGTCCTGTACATTTGTAAGACTGTTTATGAACACAGGCAGGCTGCTGGACCCACATCCAATAACAATGCAATCAGTGTTGTCATCGGAGCACAAGTTACTAATCTGTATTCTACGGAGGACTTTCAGGTCCTGAGTTCTAAAACAATTAGGACCCACTATCTGGTTAAGCCAAGCTCCAATTTTGTTCTTAAGTGCCTCCCTTGATTCCACTTGTCTCGGCTTGTCAGCATTAGTTATGATGATATTTCTTGGATCCAGGACAAAGCTCCTTACATGAGAATCCACAATTTTAACCATTGTTGATTATTTCTGACAGATATCCTTAGATGGTAAAGGGGTCGATATTGTCACAGGCTTGATAGGAGGCTGAAAACCCTCCATTGAAGCTGCACTCCCTGACAAAGAACAGTTGAGGCTAACTTTGCTCGCCAGGGCGAACCTATAAGAGAAGGCTCAATAAGGTCTGTTTGACAGCCCAGATAAACCCCATTCTGAAAGAGTGTGGTTTGGGAGGTCTTTTCCATTCTTTTAGGATCCGTTTGAATGTGCTCCTGTGAGATTGACAAGTGTAACATAGGCATTATGTAGCCAATAGGGCCTACCCAGCACTGACATTCCTCAAAATTGGAGCATAATGCAAGGTCCCGCAAGGTACCGCAGCATGTGATCCTTAAAGAGCAGCTAGTTGTCTGGTACTTTGGGGTCATCCAGCCCCCTCTCAACACTTGCTACCGTCACTTCATCAGACTGCTACCCTTTTTTCATTGGCTGGCCTAACAGAGTCTGAGTGCCCATAGGTACATGGCCTTCTGATTTATGGAGTTTCCTATCCTCAAATAGCGCCCCATTAACCCCTCCATGGGAATTATGGAAGTCAAGGGCCTTTAACTGTGATTGTGTAGATAAATCGAGAAGTGAACAAGCGACGCTATCATCACTCTTCAGGTCTTTATTGCTAAGCAGAAAGTTTGTGAGCAGCAGATGTTCTTTCTGTAATTTCTGTCTCCTTTTAGTACTTAGGGCTAAAACCTTCGATAATCGGCTACCACTCCTGTTCAGAGCCCGAGATGGTGAATGTATGGAGGAATCCCTCTCCCTCAAGGCATCAGGCTGGTTACCAGCAGGCCCCCACCCAGGGCTAGGGGCAATAAGAGATTCAGATAAAAGGTCTATAACCTTGTCCGTAATGGACATTGTTTGCACTGTTTGCAGTCTCGTAACTGGCATGTTACTAAGGAGATTGATATTAAAAAGGCAGATTAACACGAGGCAGAACAAAGTGGGAAGGATAGCAAGTGCTTACCCGCAAAAACTGCCTGGAGCCCACTAAGCACACAGCTGGAGAAGTGCTTGGTATGCCACTACTGAAGCTTCCTCCGGAATAGACTACAGGAGCAAACACCAGGAGGCAACGCGGGTCCACAGGCACCGGCAATGGGTGACTGAAGTCCACGCCCTTGAACACCAGCACCGCCAAAGAGCGGACACAGTGAGCGGCTGGGGGGTCAGAGGGCTAAAAGGCCCCAGAGACAAGGGAAGGTGCAATGCGCCCAAAAGCCCTGCGGCCAAACCCACAGCCACAGCTCCACCGCATCGCAAAGTAATGCTGCCAAGGAGCATGTGCTGCAAGGGCAGAAGGACACAAGAAGTGAGGAAAGCTGCAACGGAATACAGCCTAAAAACCACAGGGACGGACTTGCAGCTCACTGCTCCATCGCCGCGGGATTCAAGGAAAGGACCCTATGCTGGAAAACCGCCACATCAGGCCCCACCGCCTAGTATGGCCGCCTCCGACACAGGGCTGTTGGCTTGTGAACAATGCACAGTAGTACTGATACCAATTGAAAAAAATTCCCCTCAGCACACTGACCTTGGTGCTTGGGCTACTGTCTGAGCTTTGTGAGACCTGGAACTTGTATTTAACAATGTTGTGTCATTGGGCAGTATGTGAGAATTAAGGCCTTACAGGATTTGGTCTGGCTAATGGGTGTATTTTAGCTATTTTTTCCTCCATGTTAGTGTTCTTTGTGTTTTGCACACCACCATTCATTATTCCCTGCCCATATACATTGCAACCTCTCTCCACCTGCACATTTCTATATTACTTGCTTAACCCTGTCTGGGTACTGTACAACCTTTCCCAACGGAATGCTAACTACTTCGGACGGCCGTCCATTTACACAGCGGGCTGCATTTTTCCAGGATTGAGCATCGGAAGATTTGGCACGTTCACTTGAGGAGTTGAGAGATCCCTCTTAATGTTGGAACACAAGAAACGAGACTATGAGACATAAGATGTGGTTTAGGCCCTGAAGAAGGAGCTAGACTCGAAATGCATAGGCTAACACCCACAACAATGTTCAGTATCAAAAGAGGGTTCCAGATACAAATGTTTTTTTAACAGCATATGGATAACCTTCACAAGAGGAATGAATAAATAATAAATTGTGATTTAACAATTTATAAAATATTGAAGCAATTTTTATTTTTCTAACGTGAAGCATAATACAAATTATAGTTAAGCAACTTAAAAGCTCGGGTAGAGCTAAAGTGAGAGCACCGGACTTAGCTGGGTTATTCATCCAGCTTACTTTTGGACAGGTTTGCAACTTTTGGGTCCAGGTGTCAAAGGACCAATGCATAACATGGTTGCTCCACGAAAAAGGATTATATGCCGTATCAAACAATATGAACATAACAGAATATTTTGAGTAGTGCCCACCTTAGACCACCTTGTGGAAATGTCGTGTTTGCTAACTACTTCTTGCCATGCTTGTGTCACAGACCGTATTCTACTCTTCATGGTGGCTGAGTGACCATTGGTGTTTACTGAATATTTCTCGGCTTAAATTTTCGCTCATGCTTGGGAACAGGTGGGGGTGTGGCCAGACCTGGTGAAACTCCCATTTCCAGTATCACACAAGTCAGGACGCACAGGTATGTATCACACTCCATGCTTATGGAAACTAGCCAAAGGCACGGACACTCACCCACACACATCTGCTATCATGCACTACCCTTAGACATACTGCACAACACATTTGCCATAAGAATGCATCTAACCCTCATGGTAGAAATGCAGTGTAGCTGCACAAATAATTACTCTCCTGCTCTCACATAACATCCTGACTACTTTAATGCACCCATCCACGACATCAGTGGCTAGCAGGCACTTGGCAACCCCTACCAACCTTAATTTTTGGCTAAAATGCACACATTCATTCTAAACTCCTCGGACGGATTTCACATACCTGAACTTATGTTCCCCAAGGGCGGTGAACCTACAGCACGTTGGGACCATACCGATGGTGAACAGCACTATATAAATGGCAGATGATGATGATATGCTGAAACTTAGAAGAAACATGAAATCATGTTTTATACATAAACCAGAACTTAGAAGAAATAGGAAATCATGTTTTATACATGAACCAGAAATTCGCCCAAATATTATGAATACCTCAATCCTAGCGGTAACCATATGTTGATCTAATGCAAAAATCATCAGAATGCCTACAAAACAGACACACAGAATTTGCAGGATAAAGTCATACACTAAGGGCCCGATTCATGGAATTTTCTAATCAGGAAATAGGGACTTTGCTTACAAAACTGTGCACGAAATTCCCTTTGTCGATTCATGGAAATGACTATATGGGACTTTTTCATACTCTGTGGGGACTTTGCACAGGATCGCCACATCTCTGAAAGTGGCTGAGTGCCTTGTGCGAGAAACCTCGGAGAGCGTGGACATGGCCTGCGCATAGACCAGAGTAGGGGGTGGAACTCGAAAATTGGGGAAGAACAAGGGAAAATGTGGGCATTCTGAGGGACAGCCCTCGCAAAGTGATCGCATGCACACAACTGCACAGGTAAATTGTATTCATGGATCTGACCCTGCATCCTCACATCAGGAAAATGACCATGCAAAGCTCTTGATGTAACTGCCACCGGAAGCCAGGCATAAAGAAACGTTTGATCAGGAATCGCAGCGCAGAGGTACGACTGCATGTTGGATTTAGGGGGTACGTGCATGAAGTTGGGGATCTGAAAGAAGTTAAGGGTGCGCGTAAGCAGTGTGCAGGAAAATTATATTGGGTTGCACGAAGATTTTCCAGAGTTTTATCAGAGTTACAGTCATTTGTACGCATGTTGTCGGGGTGCCCATATTGGTCAAGGGGGACCCCGCACAGTGTCCTAGAAGTGCAGACCTGGTTGCGGGGGGCACCTGCACTGTTTTAAGGTTGCATGTGAGCCCAAAGAGCATCCAAATCTAGCTGTATCTGGCTCTTTTTGCTTTGCTCGGGGGTGTGTCAGAGGGGTTCCATCCGCGCCTTGCGTGTATGGTAACTTTACGTGAACAATTCCATGTATACGCAGAGCACGCAGAATAACTTAGATTTCATATTTTTTAATTTTATTTGGATTTCATAGAGCGCTTTTCTCCAAAGCACTCTACATAGCATCAGACAGTACATAAAATGAGACATGATCAAACCTTTACAAATACTTCAGCCAGAGGGAAGTAAGTGGGACTTAAGAGAGTGCCGGAACTGAGAAGGCACTGTGATAGAACAACGAGAAAGAGTAAGAGGAAGAGCATTCCAGTGAAGGGGAGCTAACAGAGAAAATGAACAAAAACGTGTCTGCACACAAGGGGGATAAGGTGTGACAAGGCGAAATTAAGAGCCGGAGTGAAGAGTGTGAGTCGGGAGTTAGAATTAGACCAAAGAAGAAAGGTAGACAGGAACAAGACCATGAAAAGATTTTAAAACTAGGCATAAAAAATGTAATTTACGACAGGATTGGAAAGGAAGTGATGAAGAAATAGAATCACAAGGGGACAAAAGAAAAAATAAACAAATAGAGGCATTACAAATAGATTTGAGGGGAGCCAGACGAGTAAGCGGGAGACAAAGAGGACAGAAGAACAATAGAAAAGGCAAGAACAAATTAAAGATGATAACAAGAGCTTAGTGGCAGGGAAACTTCGAAATTGGCAAGCTCTCCGGATATTGTAAAGATGGAAATGACAAGCACGTTCAGATAATGAAATGTGGTGTTTAAAGAAAAGCTCAGAATCAAAGTACAGACCTAGATTATGGGGCTCAAGAGCAATAGATAACTGAGAAGGAGGAAAGGAAACAATGGAGGGAGAGGAGAGGGAATCGTACTTGCTGGAAAGAAAAGTACCTCACTTTTAGTAGCATTAAGATCCAAGATGTGAGCCAACATCCAAAATTTGATGTCTTAGAAACCAGCAGAAAGTTGGGCATGAATAATGGTGGAAAATTAATAAAAGGAGAGAAAGAGCTGAGTGTCATCAGCATAAAAGCAATGGGAGATAACTTCTGCCAAGTGAGAGGTATAAAGAGAGAAAGGAAAAGGACCAAGGACTGAGCCTTTAGGGACACTGTGAATGAGTTGGAGTGAGTCAGAAGGCACCACCGATCAAGAGACTGAGGGCCCGATTCTCAAGTTGGTGTTAAGTATCGAAAAGGGCTTTAAAAGGCATAACAACCTTTTTGGTACTTAAGACCTATTCTGAAGTTGGAGCATTCCTCCGTAGTCGGAATGAATGCGCCAATTTCGGAATATATGTGGCGGTTATGGGATGGGTTGGAAACCGACCTAGCAACCGCCACATTCGTAAACTGGGTTTTTGGAAGCCGATTCTTGTGGCACTCCTCCAGATTAATATGTGCGCTAAACTAGCGCACATTTACGGTACCCTTTTGGTGCCATTAAACTGGAGGAGTGCCACAAGAAGCCTTGTAGGTATAAATGGAAGTGTCCATACACCCGTGTTTTATATGGACACTTTCATGTACACCAAAGCAAGCAGCTTCAATGTTGCTGCAACGTTGAAGCTGCTTGCTTTGGTGTACATGAAAGTGTTCATATACAACACACGGGTGTATATGAACAATTTCATTTACACCAAAGCGAGCAGCTTCAACGTTGCAGGATGCAACGTTGAAGCTGCTCACTTTAAATGAAAGTGTTCCTATACACCGAACGGGTGTATAGGAACACTTTTATTTAAACCAATGCAAGCTGCTTCAACGTTGCATTCTACAACGTTGAAGCTGCTGGCTTTTGTGTAAATGAAAGTGTTCATATACACCGCACTTTCATTTACACCAAAGCCAGCAGCTTCAACGTTGCAGGATGCAACGATGAAACTGCTCGCTTTAAATGAAAGTGTTCATATACACCACACAGGTGTATATGAACACTTTCCTATACACCAAAGGAAGCAGCTTCAACATCCTGCAATGTGGAAGCTGCTCACGCTGGTGTATAGGAACTGTGTTCACGGCAGCATTTTTGTACAATAACGATTCTCTCGTTATTTAACGAAAATGCTGCTGAGATTCTGCAATCCGCCTGTTTCCATTAGAAACAGGCGGATTACAATGAAAGCACTGTCGTACTTTGCGAAGACGGCCAGGCCCACATGAGAATAGCAGTGGTGCCTGGGCGTCAAGAAATGGCGCAGTGAGTCGTGCTATTTAGCACGCTCACTGCGCCAAGAGGAGAATCGGGCCCTGAGAATGTTCTTTGGGACAAATTAGATTTAAACCAAGAAAGAACTGATCCAGTAAAACCTAAGGAAGAAAGAGAAAATAGAAGACGAGAGTGATCCACAGTGTCAAAAGTGGCGGATACATCAAGAAGAATCAGAATAGATGAGTGTTTAGAATAAATTGTCGATAAGAGAGAGCCAACAACAGAAAGAAGAGCAGTTTCGGTAGAATGGAAAGAGTGAAAACCAGATTGAAATTGAGGGAGAATAGCGTTTTCAGAGACGAGCATAGAAAGCTGGGAATACACAATAATCACAAGTAATTTAGACAGATAAGGAAGCAAAGAGATGGGATGAAAATTAGAAGTCAAAGAAGGGTCAGCATATGGTTTCTTCAAGATAGGGATGACAGTTACATGTTTAAAGGCAGTTGTAAAAGTAGAAGATTGCAGACAGATGTTAAAGAAATAAGAGAAGGATAAACTTTAGGAATAAATGGAGAGGGTAAAGGATCAGCCAGAGAAGAAGTACGATGGGCACGAGCCAAAAGAAGTGAAGTTTCCTCATTGGTGATCGAGGAAAAACAGGAAATAGTACTCTTGGGAATTACAGTGGGACACTTCATAGAAGACAGGGATGTAGAAGACTCAATAACAGAGCAGATAGAAGCTACTTTAGAAGAAAAGAATTGTGCCAAATCAGTGGCTGATAAAGTCAAATTAATAGAGTAGTCAGGAGTGGGAGGAGAAAGAAGACAGTGAGAGAGTTTGGACAAGAAGCCCAGGATGAGCCGATTGAGTATGGAGAAGATCCAAAAAAATGTGGTTATTTAGCGGAGACAAGAGACTCGTAATAAAGAGCATGATAAGAGGAATAGGAGTTATAATTAGCCACAGTCTTTGACTTGAGCCAACGCCGCTCAAAACGATGAAGAGCACGACACAAGGTGCAAAGGGAACTAAGGTTGCAGAGGTTTACAGGAGGGCTAAAAGGTAGACACAGGATAGAAACTGTCAAGTGAGACAGAAAGAGAAGAGGAAAGAGTAGATGCAGCATCATCTACTGTCAGGATAGCAACGGATGAATGAGAGGGAAGAAGAGAAATAAATGAAGAAACAAAAAGTGCAATATTGAGCAGATCGCTATGAAGATAAGTTGGAGAAGCAAGAGAGGGAACCACAAAGATAGAGTAGGTTGGGAAAATAGAAACTTAAATAAAGTGGTGATCAGAAAGCTAGACCGGGAGTGAAGAGACAGAAGAAGCAGTGCAAATAGTAGAAGTAAAAATAAGATCAAGGCAGGAGCTAGAGATATGAGAGGGAGGGGTAGAAAGAGGGGTGAGACAGTGAGAATCCAATAGTGCAAGCAGAGGGATAGTAGAGGGAGTAGAAGAGAGATGAAGAATGAAGTCGCCCAAGGATATAAAAGGGGCAAAAACCGGAATAATTGAGAAAAGAAGTGTGTCAATATCTTCACAAAATAAGTCGATCAGCCCAGGTTGACGAAAGATAAGTAGAAGAGAAACTGGATAGGGTTTAGAAAAAGTAGTGTATGCCACTTCAAATGAAATATCCCCCTATCCCCCTATGGTCGCCTGTGTACTGAATGCTCCCCCTACGCCCCTATGGTCATCTGTGTACTGAATGTTCCCCCAAACTCCCTATGGTCGCCTGTGTGCTGAATGCTCCCCCCACGGCTCCTAGGCATTTGATGCTGCCGCCCTTCAAGTTGGGGCTGTGCATCATGTCCATGCCACATATATTTACTTTCTGCATTGTATCCTAATGTCGTCCTTCAAGATGGGGCTGTGCATCATGTCTGTGCCACATATATTGACTTTGTGCATTGCATCCTGATGCCGCCATTCAAGATGGTCGCCTGTGTACTGAATGCTCCCCCTACCCCCCATGGTTGCCTGTGTACTAATGCTCCCCCTGTCCCCCTATGGTCGCCTGCGTACTGAATGCTCCCCCTACCGCCCCTATGGTTGTCTGTGTACTGAATGCCCCCACCCCCCATGGCTCCGAGGCATTTGTTGATTCTGCCGCCCTTCAAGTTGGGGCTGTGCATCATGTCTGTGCCACATATATTGACTTTCTGCATTGTATCCCGATGCCACCCTTCAAGATGGGGCTGTGCATCATGTCCGTGCCATATATATTGACTTTCTGCATTGTGTCCTGATGCCGCCCTTCAAGATGGGGCTGTGCATCATGTCTGTGCCACATATATTGACTTTCTGCATTGCATCCTGATGCCGCCCTTCAAGATGGGGCTGTGCATCATGTCTGTGCCACATACATTGACTTTCTGCATTGCATCCAGATGCTGCCCTTCAAGATGTGGCTGTGCATTATGTCTGTGCCACATATTTTGACTTTCTGCATTGCATCCAATGATGACAAGACCCAGCTCCTCATCTTAGGGACGCAACAGAGACTCAACAAATTGAGCCCCCTGTTCTCCACATATATTGACTTTCTGCATTGTATCCTGATGCCGCCCTTCAAAATGGGGCTGTGCATCATGTCTGTGCCACATATATTGACTTTCTGCATTGCATCCTGATGCCGCCCTTCAAGATGGGGCTGTGCATCATGTCTGTGCCACATATATTGACTTTCTGCATTGCATCCTGAAGCCGCCCTTCAAGATGGGGCTGTGCATCATGTCTGTGCCACATACATTGACTTTCTGCATTGCATCCATATGCTGCCCTTCTAGATGGGGCTGTGCATCATGTCTGTGCCACATATTTTGACTTTCTGTATTGCATCCAATGATGACAAGACCGAGCTCCTCATCTTAGGGACGCAACAGAGACTCAACAAACTGAGCCCCCTGTTCGGCACCTTTAATATTGGTGGTAATCTAATTAAAGTTTCCAAAGACACCAAAACCTTGGGTATTTACCTTGACTCCTCCCTGACCCTTACTAGACAAACCAATGCAGTGGCTGCTGCATCCGCCTACACTTGCAAACTGATCGCAGCCTGTTGCCCATTCCTCTCCACGCAGAACTGCATTACCTTGGCTAGAACCCTGATTATGTCCAAATTGGATTATTGTAATGCACTTTACCAAGGTACTAACCAAGGTAATCTCAACAAACTTCAGACTACCCAAAATAATGCCATTAGAGCGGCCCTCAATATCCCCCGTTCTGCCCACATCTCAGATACTAGGAAGAACCTCAACTGGCTTTCTGTTACCCAAAGGATCTCCTTGAAAGCATTGGCCCTCACTTATAAATGTGTAAAAAAAGGAATAATCAGGATGAAGAAGATCCTACAAGTAAGCCAGTTGTGCCGTGCATGTATGTTTATTTTACATTGACACAGTCCTTTTTTAGTTCATTCAACAATTTATTTTACAGGTCTTTCGATAAGCACGAAAGTTTTTTGGCATCAAACCGACAAAAGTGATTGTGAACGGTGGTAACACGGGTTAAGTGTCAACCTCTGATGTATTGAGGTTAAAACTCCACACTGAAGTACATTCCCTGTATAGATGTGATAGAGAAAGAACTATCAAGCAGGGAAAGTATACCTGAGGCTTGAAAATGGCCCCAGGGTTAGTTCACACAAGGTGTACACAACAGATATTTACACAACATACACAAGGGGGAAGATACAGTTGTGTCACGGGGATCGACACAGGTGTGTTTCGGCCAAAACATGGCTTGATTGAAGCCGGTCTATATGCTGGCCTTCGTCAGGAAAGGCACCATTGGTGGTGCTGTCCATTGATTCTGCTGCTCCGGTGGCAGTGGCAAGCTGGGAAATATCCTCACGTGGTTGAAGGATAGTGTGTGCGTGATTGCACTTAGGAATATGCCTGAGAGTGCTTCAGGCCGACATCTCTCGGGTTCCCGCTGACTGTGAAGGGACACAGTGGGTCCCAGATCGCAGTATGTCCGGCGTACCTCTGTATACGGGCTCCTCAGCTCGAAATGACACTGGGTAAATCAGGACTCCGCCAGGCGCCCTATATTTTCTACCTTATAAATGTGTAAACCATCTGGCCCCCACATATCTAGCTGCTCGATTCACCCAGTACATACCATCACAAGCTCTCAGATCTGCACAAGCACAAGGTCTTGTGATCCCGAGATTCAAACTTCAAACTGCTGTGGGCACCAGCTTCCCAGTCCTGGCAGCCAAGCTTTGGGACACCGTACCACTCTCTATCAGAAATGTACCGTCATTCAACTTATTTAAACACAAAGCCAAGCTCTGGCTAGCTACAACTCACCAATAACAGCTTTTCTGTACCTGTCAGGCCACCCTTGAGACCCTGCCTTGTTATACTCTGTATTTACTGCATCTGTTTGCCACCTTGACCTGTAATTGTATACTCTTGGGACAATTTTGTTGATCACTGTGAATATCATGCTTGTAACGTTCTACTAAGATATGCGCCTGGTTGCCCTTGGGCCTGGTTGCGCTATATAAATAAAACAAATACAAATCCTGATGCCACCCTTCAAGATGGGCCTGTGCATAATGTCTGTGCCACATATATTGACTTCTGCATTATATCCTGATGCCGCCCTTGAACATGGGGCTGTGCATCATCATGTCTGTGCCACATATAATGACTTTCTGCATCGTATGCTGATGCCGCCCTTCAAGATGGGGTTGGTGCATCATGTACTATCTGCATTACATGCTGATGTCGCCCTTCAAGATTTGGCTGTGCATCATGTCCGTGCCACATATTTAGACTTTCTGCATTGTATGCTGATGCCGCCTTTCAAGTTGGGGCTGTGCATCATGTATGTGCCACATATTTAGAATTTCTGCATTGTATTCTGATGCCGTCCTTCAAGTTGGGGCTTTGCATAATGTCTGTGCTACATATTTAGACTTTCTACGCTGTATGCTGATGCCGCCTGTTAAGATGGGGCTGTGCATCATGTCTATGCCACTTACTCGGACTTTCCGTATTATATGTCGATGCCGCCCTTCAAATGTGGTCTGACAAACTCCATGTCCTTGCCAGCACTTATGTAACCAAGATTTCTCACAAGCACTTATGTAACCAAGTAAACCTTCTTAACAGCGCTGCGATGCCTGAGGGCAGTTGTGTGCTTTACAAATGCAAATAAATGAATAGATAAATAAGAGAAGGGAGAATAAGAGTGGAAGGAGTAAGTACAAATGAGGAATTAAAAATAATGCTAATACCACCACGACGAGTAGCAGTACAAGGGGCATGATAAAAGGAAGTAAGCGAAATAGAGAGTGAAACAGAGCCAGTAGTATTAAAAGAGAGGATCCACGTCTCAGTAATACAAAGGAAGTGTATATTTTGTCTTAGAAATAAATCAAATACAGATGAAGATTTGCTACATAGTGATCTTGCATTCCAAAGACCCAAACCCATTATCAGCGCGCAGTCTTTGCGGGATTCATGCGCAGTTTTCCATGAATCAGGCCTTTATTGTCCATATAGGAAAATCCATATCGAATCCAGTATAAAAGACATCAGTTTAAAAAGCAAGAGAGATGATAGAGCATATAAAATACTACAAAGGAGGCGTACAATGAGTGCATATTATATCAAGTACATGCCTATCAAGAAGAAAGAACAATATCTACTAGCTGTGAAATATTTGCTGTCATCTGCCTGCCAAGAAATGCTGAACAATGTCCTAATATGCAAGGGTTTATACACTAGAGTGTGGGGTATACAGGGAATAGAGGCTAGGGCAATTAAGTTCCACTGAACCATAAATCATCTAATGTATCAGGGTAGTCAGGGTTTGAACAACATTCCAAACTTTTCAGATGTTCATGTCATATTTTCAGGTCAATGTCATGACAATGTCAGACTGTTGTTAGCTTTCATTGTAACAGTGGGGCATTAAAGGTTTTTCCTACTACCAGCCGAAAACGGAAATAAAGTTAATCTACCAGACTTGGAAGTCTTTATCTGTCAGAACTCTGTAGCATTCCTGGCAGGAGTTCTGTTCCAGCAGTTGAACCCGTCGTGTAGCCGACGGGTTCAATCTGCCAATGCACCCCTCAGGGATGTTAAAACAATCGCCTGAGGAGTTAATTGACCCAAAGATGGATGGACGTCACAGGATACCGCTGACCTGTAAAGGAAGGCCAAGATTAGTACCAGCGTGAGCACGTAATTAGCTAACCACCAGAATCACAAAATAAATACCTTGTTCAGAAAACAAGACTCCAATACAAGGTCAATGTTCCTGAGCTGAGTATGGACGTATCCTATAAAAATGGATAATGGTAAATGGGTTGAGTAAAACAAGAAACAGTAGTATGTCACAATGAGAGAATAATTAACACAATTCTTACCATAGGACCAGGGAAGGGGATGCAGGATGAAACGAAAGTGATATGGAATGTTACCAGTAGAAATATGTCCGTGTTCCTGTGAAGCAATGATCCACCTGACACCCGCCGGCACGTGGACGCCTAGTGTTGTTCCCAAGAAAAATCTAAGTTCCAGCAACCACCTGGCACCCGCCGGATCGTGGACGCCTACCAGTTCCTGAAGTGAGTCCGGAGACCAGCGGAGCAGGAGGCAGCAGGTAAGTTTGTGAGGATGAAATTGCGTAGTGCACGTAGAGTGGTTCAGGAGACCAGCGGAAACAAAGGAAGTCGGTACGTATGTATGACTGAAGCAAGGTTAAATGCTCGATGAGTAGAATGGCCGGGAGTTCCAGTCGGTTACCTTGCGGGCAGCAGAAGTACAGTTCAGCAGGAGGATCTGGTCGTATTCGGTCCGAGTCGGCAACAGATTTTCCAAGAAACAGGTAAGGGCAAGACAAGGAAGTTCCGTAGGATGGTTCCAAGTCAGTTACCTTGCAGGCAGCAGAAGTACAGTTCAGCAGAAGGAGGGGGTCGTATTCGGTCCGAGTCGGCAACAGGTTTTCCAAGCAACAGGTAAAGGCAAGACAAGGGAGTTCCGTGGGACGTAGCCGGCTCAAAGATTTCAGAGAGTAGTTCAAGACAAGGAAGCAAGGGCTGTAGAACACAAATTCAGAAGCAGGGAACAAACAAAAAGGCGGAGCATAAGTAAGATGCAAAGTCATGTGATACAGTGAACAAGGCTTAACGTGTGAATACACGTGACTGCAAGAACGTGGAAGGAGCGCGTCTCTAAGGTAACAACCAACACCGTTTCTGTGCTACATTGCGGCTGTTCTTAGGGGCAAAGGTTTTTGGTGTAGCACAAGAAGATTGCAAAACTGATCTGAAACCATGGGTAGGAAGCTTAATCCGGAAGTGAGGCATATTCTTGTGTGGCTTATGGGGAATGAATCGATGACCGGACCGTTTTCTGACATTATCTAGGTAGTTTATTTTATTTCAAGCTGTTAAACAGCTTTATTGGGTACATGGCTGGAATTATCTCAAAACATTAGAATGCACATTTTCTAATTGGTCACATTTCAGCAAAGGCACATTGATGAATGTCTGCTTCTGTCATGTTTCCCAAGGCACTGACTCTGGCACCTCTTATTTATTTTCCTGCCAGAAATGAACTTTTGCTATTGTAAAAATACA
The DNA here is from genome assembly GCF_040938575.1 of Ambystoma mexicanum. NCBI lineage: Eukaryota > Metazoa > Chordata > Amphibia > Caudata > Ambystomatidae > Ambystoma > Ambystoma mexicanum. The sequence goes on from NC_090927.1 coordinate 242,473,130, forward strand.
CCCCACAATGGCAGTCATCCAGCATCCTTAGGAGGATGAAAGTATTTATCACAAACACTAAAAGTGGAAAACTAAATAAGTAACTTCCCACACCGGGCCCTTTATCCCTTCAGAAAGTGAACCTGAAATGAGCTCTCTATGTTATATGAGTGCACACTTCAATATTTTTCACTTTACAAACTTCCAATAGATAAAAAAAGACCCACCGATGACTGACATGCAATAGGTTTTTCCCGACACATATGGCAGTCCAGAGCTAAAATGAAATGAAATCTCACAATTACACAGTTCAACGGTTCTTGGTTGGTATATTGAAACAAATGAAAGGATACATTTTTTCCATCAAGATTTCTCAGGTGCAATGGCCCATTGTTGCATGAAGAAAGACTTTTTATTTTTAAATAAGTGCTGGAAGGATGGTGCAGGACCTGATTGGGCATGAATATTTTTCTTATGCTTTGTAGAGGGGGCTCCACCTGTAGTAGTATATTTAGTTAAAAGCTGACTAACCTGCACTGAGCATGGCTTTTGATCATCTGTTGTTGCAGGTTGTATTTGTATTTGTATTTTGTTTATTTGTATTGCGCACCTTGCTAAAAGGCATATGGGCGCATAATTTAAGGGATTGGTTACACAAGGTTACACAAGTTACAGGCAATCAAAGCTACTTTCCACCTGGTGAAAATTTGACTTAATGGTGCAGAACAGTCAATAATACAAGAAGAGATAAAGGTTGCAGCAGTACAAAAGCAATGTGAGGAGAATCAATACAAGGAGGTACTGAGAATTCGGTGTGCAGCATATATTTGGTGCAGGCAGATTACATCATCCCCCGGGCGGCTCGAGTGGTTTGGGGTGCTGTGACCGATGTATCAAGATCATGCAACCAGAGTTGGAATAAAAAAAGAAAAAAAAAAGATCATGCAACCAGAGTTTGGTTCTGTTTTTTAAGGAGTGAACAGAAGCTTCTAGTCTGAGATTGTTAGGAAGGGAGTTCCATAATTTAGTTGCGAGGACAGAGAAGCTGGATCCTCTGGCTGTCTGGAGTTTGTAGTGAGGGAGAGACAGTGTATGTACATGGGCAGACCTCAGGGGTCTGGTGGCAGTGTGTCGCTGGAAGCGGGATGAAGGGTAGGCGGGTGCAGGTTGTTCTGGGCCTTGTGTGTTAGTACGAGTGTTTTAAGGGATATGCAACATGTAACAGGTAACCAGTGAAGGTTACGTCTTGTGACAGAGATGTGTGATCTCCTAGATATGTTAAGTGCAGCCCTGATGGCATTGTTCTGAGTTGCCTGAAGTTTGTCCAAGTTTCTTTGGCTCGTCCCTAGTTAGAGGGCATTGCAGTAGTCGATTTTGGATAAGATGAGAGTTCTGGCAAGAATCATGCAGTTGTCAGTTGTCAAGAAAGGTCTGCAAGCGGTAATGAGTTTGCAGGTGTAGGATGATGCTGAGACAACAGCATTGGTTTATCTGTTGAGGTACACTGTAGAGTCTAAGTAAATGCCAAGCATTTTTGTGACGTTGGAGACTTTGATAATGTACCCGTCGATAATAAAGGATTTGTATTCGGGGTCAAGTTTGGTGAGTTTGATGGGGGAGTTTAGGATGAGTAGTTCATCATTGAGGCAGAGCCCATGATGTGCCATCCAGGCCTGGATGACAGTATAAACTGCATTGAGTGTTTTGTAATCAGTTACATAGTCGCCAGTGATGGGGGTGAGTATCTGGGTGTCATCTGCATAGTTGGTGTAGGAGACACCCAGATAGTCAAGTATGTCAAAGTGTGGTTTAGTAAACACATTGTATAATGTAGGCGATACGCAGGATCCTTGTGGGACTCCACAGGGGACAAGTGCTGGATCTGCTGCTGCTAGAGGTGAAAAAACCCTCATGGTTCTGTTTCCCAAGAAGGAGCTGATCCAGGATGTAGCAGCATCAGAAAAGTGGGCCGCTAACTTAAGGTGATGGCAGAGGATTTGATGATCGACCAGATCAAAAGCCGCTGAAAGATCAAGGAGAAGCAGAAGTGACTGCTTACCCTTGTCTTTCAGATCCTCAATTTGTGTTTTTAAGTCGAACAAAGCTGTCTCTGTCCCATGTCTGGGTCGGAAGCCAGATTGTCTGAGACCTAGTAAGTTATTTTTTTCGAGGTAGCCTTGGATTTGAAGATAGGCCGCTCGGTCCAGGATTTTAAGTAAGTAAGGTACCGTGGTGATGGGCCTGTAGCTAGAAGGGTTGCTCGGGTCGAGAGTCGTTTTTTTGATAAGTGGTATAACCCACGCATCCTTGAGGTTATTAGGTACAATGCCAGATTTGAATGAGGCATTTATGAATGAGGTGATGAAGGGTGCAAGATCATGCGCCGCCTCCTTCATGATGGGGGCAGGGCAGGAGTCTCCTTGGTAACTGGATGGCTTGAGCTTCTTAATAATAGTTTCAACCTCCTCGATAGAGAGAGGTGTGAAGCTGAATGGCTTAAAAGAGTGTTCAGGTGTAGGAATGTTGTACGATTGGGGATTACCTGTCGCATCCCAAAAATGATTTCTTTTGACATTGATTTTGGTTTGCAGTAGAGCAATTTTATCTCGGAGTGCTTTTTGGATGTTAGCACACCAGGCAGTCTCTGGGGTACATGAGTCAATGGGGGCTACTGGAGACTCAAGTTCCTTGAGGATCTTGAAGAGTTCCTTCGTATTTGATTGAGCTTGTATTATCAGTTTGTTGTACACCTCTTTTTTGCGGTTAATATGGCTTCTTTGTAAGTGGAAGAGGCAGTGGTTAGGTTATTTTTGTTAACTAGAGATGACAAGTTTTTCCAATGTGCCTCTGCTTTTCTTTTTTCTTTGCTCAGGCCACGTAAATGAGGGGTGAACCAGGTATTAAGGTGGAGGCGAGGTTTTTGTTTGCGTAGCTTGAGTGGCGCAATAGTGTTAAGGGCTTCCGCCATATCACTATAATAGGTATCCACTAAGAATGTAGGGTCCGAGCAGGTGGTTGTAACCGTGTCCAGCAGAGGGAGGATGAGTGGGAGGAGTTTCTCTTCCGTGATATCCTTCTTGTTACGTGTGTGGATAGGTTGTGCGAGGTTAGCTTTGGCAGTGGATGGGCTGGAGTTAATAGTGAAGATTATATTGTGATGATCTGACCAATATTGTGTCGGATCATCACAATGATCGTATTGTGAACGGTAGTGTGAGGATCATAGCACACAGCTTCATTAATGTGATGTATTCTTATTAATTATGTGAAAGAATGGAAAATTCACTCAGGTCATTCTCAAAACACTGATGATTGGATGACCATACATAATATGTAACTCTAGGGCACTATTGAAGATACTGTGCTCGCCCATAGATAGATTGGTGCTGATGTGACCCGAAAACACATTTGAAATTGAATTCGAAATAATATATTATGACATTAAGGGGAAAACAAGTGAAGCTATTTAAAGATTTAAAATGTATCAAATTGAACATAAAAATATGCGTAGTTGAAATAAACTGCTGATAGTATAGTTGTGGTACCCTGGCTGGTCCACGGTTTACCCCATATCACAGTTTTATATCACAAAAAGTAGGTTTAAGGATTCAAATATTCAGGTACATGCAAATTGGGTTGTTTGGCAGAAGGTTATAGAACATGGAACTGAAAAAACCTGAATTGGCAAAAGAGGTGTGCTGTTTACTGGAGGTAGTGATAGTGTTGTACTCTGCAATGTTGTAAATAATGTTCAGCAGGACAAAGATTTGTTTTATCTACACACTCTGAGCTAGGTGTAGCTTTAGTATGCTTGTTCACCCATCCTATGTGGAACATTAAAGGCAAATGATGACTGCCTAAAACGAAAGCAAGATGCACCAAAGATTGTGCTGCTACTTTTAAATGTGGTGCATCTGAAAAAGGTATTATGCCCGAAAAGAATGAGAGACCTGAAGATACCGCAAAAACTGGTTGAAGTTTTCACACATTCACCAGGAACATGTATGCAAGCACGTCCAAAAGGAATGTTTTTTTTTTAAATCAGCTTTAATTGTAACAAAAGATGATTACAGTCCTTTGCATCCAAACACGCCAAGCCCCAACGTTTCAGCTTGCCTAAGCAAGAAAGTAAATGGACTGTGTTTCAGAAATATGAATAGCTAATATGCAAAGAAGTGAGCAAGATATTGGGTTAGAAAAAAAGAACATTGTCATGCTTCTTTTGAAAGGTGCACAGTACTGACATATGTAACATAAGCAGTACAATACTTCATTTTGTCAAAGACATTTCTCAGTAAAGCATGCACTTATTTAAATATTGGCAGACTATTGTACAAAGACATAATGACACAATTAACTGATTTAAATTATTATGTTACCTATGCACACAATTGAAAAACAAACATTTTTTGTGTGGCTTGAAAAAGCAGTTAACTCATTTCTGTTATATAGTATATTTACTTTATGCTGAGTGGATTTTCACCTCAGGTCGCCCTTGTGTAACTTTGCTGGAGCACTGAGGCCCACAAGTTGATAAACAGAGCTGGTCACGTTTATATAATTCTTATGTTAAGTCAAATAAGCATCTCTATTTCCCCATTGATTTTCAATATAAAAACATGAAAATGTTATAACCCAGTGATTGTAATAGGTAGGTATGTGGGACTAAGTGTGTTGCAACGATCAGAATTTCCTCTTTAATTCAAAATCAAACCTCAATTTTTCATGATTAAGAAATGTAATTCAAACATGATAACTTGATGAATAAACATGCTAGCGATTTGTGTCACATGTCTGAGCATGCGTCTTGGGTACGAGATTATACAAATGCATATTTCAGTAATGTGTCATAAGTCTGCATTGACTTACAAAGGAAAAATATTTAGCATCCAGGAAAATTGAGAGTATATTGTCCCCCACCAGTGTTCAGGTCACAAGAATAGAAATCATAACCAACCAACAGAGATTAAAGAGCATAGTCAGAGGGAGGATCTGATTATCAAATCAGCCAATGGAAAGACTGGTCGTATCAGGAATTTTTGCTGTCATGTGAGAATTTGGCAGATTATTCCATGTTAAACGAAGAGGAAAAGGAAGGCCTCTCTCTGACAGCCACACACATTAGATTATAAACTAAACATTGTTTGTCCAACTGTAATGTTGCTAACATGGGAATATCTGGGAAAGAAGAGCCTTGTCCATGAGGAAGATTGAAAGAGATGATAACAGATTTCACCTGTGCCTAGCATGACTGGAGACCAGAGCCCTAAAAGGAAGTTGTTCCATGAGTTGAAAAAAGTATTGATAACTAAGTATAAGAATCCCACAAAAAGAACTAGACTTGCCCTATAGCTATTCCATGATAGGGCCCAGGAGTGGTGGTTTAGAGGCACCACTAGGGGGCCTTAGTTTCCAATAGAATGCAGGAGCATTGTAATGTGACTTGCAAGTTTGCATCTTACATTATTTAAGTGCCGAATGAGATTTGATTATACAAAAACCAATTGCATGTCTTTTTTGTGTGCAGTGTAATACTGACTTAATTTTTGGACAGATACAATGCAGTTTCTGTAATTATGCCCAATTAAAATCCTGGCAAAGAAATTTAGCCTGTAGAAGCCACAGAAATGTTAATACAATATTGTGAATGAGAAGGGAGATTCTATGACAAGATGGAGGCGAGCATTATGCTTAACTTCTTTTATTACTGCTCCAACAGCAATTCAACTTAAACCTTTGTTTTACTTCTTTCTAAACTTGGTAACACTTTTTTGTTTCCTTCCCACTCTCCTGGAGGTCTAAAACAAACAGCACAGTTTGAAATCTCAGTAAAATGGCTCTGGACTACAAATGGCGACAATCCTCTGAGTCCATGTAGTACTGTTCAGCACACCTTGTTCAATCAGGGATAAACCCTACCTAGAAGAGGGACCCTTGATGACTCCTCTTCCTTTTTGCTGCTCCTGAGCTAAGTACCCTTTCACAATAGTGTCATCATTTCGAAATGTTATGTGGCTATGCGCGTCCGCGCTTGCATATTTTATAAATATATTAATATATTCCTTGGAAATAGCGCATGGGTTATTACGTTATGCAGAAGATGTTATGTGTTTCTTCATATAAGGGATTGTTACCTCACGTAGCATAGAGTGTCATTCAGAGAAGCGCTTTCGTTCTGCCCGGCAGCAACATTCCACGTCTTCTCGCGGTGCCGCTTTTAAGGTAGTTTACTCTTAGGAGCAGGGGCCGGAGCCGCAAGAGAAAGTGCTCTCACAAGGCGCCTGGCCTCGCCTCCTCAAGCCATTTCACAAATATGCTCATTGAGCGTTCCTCCCGCCAGGTCTTTAGGACCCAGCGGGAACCCGGCGGCGGGCAATCTCGCCCCAGCAGCCACTGCGCGCCTAGCTAAGACATTTTTCACGATTGTATGTGAACGAACGGTGCAGTGTGGCGTGAGCGGAGAGTTTCTGTGTAGAATTAAACAATTAAAAAAAGGAAATGTTGGTTTGAAATTCGTGTGGGCAATTATATTTAGAACACCTCGTGGGCTGAAATAAGCTGAGGTTCCAGTACTCTAATTTCGTCATGGAACAATACAGTGAGGCCAGAGGGGATCAACATCTCCAGAGTGGAGCTCAGAAGAATGAGCAGAGGAGCCCATAGAAGAGGACCAGTACCTCTCCCTAAGTTTTAAAATGGTCCTGTGAGACTCATTAAGACAAGCTGTTTCTGAGGGGGTTCTTCCTCTAACACAAAGATTGGACCATATAGAGGCCATGCTGAATAAGCAGAAGGCTGAACAAGAGAAGTCCAAGAAGAGGAGGGTGCTCAGCCCCGGCGAGGGAACCTCGGCAAGACACCCCATTTCTGGGGTTGATCATAAGGGCAGCAAAAAAGCTTGGAAGAGTAGGAACTCTATGACACCCACGAGCCAGTCAGAAGGGGTAGACTTGATACCCCAAGAGCCAGTTGACCCGGTAAGCAGGTTGTAAGAAGCCTTTATGAGAAGGGCAGCACTGCCAGGCTCTCGACCCCATGCCCCATGCATGTATAATACAGGGGAAGAAGAGGATGCCGGATACACGCCAGGCGAAGAGAGCAGGGAGGAGAAGGTATCCCCTCAGCAAACCCGAGATGACAGAACAACCTCTGGACGAAGAGGGCCTGGGAGATATGTTTGATCCAGAAGCAATAAGACATCCTACGTCTACAGACTGGGTGCCTTCACCCATAGTTGCCCAATACATGACACACCATATAAGAAAACCTCTAGCCAGAGAAATAAGATCTAAAATGAGAGCAGAATGCCCCAGGCCTGAGCAACCAGGCAAGGTAACGGACACCCCAGTTCTCGACCCAAAGATGGTGACCTATGTAACAAAATCTTCCAAAGATCTGAGGAAAGGGGTGGACAGGGCATGTTGAGACTGCCATGATAAACTCTTGGACCTCTCCGGTCCCCTCGCAAAAATTATGGATTTGGCCGAAAGGGCCATAGACAAAGGCGTTCCTCTAGACCCCCGAGTCCAAGCTAACTGGGCTCAACGCGCAGTCTGCTTATTAGGATATGCGAACTGTGCACTCTCTTCAGAGAGGAGGTGAGGGGTCCTGCTAAAAATTGAAAGTAAGCTAAGCAACCACTGTTCATGCGAGGCTGGCAAAGGAGCGAAAGGCATGCTGTTTGGTGACGCCTTCGCCAAGGAAATTAATCAGCTCGCAGGGACGTATTCCACCATGGAGAAGGCTCAAAGCTCCATAAGGAGAATATTTCCTGGTCGTGTTTTTGCCGGAACGGACGACAGAGTGGTCGGGCATCCTGTCGCTTTGCCACTAATAGAAGACTCCAGGGACCAAGAACCCAGTACTAAGAAACACTGCAACTAAACAACTTCTTCCCAGCAAGAAGCTGTTTCCCAAGGAATAGAAGGGGGAGAGGAGCCTACAGGCAGCAGAACACGCCAGGGGTTGAGTACTATGGCTGCGCCCTGCCATATAGGGGGCAGAACAGCCTGGTTTTTGCAGGCATGGCGCGATTTATCCAATGATGCGTGAGTGTCAGGCATGCGCATAGAGTTCGTAGGTATCCCCTCACAGGTACAAGAACCAACCCCGATGTTCAAGACACAAAGTGAAAGAGCTCGGCTCTTCAGCGAGTTGCAAAACCTAGCAGTGAATGGAAAGATAGAACGGGAAGTGCAGGAGGGGCCAGGGTTTATCAGCAACATGTTCCTGGTCAACAGAGGGGAGAAGGTCAGACCCGTAATAAATTTGAAGAGCCTGAACGAATGGGTAGTATACAGGCATTTCAAGATGGAAGGGATACACCTTCTTCGGGATTTTCCCAGTGCCGGGGATTGGCTTTTCCGTCTAGATCTCAAGGACGCCTACCTAACAATTCCTATAGCAGAAGAGCATCGGAAATATCTTCGAATCTGGTGCGGCACGGAAGTGTGGAGGTTCACATGCCTCCCATTTAGGCTAGCATCCACGCTGTGGGCCTTCACCAAGCTCATGCGCCCAGTAGCGGCGGCCATTCACGAGAGAGAACTAAGAATAATAATATACCTAGATGATATACTGATTCTGGGTCAGAACGCAGCACAGCTATGGGACCAGGCCGCATGGGTTTGCAACCTAGTAGCCTACCTCGGCTTCATCATAAATTCAGAAAAGTCAGATCTTCGCCCCGTTCAGCGAATAGAGTTTCTAGGTTTTGTGATAGATACCGTGAAGGCATCGCTAGAGGTACCGGCTCAGAAAGTGCGGGCAATACGGAAGGAACTAAGAACAGTGATAGCAAAGAAGTTTATTTCGCTTCACAATCTGGCTCGCATAGTGGGCCTCCTAGCAGCCTCGATTCAGGCGACCTTCCCAGGCCCCTTGCACTACAGTGCCCTGCAGAGGCTGAAAATCAGACATCTCAGGGGAGGGCTAGACTATCATCAGCTGGTTTGCCTAGACCAAGAAGCCATGACAGAGCTCCATTGGTGGTTACAAAATATGGAAGCCTGGAACGGCAGAGCAATCTTCGGGTATACCTCAGATTTAGTGATAGAGTCGGACGACAGCAGAGCAGGCTGAGGGGCTCGATGCGGAGATCTAGAAACAGGAGGGGAGTGGTCTCTGGAAGAACTCCATAAACTGTCTGGAACTCTTAGCAGATTCCTTCACAGTCAGAGCATTTACCAGAGACCGAGCAAACTGTTGCGTCCTTCTCAAGATGGACAACATGTCAACAGTCCAGTATATGAACAAGCTGGGAGGAACGTCTTCCAGGATGTTGGCAGAATTAGCAAAGGTTTTTTGCCATCATTGCTTGCACCAGCAGATATGAGTATCAGCAGAATATTTACCAGGGGCTCAAAATAGAGTAGCGGACTGGAATTCGTGATAACTGGTAGGCTCCAGTGACTGGAGGCTGCTCCCAACCATCTTCGACTGCCTTCGGCGACTGTGGGGACCCTTAGGTCTAGACCTGTTTGCCACCAGGCTCAATAACCAGTTGCCAGGTTCTATAGCTGAAGGATAGACCCCGAAGCAGCAGGGACGGATGCGTTCCTGCAGCAGTGGACAGGAGCAGTCAACTATGCATTCCCTCCAATTATCAAGCTGACGAGAGTAGTAGCTAAAGTGAGGAGAGAGCAGGCAGAGCTAGTGCTCGTAGTACCGATGTGGAAGTCCCAGCTGTGGTTTCCAATAGTGATGGAACTTTCTATGGATTTCCCGAGAATGATTCTTCACAAGGAGGATGTTCTTCAGGGTTCCAACAGCCAGTTCCATTCGCTCATAGCAGAGGGCACCCTGAGCCTACTGGCTTGCAGGGTTTCAGGCAACGTTGGGAGCTGCCAGGCATTTCGTAGCTCGCTGCACACTATATTAGGAACTCATGGGTGCCTTCCACCATTAGGAGCTATGGTGCCGCTTGGAAGCGATGGTCGTCGTACTGCCCAGCCATCGGTGTTAATCCCATTTCAGCACATTTAGTGCACATGCTGAATGTTTTAGCTCAGAGGTTCGAAGAAGGCTGTGCCTACAGAACAATAGGTGTGTACAGGTCTGTGTTTTCGGCAGGCCATGAGAAAGTAAATTGGTGCCCAATAGGAAAGCACCCCGTCGTGATACGACTTCTGAAAGGAGTGAAAATGCAGAAACCACCCAAGCCCAAATACTCAGTTGTCTGGGACATACAAAGAGTTTTCCAGTTATTCTTAGCTAACAAAGACCTTTCGCAATCCCAGTTATCAGGGAAGCTAGACCTGCTTCTATGCCTCATAGCGTGTAGGAGAGTTTCGGACGTGAAAGCTATTTAGATAGACAGGAAGATCTTCTACCCAGAGAGAGTAGCCTTTAATATGGCAAATAGAATGAAATCTGACTCTACAATTATTTCATATCCTTATTTTTCAAATAACGCTAAGCTATGCATAGCACAATGTATCAAAGATTATGTGGCGACCACAGCAGAGTTGAGGCCAATGGGAGTACTAAGCTGTTAATTGCGCGAAGGATGCCTTTCCATGCAATGGCAACAGCCACCATAGCAAGATGGGTTAGAGAAATAATGCATTGGGCAGGAGTGGATTTGTCCCAGTTCGGTGCGCATTCAGCGAGAGGCGCAATGGCATCTAGCACATTTGCAGCAAGCGTTTCTTTACAGGACATCATGAAATCGGCTGACTGGTCTAATGAACATACTTTTAAGACTTTCTATTTCAAGCCTGCCTCTCAGAAAGCTAATAGAGTAATTAATAGCTTTGAACAAGCATAATGCTTGCCTCCGTCTTGTCATACTTGTCATATAATGAAGATTGTTCAGGCAGCCTTGATTCTATTAAATACAAGGAGGCAAGCATTATATCCATCCTTGTGGGTCATGACAATATCATGGACTGTTTTTAAGAGATATGTTGATAAAAGACCCACCCTTATGATATCAGCTCCATTCTTTCCAGGGGAAGACCAGAAGGCAACCTGAGGGCAAGAACACCTTTGCGAGTCGTGGAGCGCAAGAGTGAGGTTCCTGTACGCCATCTCAGAGCAAAGGTTCCATTAAAGATGAGCAGTTAAAGTTTTCTTTAGTTGGTTCAAGTTGACTGTTGGAGCTGGTACGGACATTGATTAGCTGCCAATGAAAGAGGAGTTGGGAGTCATCAAAGGTCCCTCTTATAGGTAGGGATTAGCCCTAATTCGACAAGGTTTGCTGAACAGGACTACATGGACTCAGAGGATTGTGGGCATTTGTAGTCCAGAGACATTTTACTGAGATTTCAAAACTGTGCTACTCCTATGTTTGTTTTAGACCTCCTGGAGAGCTGGAAGGAAACAAAAAAGTGTTACCTAGTTTAGAAAGAAGTAAAACAAAGGTTTAAGTTGAATTGCTGTTGGAGCAGTAATAAAAGAAGTTAAGCATAATTTTTTATTTATTTATGTATTTATTTATTTATTTATTTATTTCTTTATTTATTGCATTTATTACTCGCCCAAACCCTTGGGTACCACGGCGATGTTACAGACAGCTTGGTTAAAACATTTCTTGGACTTTGCCAATCGGGCGCAGTGCATGTGAATACAAAATAATCATACACGAAGACATTAAATGCAGGGTTTCAGTACAATGATATTTCCTGAAGCATGGAGGGGGATTTTTTAGTCTTGGTTAAATAGCGACGTTTTCAGGGATTTCTTGAAACCTGAGAATGTTTGCTCATTTTTGATGGGGAGGGGAAGAGTGTTTAAATATGTGGGTGCGAGGTATTGGAAACTACTGCCTCCTGCCTTGGTTGTCTTGTAGCGGGGGATAGCTAGGAGTAATTGACTGTTAGATCTGAGGGGCCTCTTAGATACTTTTCTGGTGATGGCGTGGTTGAGGTAGATGGGGACACATGAGTGGATGCATTTGAATGTGACGCACAGAGCTTTGAATGTGACCCTGGCTTTGATGGGGAGCCAGTGATGATTTCTTCTAATATTTGAGATATGATCTGACTTCCTTATTCCAAGGGCCGCCCAAAGGGCTTTATTTTGGATAAGCTGTAGTTTGTTTAGATTGGCTTTTGAGGTACCCAGGTAGAGTACGTTGCAGTAGTCGAGCCTGGATAAGATTAAAGCTCTTGCCAGCGTGATACAATTGGTGGGTGTCAAGAATTGGCGACTGAGAGCAATAAGTTTTGCGGTGTAGGATGTAGAGGAAGAGAGGGCGTTGATGTGCTTGGTCATGGTGAGGTTGGCATCAACGTAGACACCTAGTGTTTTCACTTGTTTGAGTACTGATATGTTTGTGCCATCAATGTTGATGGATGAGTAATCAGGATGTAATGCTTCTATTTTGGATTGGGAGCCCACAATGAGAACCTCAGTCTTCTCATCATTGAGACAGAGGCTATTTAGTGCCATCCAATTTTGGATTATGGCATATATTTTGTTGATAGTGTCGGTGTCTTGAGTGTAGTCTCCCGATAAAGGGATGAGGATCTGGGTGTCATCTGCAAAGTTGGTGTAGATGACACCCATGTCGTCTAGCGCTGAGAAGAGGAGTTTAGTGTATGCATTGTATAATGTTGGTGAGAGACAGGAACCTTGGGGGACACCAATGGGTACTATGATGGGGTTGGCGGCTTGTTTACCTATGGCGACCCTGGAGGTGCGGTCAGCAAGAAAGGACTTGATCCAGGTAGTAGCTTCGGTGGAGAAGTTGAAGTCTTTCGCTAGTGTGGCGCACAGTTTATTATGGTCTACTAAATCAAACGCTGCAGAGAGATCGAGTAGGATCCCTGAGCTTGCCTCCCTGAGCTGTAAGCCTGGACTATCTTCATTAGTATGTCACTTCCCAACCCATAGAATCTGATGCAAATGTGAATACCATTCATTTGTGAAGTGAACGTGGAGTAGTATTTATCACAGTTTCATCACATTCTGAAATCCATTCTTCTGTGTGGGAAAGGTGAACTAATAGTCAGTTTACTTCTTATTGCTAGTACTATATCTTATCCAATTCATTTTAAATGGAGGTAACGTTTGTTTGTTTTATTATTTATAATGCACGTCAGACCCAAGGGTATCAGGCTGCAGCAGTACATGAATATGCAAAGCTTAGTTACATGAATCAGTCAAGGTAAAAAGGTACCTTTGCACAACGTATTATTTGCAGACAGAGTATTATCCAGGTATTTACAGATAATGCAAGAAAGCATAAATATTTACAAATATTACATGTGGTGTGGCAGAGATTGTGGTTACCACCGTAGGGGTAACCAGCAATAAGTTGCGAGGATAGGTACGTTTCCTACAGGCAGTGTCGTTATTTACTGTTAGCAGAAAGGCATAGCTAGTTGCCGTGCAGGATTCTATAATGTGCATTTAGTGGCCATTAGATTTCAGCCACACAGTAATGTTAGTTCTAAAGTTTTGGTATGGTTGGTCAATTCTCAGTGATGTGAATATGTGCATATAAATGTCACCTGTATATTTAACATTTCTCTGGTACCAATTCTTTTTTTTGATACAGGAAAAAATTAAATGTGCTGGATCTGCTATTTACTGACTTAAATTAGCTATTGTAAATGTTAATTGAAGAGTTTTAATTCAGAGACAGCTAAGCGTCTTTGTGGTCATACAATTAAAGGACATTTAGAGATAACCTTGTGAAATTTAGGAATAGAATTGTGAGATATATTCTTAATGGTGCTGTATCATGATGGAATGTGTGTATTGCATGTAGCACAATCGCCACATGGAAGGCGCGTTTAATTATGTATGTTATGTCTTGTGGTGAATTCCCCTACATAAAGTCTGGCGAAACCCTTTGCTTTGATACATTTAAATAAATATTTAGAATCATGACTGTTTCTTGTTCTGAGAATTTTGTTGTGGTATTACGTAACGAGAATAGCAACCCAAAAACAGGACGAGTAAACATTATCCAAAAGACCAAATAATCACTTCACCTCTTTGCAAGGGAAAACAAGTTGTATTACATGCTAACACGTCACAAGCCATGCTGTGGAACCGATTTGACACAGAGCATGTCACTTTCCAAGAGATTACAGACTTTATAGCGGAAAACTGTCAAATATCAATATATAGGTTACAATGTTATCGCACCACCCTCATTGGCTACCGCATATAGAACATGCTAATGACCCCCTCGACTGATTGGCCACATATTATCTAAAACCATTCCCCTTAACATGTGGTCTACTACATAATCACTATTGAATCCAGGTTTGTGATTGTTGATTTTGAACTTATTGATATATTAATAAATCATAACCATCACGTGATGTGCACCCCCTCCAATCCAGATGCAATCAAAGTAAACTGGGGAGGCCAACTCTGCTTTGATAAGGCAGTAGGCTTTCTCATTATAAAAGGCACCACAGCGCACACAAGCTGTCTCCCCAACCATGTACTACATTTATTGCCTTCACCTCAGCTCCTCCTATCCCATATCATGGAATGTTCCAGAGACAGCCCCCCCTTATCTCCTTCACACCCAAGGTGCCCAATAATGATGTGACTCTTGAGACTTAATTTCAGGGATTTATTTGTTTGGGTTTTACGTGTGCTTGTAATTCAAATGGGATGACCATTCTTGGGTGAGGACAGTAGTGCTCTAAATCTTCTCCTTAACCTTTGGCAACCCAAAACATTATGCTCTATTCTCATTAATGTGTCCTTCAAAGGGCACATCCCTTCCTGCTTCTCCCTATCCTCAAATTCAATTCAACTACATTTACCAAAAAGCCCAGTAAGCTACCCACTGCACAGCTCACTACTCATACCACCCATCCATTGTTGCATAACAAAGCTCCCTCCATCAACAGCAATCAACTTATCTTACAAAAGGGCTGTTTCATTCTTCTTGGCACATTCTTCATCATCTCTGTCCAAGATGATGGCTTGGACAGTGTGCCCTTGGAAAAGACTTAATTCTCTTCACAGGGTCAAGTGTACCAAACAAGAGCCAGCATTTCTTGAGGTATAAACAACTTGTGTATGCCCACCACATGAGGTATCAAAGGCCATACCTACCAGCTCTCATGGGAAGGCATTGATTATGGGCCCAAATTATGCCATGACAGGCTAGACCTCTGAAGTCTGCCTGCCTTCACTTGGACCCTTGCCAGAACCCACCAAGGCGGTCCGGAACCTGGGCATTAAAATACCCACTTTGTTGACCATGGAGAACCAAATACATTTGGTATGTGCGCTTGGCTTCCTTAAACTGCAGCAACTGAAGAAAGTTCTCCCTTTTATTCCTGAGAAATTTCATGCCCAGGTAGTTGAAGCCTGACTTAATGGGAACATTGACTACTGCAACGCCATTTAACTGGCACAACCATTAAATCTCACTCAACACCTTTAAGTGTTGCAAAATGCAGCAGTTCATTTAGTGAAACAGATTCTTTTCGGTCAACACGTCTCTAAGGCGTGTCAATCTCTGCACTGGCTACTAGTTACAGCCGAAATTGAGTTTAAAGCCTGTATGATCCACCGAGCGCTGAGTGAGAAAGGTTGTCAGGCCATTCAGGAGAAGCTACAGAGCTATATCCCAGGTTGCCCCTTTAGATCCACTGATGCAGCGCTCCTGTGTGTTCCAAAATATCGAAAGGAGTGAATTGGGGGCAGGGTCTTTTCCATTTCAGGGACTATGCTCTGGAATTCACTGCCACTTCAGTTGCGGGCGCAGCATGGACTTTGCACTTTTCAAGCGAAATTTAAAAACTCTACTCTTCAAGCGATTCTCCGGTCTCATCTCTCCGATATATTTCAAATGTGCCATGATGCCTTTGGTGACAGTGTGCAATAGAAGTACTTGATTGATTGAATGAGCTCTCATTTGACATCTCCATCCCCACTTCACACATGTGATTATACCAGATGTTGTTCGATTCAGGGTGGTGCGCATCAGCACATCAGCCACAGTCTCAAGAATAATCCCTTTATATTGATTATATTGTACCTTTGCCTCAGTTTTCCTCCTGGTCTTTGCCCCAACCATATAAAATAACCACACAAAAGCACTATGCTCATTCCAAAAACAAAAAACAGATACAATATAACATATATATTACACAACACTTGTAATGTTGAACCTGCAACGGGAGAGAAAAAACAGACAACTATACAGAAACATTCAAACTCTTCATCATGATATAATGATTGATCCACTGTAATATCATAATGAGAAGTGCTGCAAATTATACGTCAATATCACTCAGTGATGTGATCATTCTCGTGAGAAGGTAGAGCTGTGATGAGTGCTTTCCGAACATCAGATAAGTGGACCCAGCACTGCTACTCCTTCACCCAAACTGCAAATGGCGTAGCAAAAACAACAGTATTAGGCCCATGGAACCTCGGCTCATTCCAGTGGTGGACAAAATTCCTCATGAAGACCAAGTCCCCCAGATAGAGTTGTCACACCGGTAAGTGCCGTTCATCTGTCAGCGACATTTCAACTGTTTCTTCTCTTGTAGGAGCAATCTGGCGAGACAAAATGTATACTCCATGTTAACTCTCGCAAATACCCCTGAAACTCCTCCCCCAAAACTCCTGCAGCCCTGTGAGCAGCTGAGGTTGCACATGTAGGGGTGAAAGGTGTGTGCATCCTTCTCCCATCCCAATCTTGTGTGGGGACTACTGGTGGTGCTTACTCGGCTGCATTCTCAGGCTAAACAAAGCCAGAGAAAGACAGTGCAGCTAGTTCCTCCCTAATGTTCTACATATCTTAGAAAGTTTACTCTTCAATAGTCCATTCATCTTTTCTACAATTCCATTGGTCTGAGGATGATAATTTGAGCACAATTTGTGTGACATTATTTCCTTGAGCAACTCATGAAAAAAGTTGCATTATCAGATTTTAGGACATCACATAAACACCATTGAGGAAATACCTTGCATGCCAATAAAGTTGCTGCTACATTTGCATCAGATGTGTGCAGGGACTGGCTTCAATGCAATGGGAGAACGGACATTCTACAACAATTAGGTAATAATAATTACTGCACCTGTTAAGCATATACACATAGTCGATGTGAAGTTCCCTAAAAGGCCCAGTGGGATGTGGCAATGTGCCACGTAACACCCTTAATGTCTGGCCAGTACTGTAAAGAATGAGCCGGGCCAGAGAGAAGCATAGATAGTGAGAGAGAGTCGCAGAGGTCACAACAGAGTGCAGAGGAAGGACATGAAGCATCCAGGTGGATGTTAAAGTCTTTACTGAAGAGTAAACTTTCTAAGATATGTAAAGTCTGCAAGAAGGAGGAGTTCAGTGGTTGCAACCAAGAGGGAAGAGGAGAGGTCTGCCCACTCAGAGAGGAAGTAGGAGATCTGACCAGTTGGCCAATAGATGGTACCCATGGTAAGGGAATGGCTAGGAGACAGAGAGAGCCTGCAGATGAGGCATTTGAAAGAGGAGTAGGCCTGCATAGCAATAAAAGAGGTAGGAATCCACTCAGGGAAGATCAGGGCTACACACCCTCCTTAACGATTGGACCTGGGCGTGGAGAGGATCTTGTAGCCAACAGGGAGGAGAGTGTCAAAGCTTGTGACAGTGCTGGCCATGAACCATGTCTCAGTGAGACGGAGGACATTGAGGTCAAGTTCTTTGAGGAAGCAGCAGATGTCAAAGGAGTGTTTGACAGCTGAGCAAGAGTTGAGAGTGGCAATATGGAGAAGGTTGCCACCCTTGAAAAACTTCTGGGGAAGGGTACAAATCAGAGGTTTGCCCTGCGGGGGTGTAGAAGAAGCCTGAGAGAGGGCAGAAGGGGAAGGAGGAGAGGACAAGGGAGCCAAGGAGACAGCAGGTGGAGGCGAGGAAGCTGTCGAGGGGAGAGAGGGGACAGCAGGAGAAGAAAGGAAATTGATGAGGCGCGGGAAGAGTCTATCAAAGAGGAGAAGGTTGGCTTGAGGGCCTTGGACCAAGCCGGTACCATTCAAGTAAACATTAATGATGACCTTAGAGGAGTGGAAGGAGGCCAAGAAGGACTCCTGCCAGGTGCCCTCATTAATGGGAGAAGAAGAGAGCCCAGATACCATATGTAGAGTCCCTAGGTCTGGTGAGGGAATGACAAAGAGGATGTCGGTTAGGGTTTGCCTGGAGGAAGCACTGGTATAGGTGTCAGCGATAGGGAGGCCTGGGTTGGAGACCAGGATGTCCTTTTTAAACTTCTTCCTACCAGATTTAGTGAGGAGAGCAGGGTAGTCAACAGAGAAGCAGTTTGAAAAGATAGGAGAGACAGAGAGCATCATAGAGTAGGTAGGGAGGTAGGGAGAGGAGAGAAGAGGAAGGGGGTGGGGGAGGTGAAACCACTAGGTGTGGATACAGGGAGGGACGCAAGCAGACGAGACATAGAAAGACAAGACAATTCTAGACAATTGAACCAGATGACAGGAGCTCAGATAATGGTAGAAAGGTTTGCTCGATGAATGCTTTGCTAAGAAGGCAAAAAACCACAGAACGGCAGTACTTTCACAATGCAATTAAATACCGTAGAAAACACACCTAAAACTGACATTCCTGTATAGTGGGAAAAAGTCCTAGGTTTCACAATGCAATTTTAAATACTTTCAAAATGCAATTATTAAATACTTTCACAGTGCAGCTTAAATACAGTAGAAAACACACCTAAGTCTGAGAGTTTGCTATGTGGCAGAATATTCAGGGTAGAGTGATGGCTGTATATCTCTCCCAGGCCACTCCTACCTTACTAGTTGCTGCTGGTTGACGTCTGGCCACTGGCCTCCCCTGCTGACACCTGCAGACACTGGATGAAGCCGCCTTTGTGGAGCCGCCCTTTGCCTTGTGGTCCTTAGCCACAGGGGCTACACAGGCAAAGGGCTGCCCTGGGAGGGCCAGTTAAGATCAGCCTGATACGCTTCCCGCCCTGCCGGCTCCACCCCCCCCACCATAAAGGGAGACGGGGCTCACCGCCAGGCAAAGCCGCGAGGAGAAGGCCAGAGGACAAGGCCTGCACTCCCTATCTGGCCTATCAGGGGAGGGTGGGCAGGCTGGGAGGCGGGAGGAGGGAGGGGAAGGGGAAATGAAAATGCCAGGAGGGATAGGGAAGGGAAGCGAGGATGCCCATGGGGGCTGAGAGGCTCATCAGGGCTTCAAATTCAAGAGCAAGGTCCCGGAGGGTCACAGGGAGCAAACACACACCTCGGGCGCCAACGGGCAAGAGAGACGAACGCAGGAGCTACCGCACACTAGGCAGGACAAGGTGGATGAGATTGACCTATCAGGGGAGGGGGGAGGACTGGGAGGCGGGAGAAGGGTGGGGAAGGGTAAATGAAAATCCTGGTAGGGATAGGGAAGCAAGGATGCTCACAGGGGCTGAGAGGCTCAACAGGGCTTCAAATTCAAGAGCTAGGACGCAAAGGGTCACAGGGAGCAAACACTCACCTCGGGGGCCAATGGGGAAAAGAGGCAAATGTAGGAGCTGCCGCACACTAGGCAGGACAAGGTGGATGAGATTCACCTATCAGGAGAGGGGGCGGGCTGGGAGGCGGGAGGAGGATGGGGAAGAGGATATGAAAATGCTAGGAGGGAGAGGGAAGCAAGGATGCCCGTGGGGGCTGAGAGACTCAAGAGGGCTTTCAATTCAATAGCAAGGCCCATGAGGGTCACAGGGAGCAAACACTCACCTCGGGCGCCAACTGGCAAAAGTCATAGGTCCTGTATCATCCTCCAAATGTACCCTTTTGCTTTTTTGACATGGTATATCACCATATTACACATGTACTTTGATGGCATTATAATGCCTGGCTACCACAACTCCACAATTGTCTTACGTATTCCCCCACCTGCTTCCCTTGACAATGGATACCGTTTCACTCTGGATAACACTGCACGCTGCTTCAGCTTGATATCTACGCTAATCGAGAGGCCTACATCATTGGGGCTGTCAGTCCATAAAGTGCTTGGGACCTGCTAAAATCCTCCTGAAGGTGTGTAGGCATGCATTAGGCAATACGTATATGGCAAGGGACATTCCTATGGTGGGTCATTAATTGACACAGGATGCAAACCTACAGTATCTTTTCAACATCATTATCAGCATCCTCAAACAACTTTCCATCTGATTCCCCACTCAGTGGTTGAGCCAGGTCAATACACAAAACTGTACAGCATTCATCTCCCTCTTCATTTGTCCCTATGAGCACTATCTTATACTCCACAATCAGTACCCCCTCCAGATTTAGCACAATGAGGTACCCTGAGTATGAACTTGGGGCACTGCTGGCCTAAACAAAAATTCTGATGGCACTCTCCATGGCTTGTTTCTGATACCTGGCACCCAACTTAACAACACGGTCGCTCCATAAATAAACAAATCTGGGTGCAAATGTATTCCTCTTGTGGCACCATCACTATACAATACTCACCTGGGCCCTAGCATAACACATACTTGATATGGAGCATACCACCCCTTCTTCTGAAAATCGGATAGTCATATTCAACTTGCTAAACACACTGTTGCCTAAAAAGTTCACCTGTGTTGCAATTGAAAACAATAACAGTGCTAAAACCTCTTGGTTACCTACTTTGATGATGAAGTCTTCTGTAAAAGTACCACAAGGATTTAGTGGGATTAATTATCAAATAATTGATCTTAGCAAATGCTTCTAATACTGAGATAAGATGAGTGAGCCCCAGGGGGGTGTTGTCTATGAGGGCTATATCATCAGCATAAGCTAACATGGGGATTTTAGATTTACCAATCATGGAGGAGGAAAAGGTGTAATTCTGGAGGCTCGGGCCAACTCAGCAAGATATAGATTAAATAAAACGGCCACCAGAATACATCCCTGCCTAACACAAGTATCCACAGGTATAGAAGCAAATAGATTGCCTGATAAATTCAGTCTCACTTGGATAGAAGCTCATGAAGCGCAATGATTATTTGTAATAAACCCGGTGGAATTTTCAAAGAGTGTAATTTTTTCCATAATTTGATCTATTGACTAAGTCAACGGCCTTGGACAGGTCAATCATGGCGACATAGGTGGGAGGAGAATGTTTTTTCCAACTTTGAGCCTGTAGAGTGTTAAGGATTAACCCATTCAGAATCGTCGGGAGTCCTTTGCGGAATCCTACTTGGGACTTGGAATGGATGTGATGGCTTTTGCCCCATTTTTCCAAGTCCTATAGGACCAAATGTGTGAAGATCTAAGAATCACAGTCCATTCAAGTGATCAGGTGATAATTTACTGGATCTAATGTATCACCTTTTTTATAAATATGGATAATTATCGCTCTTTTCCAGGACTTCGGTATTTTTCTGTTTTGTTACGATTTTTCTGAAAATAATATACAAGATTATGGCCCAGGTCATGTTGTCTGATCTAAACATCTCATTGTGAGCCTGTTAGGAGCGGCAGCACATGACTTTAAGGATGATAAGATGTTCAGATGAAACTCAAAACATCGCTTTCCTCTATGCGTAGTGTCCATTTCATGATGTTACTTATGTAGGAATTATCAATATTCAGATAATCTGTATAGATTTTTCTATGTAATTCCTTCAGATTCTGACATGCTGTTAACAATTGATGTGAGGCCTCCCCTCCCACTTACAGATCCTGCATAATCTTTGGCATAGAGGAATATGTCCCCAGGCACCCAAATGAGTCATAGTTGGGAGTTGTTTGAGGCAGAGTTGTAATATGAATCATCTGTTGGTGACATAATACATTTGAATTAAATAAAAAACAAGGTGCACTAATCCTGAAGCTTTGTCTAACATAAATGTTCGTAGTGATCTTTTGGCCCAACAGCGACATATTATTGTCACTGTTCCATACCAGGGCCTTATCTTTGATACCTTGATATCAACCCCTACTTTATTAGGTTCACTCATCTCAGAGTCAATGGGCCTCATTACGAGTCCGGCGGTAACCACGGCGGTAAAACCACCTGGTTACCGCAGGACTCGTATTACCATTCCGCCTCCGTGACTCCTGGAATTACCAGAGCATTACAGCTCTGGTGTCCCGGGAGTCCCGGAGGCGGAATGGTGTTAATCCCCATTCCCATTGAGTCACATAGGACTCAATGGGAATGGGGAAGTGGAAACACCGGCACCATCTTGTGATGGTGCCGGTGTTTCCACGTCCGCCTGCAGGCGGGAGGTGTTCAACCCGCCAGGTCAGACCTGGCAGGAAGATCATGTACCGCCTGCAGGGGTCGGGATCGGGCGATCCGGAATTAACAGTGGCGGCGGGTTTACCGCTACTGTTAATTCCGGACCGCCCGACCCGTAATGAGGCCCAATACCTTCAAATAACTTTCTCACTTCTTTCATCCATAAATGTGCAGCTTTTGGAGAAATAACTTTCATCATTAATTCACAAAAAATTGAATATAAGGAAAGCTCCTTCTCCTGTGCAGATAACATTTTCAGCATAAGAATACTTGCAGCAATTTTTCTTTGTACCATCATAGAGGATAATCCCAGTTCACACCGAATCACCATAATAGGTGTGGGCTGGGATAAACCCAGGGACTTTCACCAGAGTTTCAACAGCCACATGGGGCCTCATTACAAGTTTGCCGGTCCGGTAACTATGGTACCGGTAAGTTTACCGGTACTGTAGTTACCGGACCGGCAAACTATGAGTTCTACTCGCGGGTGCCTTTTTGCCCGCGTGGTCGGACCTGGCGGGAGTACCGGTACCCGCGAGCCGAGCATGTCGGATGCATTCAAGAATTTTGCCGGTGCATTTGACCTCCCCATTCCCATTGAGCCCTAAAGTGGTTGAGTGTAAATCTGCTTTGAGTTCATAAGTGTGACTTGGAGAAGGATGTGAGACTGCGGACAGTGAGCTGAGGGGTTCCCCAATGAGCCACTATGATGTTAGGGAAGATTTTGAAGTGACAGTCTGGAGTGAGCAGCGAGTACTGGCTCTGCATGTCCCAAGCGCAATGTGAACTAAAGTTTAGACCCAGGCAGCGCTAGTCTGGTAGCGTATGCTCAGGGAAAGGGATGCAGGGAAAACTGCCTGCCTGCAACTTTGTTTTCAAGGATCAAAAGCGGATCGTGTTTTGGAAGCAGTGAACCGTTTTAAAATATTGAAGTTGAAGGGTGACATGCACTGGGTCGAGGTACGTGGTATGAGTGACGTTAGGCTTATGAAGATTAGCATTGCCCCGAGGCAGAGGTGTGACTGGTGACATCACAGCTGGTCTAAGGGAGTCGTCGATGCCATAGAACTCCAGATTCAAGCATTATGTGCGTATTATAATGCACTCACCGTGCCAGACTCCAGCCGGTAGCCGAAGCCGCTAACCGAGGCAGGATGAAGAATAAAATAAACAATTTTATGGGGAAAGAACCTTGTGACATGCATTGCCATGCACAGGAAGAGGAGAGCTGAAGGCATTGGGCCGTTCCGTAAAATGAGCGAATAAGCCTAAGTGTGTTGTGGGGTGAGAGGAGAGACCCCCTTACGAATCATCTTCACAGTGTGCCTACGATGTTATGGGTATTATCCGCCTGAGAGATGTAGAGCGCTGCTGAGCATGTCAGTGAGTCGGAAAATCAGACAGGAATAAGAGCGCAGTAGGAAATCCAAATTCCACTATAGGATTTGCCAAGGATGTCATTATTTTCGTCATGAGTGTCGTTCCTGGTGAAGGGAATGCAGCAAATTTGGGTTATGGTGCATCAAGGTGCTGCGACTGCAGAGGAGGCACAACGACCGCATTTGAAGTAATGGCTGCAGTGTATCATTTTATGTTTAAGTGATTATGATGGTCACAAATCTGGTCTTTCATAGGATAACGTTGGACATTCAGGAGCATCAACGTGTATCCTTTAACTGTTTTTGCATTAAGTTTGTGTTACCAGCCTAGTTTTGTAACAGATTAAGGTTTGACAAGCATGGGAGGTGCACGAGAAGTTTGTGTGTGGATATATGCGTGCAGGAATTGAGGTTCAAATCTAAAATGTGTTGGATTTAACACATTTGAGGAATTTTAGGTTCAAAAGGACTCATTTGGACATTCTGAACATGCACAATATGCGTATGCATTAAGTTTGTGGTACCAACCGAATTTTGTAACAGATTAAGGATTGACAAGCATGTGAGGTGCATGAGAAGTTTGTGTGTGGATATAAGTGTGCAGGAAGTGAGGTTAAAAGCTAAAATGTATTAGATTTAATGCATTTGAGGAATTCCAGGTTCAAAAGGACTCATTTGGACATTCTGAACATGCAAAATATGCATAGATGTGTGTGAGTCAGTAGCGGGGTGTGAGAGATGTTAGAGTAACCTTTGAGGGATTGCAGCATAGGCTGCAGCCAACCTGGACATGTAGGAATAAATGCACATATTTCTTGGTTACGCCATAAAAGCTGTGTATGCAAATGTCACTATGAAGTTGAATTGTTAGGCAGTGTAGACACAAGTGTTTGTGGGTGAGTGCCACAGAGGTGCAAGAACGTAGTGTATCAGAGTGATTGTGGGTGAGTGCTACAAAGATGCAGGGTAGTACATAATCTGGCCATGGATTTTAGGAAATGTAATTATATAGTTTGCTATTGCTTTAATGGTGAGAAAAGAAGTATATATATTGTGCAACATGGATTATTAGAATGGTAATTTTTGCATAATGGTAATGCAAAATGTTGTTTTATGTGACTCATGTATGAAATGGGTGCACATGGGTAAAACATGTGTTTTGCTAAGAGTCGAAGAGGTCGAGTGTTGGGTAGCACCCAGAATATCTATTGTATGTGAGTGAAAGTGCCACACGGGTTTGGAGGTAGCGACTCCAGTGTATATGTAAGTATGAGTGTGGTTGAGTGAAACCACAGCTGTATGGGTGGTAGCGCCGCTATTAAACTAGAAAAATGTGGTGAGTGTGCCATAGCGGTCTGGACTTTAATACTTCCAGTTGTGCAGGGTAAAGGTGGAGAGCGTGCGTGACCATTTGGGTATGTTAGAGGTGTGTGTGGTTAGGAATACCACAGGTGTTGCGGAATACCACAGGTGTTGCTGGGAGGTAGCGCCTCCAAGCATACTCTACTTCCCTTTCAAGCATAGCAGTGAGAATGTATGTGAGTTGGGAGGTAGCATTTCCAAGCATAACAGTGAGGATGTATGTAAGTTTTCATCGCTCCATAATAAGATGCATTCATGTTTCCCCATTGTTCCAGTGTGGCTTTATGTGTGTAGATTAGGAGATTAATGCAGAGTGGAGGTAGTGCCTCTGCCAGTGGAGTTGGAGGTGGCGCCTCCGCCAGTGTATTTGGAGGTAGCGCCTCCACCAGTGTAATAGGAGGTAGCGCCTCCACCAGAGTATTTGGAGGTAGTGCCTCCACCAGTGTAGTTGGAGGTAGCACCTCCGCCTGAGTAATTGGAGGTAGAGCCTCCACCTGTGTAATTGGGGGTAGGGCCCCGCCGGAGTATGTGTAGGTAGCGCTTCTGCTTGTGTCATTTGGTAGCGCCCTACCAGGGTATTTGGAGGTAGCGCCTCTGCTAGAATACTTGGAGGTAGCGCCTTCGCCTGAGTAATTGGAGGTAGCGCCTCTGCCAGTGTGATTGGAGGTAGCGCCTCCACAAGAGTATTTTGAGGTAGCGTATAGCGCCTCTGCTAGAGTATTTCGAGGTAGCGTATCCACTAGTGCAATTGGAGATATCACCCCAGATGCTTGAATGTGTAGGTGGGTGTGTAGGGTTAGTGGCCTACAGAAGTAGGGAGAGTGTCCCTCAGAATTGATATTCCCCATGCTGGTCATGGATGTGGAGTGGAGGGGAATATGCTGTGGTGTGCTTGTCCATGTGTGTTGACGTTTGAAAAGAAGGGAGATATGTTGTCACTATTTGGTGTATCTGTGTGGGTGCAGTGTGAATCAGTAAAGGAAGGAGATGTGTTATATCGTGCCTGAGTGTGTTTGTAATGTTTATCAGTAAAGGAAGGAGATGTGTTGTGATGTGCTTGTCTCTGCATGTGAATGCTGGTGATGTCATGTGGAGTGTTGCCTTGTGAATGTCGGAATGTTTGCCCAAGGATTCCACACCAAGCCAGTTAGAGCTACCCAGCCTGGGTGATGGGAGCCAGTGTTATGTCCTGTCCACTTATGTATATAACTTCATGTAACTGTGACTTAAGTACTTGTAATAAACATATAAGTAATCCCAAGAAGCCTGGAAGTCACTTTACAACAATAAGTAAAGATTTTGAGTCCATAAAGTCCACCTGGTACAATAAGGAATGTATACACTGTAATAAGTTGTTCTATAGAATGTCTCTCCCAACGGGAAATACACCTTTTTAAAGGAGAACATTTTTTGACATATTAATAAATTGTTACAGTCATGTGATGTGCACCCCTCCGATCCAGACGTGATCAAAGTAAACTGGGGAGGCCAACTCTGCTTTCATATTACAATAGGCATTCTCATATTACTATACACCACAGCATACACAAGTTGTCTCCTTGACCTATTACTAAATGTATTGGAATCACCTCTGCTCATCTTATCCCAAATCACAGAACATTCCAGACATGCCCCCCATAATATCTCCTTCAACCCCCAGATGCCCACAAATGACATGAGTGGGGCACCGCTCTTGAGTCTGAATTCTGGGGATTTATTTGTTTGGGCTGTACGTGTGCTGGTACATCATATGGGATGACAATTCTTGGGTGGGGGCAGTATTGCTCTAAATCATCTACTCGCCCATTGGAATTACAAAACCGTATTCTCTATTCTAATTAATTTGTCCTTCACAGGGTCCATCCATCCCTGCTTCTTCCTATCCTCACATTTCATTCACACCATGTTGAGGCCCTGCAGCTGTTTACAATTAGTGTTTATCTGTGCCTCGTAGCTGGCTCTGACATTAGCTTCTCTCCTGGGGAAAGGGGATATGTTTTTTGAGCTGAGCTAAACAAAGCCACAGCTCCACATCAGGGCATGTGTTCTATTCTGTTCCTGTTACACCAGGCCTTAATACCTAGTATGGTGACACTTCTGCCATGTTAACACACTGACCATGCTTCTACCAGAGTACCTGACTAACTCCTTCTTCTGCCTAACTTTGGATACAACAACTAAGCAAAGGGCCTATAACACTGCCATATCTATAACCTCTGCAACTACAACAGTAGTATATCTGATGCTCTTTCTGTGTTGCTATATGTGAGTATCTAATATGTATCTGACCTAACTCAAAACAATACATGTGCCTTCTGCTGTGGAAACCTCAGTCTGCTCCCATGATAGTACAGGCTAATAGGCTTTTCTCAACATAAAAATGGCGCCCTGCTGGCACGCTATACTTTAATCCCAATTAGGGTGCCCATCTATTGAATAGAATGCTATATCAATTAAAATCTTTACACAATGGGGCATCGTCCCCCGGGATATGAGGTGATAACATCACCAATATCCACAAACTCATTCACTGAGTAACACAAAAATGTGCCCAATATCACAAATGTGTGTGAAGCTGCATTAGTGCATGGAGTTAGATGGTTCCTGTTGAATAATGCAATTAGAAGTGACAGGTTGTTCTTTTAAGAATGCTGTAGACATCATTAAGAAATACAATTGATGCATAATCTATGTGTTTTGACAGAAATGCCTTTTGGAAGTGAAAAATATAATTCGGGTACATTGTGATTTGAGTTCAGGATTTTTCATATACTAATTATCTATATTCAAATATAAAATCCAGCCATGACATCACAGGATGTCAGAGTAGAATTTGAAGTGGCTCTTAACCTTGCGTTAACCAGATGTTTTCTGCATGGCCAATGGCTGATGCAAGACATTGAGGTATGTAAAAATGAAATGAAAGATATTGTTAAAAATGTAGGCACCGATACTTGACAGCCAATATTGTAGGAGATCTCCATGATGACAGAGGAGAAACAAATGAGTATGACATTTTCTGACCATCTGCTTTTCCACCTTAAATTGGTGAAGACAGATTGGCTTAGCCAGATTGTGTGCCCTGATGACTGTGCGCTGTTCGGCGAGGTATATATATAAATAAATAAAATAAATAAATGAGTTGTACCATGAGTTGTAATGAAAATGCTCAAAAGAATCCAGTTGAATTGTGGCATATGCAACAGGTTAAAGTAATAGAACAATTGAAAGTATGCACGAAAGATGAACAGTGATTAAAGAGAGCCTTCATATAGTGATGACAACCACAGTCAAAGTCCACAGACACATTACAAGCTAGAGAGTAAATTCAATGATCAAGCCGCTTACACCAATGGCGTATTTGATGACTTTGTGAACATACAAATACAATTGAAAGAGGGTAAAGAGACAAATGCCAAACTTACTGTGAAATACATAGGGCCTCATCATGAGTTGGGCAGTACCCCGACTGGGATACCGCCCAACTGTATTTGTGTTACTGCCCAACCCTCCAGCATTATTACCGCCAGATCACGGATTGGGTGGTAACTGTAATTCCCCATTTCCCACTGGGTCCGTTGGACTCAATGGGGAATTTTCGGCGCAATTAGCGTGCGTTAATTGCACCCAAAAATGGGCTTTAAGTCAGTGCATTTACCCACAGCTTGTAGCTGGGGGTAAATGCTGCCAGACTCATGTTTTTGCGGACCAGTAAATATAGTGGTAACAGTTTTACCACCGCATTTAAGGGCTACCGCATAACTTGTGATGAGACCAATAGACTCCTAAACTTTGATCAGCAATATAATGATATAAAAAATCAGTACAAAACAAAGGACTCACATAGCACAGGAGACACACCCAGCAGTTTGCGCCTAGAAACAGTTTTGTACAGGCGCGCTATAAATGCCATATCATATGACAAGGTGATCAAAGTAAGGTGAATTCACAAGAGTTAATGCAAAGGGTAGAAGAGAGTACAACATTGAGGGAAAAATCAGAAACATTAAGAAAGGATCTTGATAATGGCGTGTCAGAGATTGAGCACCTGAAGAAAGGATTAGCTAGCTGGCAAACTATAAGCCAGGAGTCTTTGTAAGAAATACATATGGATCATAAAGAAAATGATTTCTTGCAGCAGGAGCTGCTAAACACAAAAGAAACATTGGCATCCAAATCTAGAGCATTTGACACTATCCAGGTTAGTCTGAATGAATCTAGGAACCACCTAGTACACGCTAAACAGCATATGATAATTGAAATGGACCATAATGCTAGATTGAGGTAAGCCATCAAAGATATTCATTTGAGTTCAGAATCACAATTTAAAACTCACATATAGATACATTTCATGGAAGAAGAGAGATTATCCCCAATCTCTGAAACTACTTCTCCAATGCACAGACTTCCCAGAGTCATAATGGTGGTTCTGGCCCCCCTAACCTTCGTCAAGATCTAAGGCATGCCGGATCCCTTCCCAAATATGCCCACACATACGAAAACATTTCCCTATCAATGACAGAGGCATATCAAGAGTTTCAAGTACCTGGGGCAGGAGGGAGCAGACAGGAAAGGGAATGATAGTACTTCCAAATATAGAATCAGTGACAGAATTGATGTATTATATGCAGAGCTGTCATAGGCAGGCCAAGCTTAATTGTCTGGTTGATGTCTTGTGGTTTCTTACCCTGCATAAAGTCTTGGGACCTCCTTTACATTGATTTATTTTAATACATATTTTGATTCATGACATAGGGGGTCATTAATAGGTTGGAGGTAGCCATGGCGCTAGTAGCGCCATTGCTACCCCCTTAATGCATAACGGGTCTGGGTTCCCTGAATGGGGAATAACCGGCTGTTTTCAACCTATGAGGACCCGGTATTTCCCCATTCAGGGAACCCATCCCCATTCCCATTTGAGCCCCCATAGAGCTCAATGGGAATGGGGACCATGCTAACAACGGGCCTGTTAACAACGGGCCCGTTGTTAGCATGCTGGTCCTTTAGCGGCTGGTCCTTTAGCGGCTCCCACTAAGGGCGCTTGGTAAAACTAGCCGCCTTTAGCGGGACCCGCTAAAGGACCTTGTGATGCGGCGGTAAGGGGTTAACAGCACCAGCACTTTTACTAGCCCCTTTAACCTCTTACCACCAACCTTGTAATGACCCCCATAGACTGTTGTACGTCACAGAATTCCAAGATGTGGCTGTAATCCATGTGGTATTAGATCAGGATAGACGCTCTGATCCAGAGCGCTGCGCTGTTGATTGAAAAGCCGCCTGTGGTATGCAATCTTCATATGTATTACACGTGGACTGGACAGCAAAAATTGGACACTAATGTGTGGCATACCAGTTGTTAGAACTAAAGGGAGTGAATACCAAGGGTTTCTTCCCAGACTGTTCCAGTTCCATGACATCTACTTCAGGGTGGTAATGTACCATGCCATCCATTGTTTTTAACCATTGTCCTCATTAAACTAGTTGTTGCATATTAAAATGCACCCTCTCGTGAGGAGCTTAGACTGTCCTGAAGAATGTGGCGTTACTAAACCTAAGCCACTGAAACCGGTCGACGGTGTTTGTATCATCTAAAAGGGTTCCAATTCTCCCCCACTTTAGTCTTGAGCAAACTTTTACATTGTCCCACTTTCCATGAGTAAAAAGTTGACTCCACATGGGAAGAGGTGTTTGTATTGTCTTTGTGTGTGTTTATGGAATTGGGAACTTATCCCATTTCCCGAAGTTGTGTCATTTTTATAATGAGCACCCCAGGAGCGGTGTGACAATCGATGGGCTATTAAAAATTGTCAATCCCATTAGATGCCACACGGTTTAGTTTGAAGAGAAATATTGACTCTCTTCACTTCCCTGGGCTAACTCCCTTTTCCTTTCCCTGGTTTTATTGCTAGTCTCTTCCGATTAAGCCAATCGAGAAGAGAGTGGGCTGAGACTCTCAAGGTTGAATGTATTACTTACTGTAGAAGTGGCAATTTTACTCTTATTCTGTCTCTAATAGATAGGCGTTGTAACACCGCAACCTAGCTAAGTGAGCACGTTAGGTAGGGATAGTACTCACGTTTCGCTCTATCCTCCTGTCTTCGGTCACAACCTTGTTCTATTCCTTCTTGAATAGATTTGAGTCCACCCCACAGTTAAATAAGTAAAATAAATAAAACCCTGTTTTTAGGGTTTGGTTTTACGATCTGGACCTAATCTTGGGTTTTCAGGTTGTTGCTAGTAGCTTTCATACAGTTGTGTTTTGCCTAATTTTTTGTGTTAACAATATCTATCTAAGGGCAATACCCTGTCAACTATTAGAAACTGCCCCTTTGTTTGCTAATAATTAGATCAGGTTGCCCACCTAGAGAATAGAATGCTACATCAATTTAAATCTCTATATTCCGTCCTTGCTCTCTATCTTTGCTGGTACTGGTGATGGTATTATCATCTGTTGGGAGATCAAATAACTCTCTAAGCATTCTCCCAAAATGGAAGGAATACATGTAATTACATTGCATGCTTTAGTTAGACAATCATCATAAAAGCAAATCATCAATCAAATATATGCAATGCCAACATCAGTGCTATTGCTATCATCAATATAAGTCTTCATATGACTATAAGAGGTGGAAAGTGCCATGTCTGCACTATTAAGTGAGACAATGTGCTCGTTATAAATAGAATATTGATACTTTCCCTGCCCTTTTACTTGTGATAAGTAGCAAACCCTGCGATGCACACCATATTCCATTGATTTACTTCATGGGTCCTCTTTCTTGGAAGAAAACGGAACGCAGAGGAATTTGGATGTGTAGTCCTCAAATCACAACATGAAAGGATGGGGGACCTTTCCACATGTGCCAGACTCTGAATTCGGTCAGGCAAGCTTCAGTTGGCTGCACTTTTCTGTCCAGCACAATTGAACCAGTGGTGACATTCAATGTATTTAGATTATCTACAATGAGTTGGCAATGTGCTACTTCTTGTTTCTGCCCAGGATTACACAGTCTCACACAACATGTCTGCATCCCTATCACATGCAGGGATAGTTGTTACACAACGCCATGCAAAACGTTCACTACTGTTAGGGAGAATTCTCCTTTATGGTTAATTTCCCTCACCTAGTGAGTCCCTCAGCAGCTTTGCTGGATTTCTGCGGTTTATTTTTTCCACCTGGTAAGAGTGTGAGCCTTTTTCCCACTCTTACATGTGTTTTGCCATGTGTATTTCTACTGTTAGTGTGATCTTGGGCTCTGGAACTACACCACTATATGAGCCCCACTTTTTGTGTGTGTTACACATCACCCTCAGTGCAGTGACACAGGGTTGTCTTTGAGACTTCCCACTGACTCCATTTTTCTGGGGCTGACTACTGTCCCCCAGAAACATGTACAGTTGCCATTAACTTTATATAGTCAATTTTAACTACAGCCCCAGTACACCCCATCTAACATGGAGTACTGGAAAGGGTTTGTTCTTATACCTTTTTGTCTGTGTCTCTCTGAGCTTTATTTTGCTCTCTTAACACTAAGACTAAGGCTGCTGGCAGTGGAATCTACTCTAACTTTTCTACCGCGATTATACTATATAAACGTGGTACTGTTTTAGGCTATTATATTAGCCTCAAAGTTAAACCCGCTTGACCAAATACTTTTTATTTTGGCTGCGGTTGGGTTTTATCACCATTTCTTTTTGTTAAAGTCCTTCTTGTGTTTTACTTTGCGCGGCAAACCAGGTTTGTCTCCTTTGTTCACCGACCTTTGGCAGGCTTCTGTCTAGAAGTCCTCCTTTGGCATCTGGGTGTCTAGGTGGGCTGAGTCCCCCCCTGCAACGGGTCTCCTTGGAGACCCGAGTCGCACTTTGTGTCGATTGGCCGAGGTGGTTGTCCGGGCCGGACAACCCCCCTGCTGAGTGATTGACAGACAGGCTGTGTGAATGGGGGATTTTGGCATAAAAGGCAGGACTCTTGGGCTGGAAGTCAGAGTCGCCACTGGAACTGCAAGGAACCGAAGAGAAGCGGGGTAGAAGATGGCTGATGCAACTCCGGAGTCCCGGTGAAGCCCAGCTGCAGTCCTGAGCTATGTACCCTTCAACGACAAGAAAAGATCCAGTCCGGAGTCTTCTTCCCTTGAGCCTGGTGGGATCAACCAGCTCACCTTCCACAGCCAGAGGATCCTCTTCTTGGTCGAAATCGATGCACACAGCTGTAGTGGTCCGGATAGCCATATGAAGAGCCTCTCCTGTTTTAAAGGCGCGCACCTTTTATTCACTGTTGCTTCACTGCTGCTGGCTTCATCCCTGGGTAGTGTAGATCTGTCATGCCGCCGTCTTTTGTTGGTCGCTGGCGGCTATGGAAGGCTTGGCGTTGGCGGCGCCATTAGACTGTCCCGTGTTTTTTCCTTTCACTTCCTGGTTTGACGGTCTAGTCTTTTTCTCTTGTTTCCGTATTTAGCCACGCCCTTCTCTGGGCTCTGTGCGTTGCAACTTTGTTTCCTTTTGCCTTGTTGCCGTGCTACTTCGTACCTTGCTTCGTACCTGTTGTTTTTTCGCTGTTTCTCACGCGGTTTCTTCCCTCCTAGCTTTCTCCTCCTTCCTTCCCCTTCCCTGTTTTCCCGTCCTTACGGTTCCCTTACCATATTGGGTCTCTCCTCTCCTTCTTTTCTCTCGGACCGCGTCCCTGGTTCCTGCCGGTGCTTCCTTTCCAGTCCTTTGCACTGCTCCTTGCTCAGTACCAGCATCTCCGCAATCCGGACTCTCCGGTTTTCTGCGGCATCAAGAAACTTACCTTCATATCTACTGCTCCTGCTCTTTCCTGCATATACCGGACGAAATTGGTCATCGCTTCCCGAACAGCATCAGTACCAGCTACATCCGTAGAGAGGTTTTTTTAAGCGGCTGCTGTTTTCCTCTCATATTGGTTCCTGCGGGACGGGGGCCGGCTGCTTCCCTGTTTATCAGGGAATCAGGGTGGCTTCTTCCCGCGGACGGCCGTATCTCTTCACAAAGAAGAAAAGACCCAAGAACAAGACCTCCAGACGAGAACTCGTCCCGGAACAGACAGGTGAGGAGAAAGGGGAGGTGGACATTGATGTATCAGACTTAGAAGAAATTCTGCTTGCTCCCATCAATCGTGACAGATTGCAACGCCAAAAGGAGATATCAATGACTACCCCGGAACAGGTCCAAGAGCTGCTTACAGCAATGCAGAATGTGACATTAGAATTACAGGCTGTGAAGGCCGAAAACACTGCTCTGAGACAGCGAGTTGACCGCTTCGAACAGTCCCGGATGGATCTACCTCCCATGCCATTAGCCTGCGGTAAATATGATGGTTCACCTACTAGATTTAAAGAATTCATGGAGGCTTGCATAATCTATTTCACCTTCGGACCTCAGACCTATGCCTCAGATACAGCCCGCATAGGTTTTCTGATTTCTAACCTTACGGGCAATGCTCTTTCCTGGGCTACTCCGCTTGTGACCAGTGCCAGCCCGTTACTACACGATTACGCCGGGTTCACCGCCCAGTTCAAATTGGCCTTTGAAAGGCAAGAGACTGCGGTAGTTGCCAGTGAACAGTTACTTGATATTCGACAGGGAAATTCAGATCTTCTGTCCTACATCTCCCGCTTTAAACGGGTGGCTGCAGACGCAGGCTGGCAAGAGAACGCCCAGTACACCATTTTTCGTCGAGGATTGAGGGAAGACCTTAAGGACGAATTGGCAAGGGTAACCAGACCCGCTACTTTAACCGACTTGTGGTCTACAGTGGTACAGCTGGATTTCCGCCTTTCAGAACGGCGGTCTGAACGTCGAAAGCAGCGTGGATTTCCTGCTACGGCTGATCCTGGGATTACCCCTCCCTCTCCTACCTGTCTGTCGAAAGAGGAGCCAATGCAGATTGGGACTACTCGAGGGCCGCTTTCCTCAGAAGAAAGAAGACGACGCAGGGAGAACACCCTGTGTATGTATTGTGGATCCAACCAGCACATTCTTAGAGACTGTCCTAATGTACCACCAAGACGATCGGGAAACGCCATTCCTCAGAGCTAGTAGGGACAAGTTACCGAGGGGGATTTCCTGGTCCCTTTGTTTCTTTATCAGTTACACCCATGAATACCACAGAAGACAACCGTCTCATGGTAGTTGGAGTTGAGTTATTCATCTCTCAGCAGTCCTATGAGGCTCTGGCGCTACTGGACTGCGGCGCTGCAGGTTGCTTTATGGACTTGGTTTGGGCTGACAAGGTCGGCATTCGCCGTTTGCAGAAAGACGAGGACCAAAAGGTGGAAGGAGTTAATGGTAAACCCCTGAGCTCGGGTCTCATTACCCATACCGCGCCTCCTATGCAGATGAAGATCCTCCATCACAACGAAACCATTCAATTCGACCTGATCCGAGCAGCACATTTTCCAGTAATCCTGGGGGTCTCTTGGCTTCGGAAACATAACCCGATCATTGATTGGACAAAGAATCAGCTGTCATTTACTTCAACATTTTGTCGTCAGTCATGTTCTTCGCAGACCCTGCATACTTCTGTCCACATTATTCCAGATTTAACCTCCAGATCAGATGTGTTGAAGGTAAACAGCATCCCCAAAAAATATCTCCGCTATCAGGAGGTGTTTACGGACGATGGCCCTCAGGAGTTACCTCCTCATAGACCAGAAGATTGTCAAATCATTCTCCAGCCCAATGCGGTTGTTCCTTTTGGGTGAATGTTTTCTCTTTCCCTCAAGGAAAAGAAGGCTCTCAAGGAATATCTGGATTCTAATTCACATCATGGCCTGATCCGACCTTCATTCTCTCCCGCTGGGGCTTCACTTTATTTTGTTCCAAAGAAAGGTTCCAATGAACTTCGTCCTTGTATCGATTATAGGGGCCTAAACCAAGTCACGCTTAGGGATAGGTATCCCATGCCGCTGATCGGAGACATTCTGGAAGCAGTTCAATGGGCGAAAATCTTTTCTAAGATCGATTTAAGAAGAGCCTACCACCTTTTGCGGATACGATCAGGCGACGAATGGAAAACTGCTTTTCGCACTCCTTTCGGACACTACGAGTATTGTGTCATGCCCTTTGGTCTAGTCAACGCTCCATCGATATTTCAAAGATTCATGGACCGCATCTTTTCTGATCTGCTTTTTCATTGTGCCGTCGTCTACCTTGACGACATCCTGGTTTATTCTAAAGACGCCCAACTCCATTCTAATCACCTTTGCCAAGTTCTTCAAAGACTGCAAGACAACCTACTTAAGGTCAATGCTGATAAGTGCGTCTTTGAAGCATCTGAGGTAAGCTATCTTGGCTTCATCCTGTCTTCGGAGGGAATCCGCATGGACCCCGCTAAGATCGACGCCATACTGCAATGGCCTACACCCCATTCCATCAAAGACATTCAAAGGTTTCTAGGGCTAGCTAATTTTTACCGCAAATTCATCCAAGGTTTCTCGGATCGAGTCCTTTCCATTACAAGGCTGTTAAAGAAGTCTTCAATGCCCTTTGTCTGGTCTTCTGAGGCAAGCTTAGCTTTCCAACTACTTAAGGAGGAATTCTGCTCTGCCCCGGTACTTCATCAACCAGATCAGAATCTAAGATTCATTGTGGAAACTGACGCCTCCTCCGCTGCGATTGGTGCAGCTCTTCTACAGGAACATGAAGGTTTGGAATATCCTGTTGCCTACATGTCCAAGACATTGAATGACAGCCAGACACACTATTCGGTAATAGAAAAAGAACTCCTGGCCATGAAATCCGCATGCGAAGAATGGAGACATCTCCTACAAGGGGCTAACCACCCCTTTGAAATCAGAACTGACCACAAGAATCTTAAAATTCTGCAAAAGATGGAATGTGTCATCTCCCGTCAGGCCCGTTGGGCGCATTTTTTCTCCCAATATGATTTCACATTGACCTACTTGCCAGGATCCAAGAACATCCTAGCTGATGCCCTTTCTAGAAGGCCTTATCCAGACATGTCTCAGAAGGAATAGCCTAGTCTCACGCTTCCTGAAGTCAAGGTAATCTGTTTGGTAGAGTCTTTCTTGGAAAGGGTTCGCAAGGCCACACAGTCCACCAATATGTTTTCTGGCTCTCCTCTCTCAAAGGACATATCCATTCAAGATGGCTTATGTTTTAAGCAACAGCGATTATTCCTGCCAGACAGATTCACCCATCATTCGGCTTTAAAGTGGTGTCACGATGATCCAACGGCAGGTCACAGAGGTGTTAAGAACACTCTGGAATTGCTTCATCGCAGGTTTTGGTGGCCCGGTATGACCAAAGAAGTTTCAACCTATGTCAAGTCATGTCCTATATGCTGTCGATCCAAACATTGCACTCAGAAGTCGATTGGGTTTCTCCAACAGCAAGATCTTCCTAAGAGACCTTGGAGCCTTATTTCCACAGATTTTATTGTGGATCTGCCACCCTCGGAAGGTTGTTCATGCATCATGGTAACTGTCGACTGCTTCACCAAGATGGCACATTTCACTCCCTTGGCTGGTCTTCCCACTGCCGCCGAAATGGCGGCTGTATTTGCCAGAGAAATATTTCGTTTGCATGGTACTCCGGACAAGATTATTTCTGACAGAGGTTCTCAGTATACTTCGAGGTTCTGGAAGGAGCTTTGTGATAGACTGGGAATTGAACGCGCCTTATCGTCTGGCTTCCACCCGCAGACTAACGGGCAGACTGAAAGAACCAATGCCACACTGGAGCAGTATCTTAGGTGCTTCACGAATGCCCAACAGGATAATTGGGTTAGTCTGTTGGTCACCGCGGAATTTGCTTATAAAAATGCCGAGCACAGTGCCACTGGTCTCAGTCCTTTTTTTGTTCCTATGGTTTCCATCCCAGCTTTACTCCTTCTCTCTCCTTTCCCCCTTCCACCACTCCATCTGTGGATGCCCTACTTACCAGTATCGCGGAAGCCCACAAGTCAGCCGCCGGTTGTTTGCGGGCAAGCAGTCTTCGGTATCGATCGTACTGTAATCTTAAGCGCCTGCCCGTTCCAGCATGGCGGAGGGGCACCAAGGTCTGGTTGTCTACTAGGTTTCTGCCTCGCTGGCTTCACCCCTCTAAACTGTCTCCCCTGTACCTGGGTCCTTTTCCTATACTTCGCCGGATCAACCCGGTGGCTTTTCGCCTCCTGTTGCCCAAGCACATGCACCGTCTCCATCCTGTTTTCCATTCCTCTCTCCTGAGGGAATGCAAGGGAGATCCCTATCATCGCCCTTTGCCATGGGATCCGGTCCCCACGGTGATTCCTTCCGATGAGTATGAGGTGGCCTCCGTTCGTGAGTCCCGCTATCGGCGGGGTGGCTTGGAGTATTTGATCCACTGGAAAGGGTATCCTCACTCGGAGGACTCCTGGGAACCGGTGTCTCATGTGCATGCTCCGGCGTTGGTTCAGCGATTTCACCGTCTGTTCCCGGGTAAGCCGGGGGGGTGTCCCTTGGGGGGGCATACTGTCATGCCGCTGTCTTTTGGTGGTCACTGGCGGCTATGGAAGGCTTGGCGTTGGCGGCGCCCTTAGTCTGTCCCGTGTTTTTTCCTTTCACTTCCTGGTTTGACGGTCTAGTCTTTTTCTCTTGTTTCCGTATTTAGCCACGCCCTTCTCTGGGCTCTGTGCGTTGCAACTTTGTTTCCTTTTGCCTTGTTGCCGTGCTACTTCGTACCTTGCTTCGTACCTGTTGTTTTTTCGCTGTTTCTCACACGGTTTCTTCCCTCCTAGCTTTCTCCTCCTTCCTTCCCCTTCCCTGTTTTCCCGTCCTTACGGTTCCCTTACCGTATTGGGTCTCTCCTCTCCTTCTTTTCTCTCGGACCGCGTCCCTGGTTCCTGCCGGTGCTTCCTTTCCAGTCCTTTGCACTGCTCCTTGCTCAGTACCAGCATCTCCGCAATCCAGACTCTCCGGTTTTCTGCGGCATCAAGAAACTTACCTTCATATCTACTGCTCCTGCTCTTTCCTGCATATACCAGACGAAATTGGTCATCGCTTCCCGAACAGCATCACTACCAGCTACATCCGTAGAGAGGTTTTTTTAAGCGGCTGCTTTTTTCCTCTCATATTGGTTCCTGCGGGACGGGGGCCGGCTGCTTCCCTGTTTATCAGGGAATCAGGGTGGCTTCTTCCCGCGGACGGCCGTATCTCTTCACAAAGAAGAAAAGACCCAAGAACAAGACCTCCAGACGAGAACTCGTCCCGGAACAGTCAGGTGAGGAGAAAGGGGAGGTGGACATTGATATATCAGACTTAGAAGAAATTCCGCATGCTCCCATTAATCGTGACAAGATCACTCCAGACGTCCTCCTTCTTGTCCCCACGACTGAAGCTCCAGGACCCGTGAGTCTGCAGGAACTACCAGGAACAACTGCCTTAGCACCAGCTTTTCTTCATACGAATAAGGTACTGTCCAGCTTCGAGGAATTGGGGTGAACCCTTTCTCCTCACCCAAGGCTTGCCCTTGTCTTCCTTCCCTCTTATAACTTTTGCTCCCCTTCTGACTATATCTAAGTACTCCTGGAAATCCCGAAACGTGAACTGTTCTAACCTTGTGATCCTCGACAACAGGGCCCTGTCCCATTTGACACTGGCGCAGGCCTATTGACTTTTATGTATGTTTTAGAAAGTGTCTCTTGATTCTATCTGCCTTCACAAAAGTATTGCCTATGATTTTTATCCCCAACTCTCTTGTGTTAATTCATGTGCTAAGTGTGTTTGACTACGGTAACATTTCTTCTCGCGGGTACGCCTTTCTTTCGTAAGACCGAACTGTTATTAATGTTAAAAAGTGATTGCGTAATAACCCACGGTATTGGCTTTGTATCACAACACTGGTCTGTCACATCCAAAGGTACTTACCTTGAATTGTTCTGCACAAGGGGAATTGGTTGTGTGTAGTGTACTTGAAGTGTGGTTTTACTTTAATAGAGTGAAGTGTTTTGCGAACAGATGGTCTAAAAATAAATGTACTTTTACTTTTTAACCAGAAACCTTGAGTCAGTGTTTGCTTGAGTCACAGTAATTGTAGTCCTTTGTGTAATCTGTACTACTGCTCATTTGCTCTTGAGATAAGTCTGGATGCTCAGCCACTGCTACCACTTTTCCTGTGTAGTACAGGCTTGTACCAAAAGTGAAATTGTACTACCACTTGTAGTCTTAATCTTGTGTAGTGGTCCCTAAGGGTACTGCACAGGATTCTGCCTAACACTGGTGTACGGCAGTGGGATTTTTAAGCATAGTGATTACACTAAGAGTGCTGCTATTACATTCGGTCAACTTACCACATGGTTAAACACCACTAATTCTGTTAACTGAAAAATCATGTCAAATATGGAAAACTACAGTGAAGAGAGTCTCTTAAACTATACTGCTGAGATTTTGAGAACAATGTGTGTAGAGAGTACCCTCTCTGGTAAAGGAAAACAAATCCGAACTGGTTGCTAAGTTATTGGGAAAACAAAGTCTGGAGAGTGGGTCAGAAGGGCCTACCCCTCAAGCAAATGTGGATACTGATGTTTCTGATTTTGAGAGTGTTGGATTATAAGAAGTAGAGGAGTCCTTGTTAGGAAACCCTACAACTCCCTTGCCTGCTCAGAAAGCACAACCTCTGTCCACAGGGACCCCATCAGGTCCTACACTCACCCCTGAATTTATTGCACTTGAGAAAATGAGACTTGAATTAGAATTGAAACATATTGAAGCACAAATTGCCATGAAACATCAAGAATTGATGCTCAGAGAAATGTAGATGGCACATGCTTTAGAGATGAAGAAATTGTCTGTAGAAAATGCTTCTCTCCCAGGAGCCTCTAGGTCTTCCAGTCCTAAGAGACCCCATATGCCAAAGGAAATTATTGGTATGTATGAGACTAAACCTGATGTTTTGGATTGGTTAGCAATGTGTGAGTACAATCAATGGATTCAGGGTATCTCAAGGAATCAGTTGATTCCTTGGCTTTTCTCTAGGCTCCCCCTGTTGCAAGTGATGCTGTCATGTAAATGGGGGAGGTGGATAAGCAGGATTATAGCTAGCTTTGATAGCTAGATTTGCGAAGAAATCTTCCTAGTACCTTCAGAGGTTTAGGACCCTCAAAAAGCATGATGGTACCCCTTGGGCTACCTGGCTGTGTGAGTGTTTGAACAACTTAGAGTCAATCTATGATGCCTGCTCTCCTGAGCTTAGACAGCACTTGGCTGATTCAAAGGAGATAGATCCTAAGAAGTTAGCTAAGACTGCTGACTTGTAGGCTGCCAACAGGGCTATTCACAAGGATTCTGAGGCAACTCAGAAAAAGGATGAGGGAAAGCAGCCAAAGAAAGATAACAAGGAGAATTCCAATAATTCCAATCCGAAAGAGGGCCCCAAACAGAACCAGGGTAAACCACAAGGGAAAACGAATCAGGCTAGTGTACCATCTGATGCTAAACCAGGTGGAGGTCAGAGTAAGCCTCCATTCAATAGGACATTTGGTAAATGTTTTGTTTATGAAGCTATTGACCACGTGAAAGGGGATCCCAGATGTAAGGGTAAACCTTCAGGGGTCCACACTGTCTCCTTAGCCTTCTCCCAGGTGGAAGAAGTACCTTTGACAAGTGGGAACTTTCAATTACTGGCTGATGAACCCATGAGTGTCTCATCTAGTGTTTCTTTAGTGTCCTTGGGTCTTTGCGAACAACAGAGCTTAGATCTCTATAACTCAATCCCAGATAATACTAAAGAGTATTATAAAGATTGTGTTCTTGTGAATGGTCAGGAGACCCCTGCCATCGGAGACACTGGAGCCAGCATAACAGTGGTTGATGAATGTTTTTTCAAGGTAGAGGATGTTGATAAGGCAGCCAAACACCTAACCAAGTTAGCAGGAGGCCTTGTGCAAATGGTTCCCCAGTTACCAGCTCTCATCCAGTGCAATGATATGACTGTCAGAATACCTGTTGTTAAGATGGATTTCTGAACTCTGTCCTGGAGGGGCAGAGGTTCAGAAGGCCAGCCTAGTTTCTTGGAACAGGGTAACCTCTGGACAAGCCAGACCAAACAGGGTAGCGATGGCGGCGGTCAAGACTAGGTCTCAAGAGGGGTGAGGGGGACTGAAAGACTGCAATGAGCACACAAAGCAAGGACGCTTATGAATTACTCCAAACAGGTGTTATATTAAAAATATAGAAACATTTATTACAAGGCCTTTGTAACATCGACCATAGTAAAGAATCACGGTAAAACTCCAATAAACCAACACATCACAAGCAATACAATATATATACAAGACCAAGGGGTCTAAAGAGTTAGAAGCACGAAATATGCAGACCACCTAGATGGGGAGGAAAACAGGCAGTGCAAGTAATCGTTAGACCCAGTTCGACATCAGAGGCCACCTATCTAGAAGGAAGTCCGAGCCCTACGAAGAGTGGAGCCTTGTGCTCAAAAGTACCTGCACACGCGGGTGCCAACAGGCAAAGGAGAGTCTCTTCAGGGAGATCAGGCAGTTCAGAGAGGTGAACAAAACGATGATGAACAGTTCCCCGCTACTCAAGCGTGGCCTCCACTTGGGGGCAGAAGCAGGGCGCCAGTGCGGAAAAGGGTTGGTGTTTACTACAGCGATGGAAAGCCACTGGCTCCTGCAGGAGGGCAAATCGGTTAGGGTGTTGACTACTCACCGGTCCCTGATGCAGGCAGACCCAGGCTTCTCCGGTTCGTTTTGGTACTGGCAGGTTCAGATGCGATCAGCATGATGTCTCGACGCCGTGTAGATTCCGCGACAGCAAGAGTCAGGGTCGAGGGTGCCCCAAATGCAGCGAACATGCACAGGTTTGTTACCACAACAGGGCAACTCGGCAACCGCAGGTATTCCGGTCCCAAAGCACACGTCTCACTTCAGACCTGGGAATGCCAAGTGTACGAATTGTGTGAGAGTGCCGAGGACACGGGATTAGCAGTAAGCCAGATGGCGGGGACAGAGCAAGGTTCCTGTGTAGGCTGGTCAGTCCATTGGATGGCCTAGGGACGCCTCCGAAGGCTTACGTACAGAATTTGGTGAAGATGCCGAGAATAGTTGTTCCCACTATTCTAAAGGGTCAAAGCGCCAGTACAGGCCTTCTCGTTCGATCAG
Organism: Ambystoma mexicanum; assembly: GCF_040938575.1. Classification (NCBI taxonomy): domain Eukaryota; kingdom Metazoa; phylum Chordata; class Amphibia; order Caudata; family Ambystomatidae; genus Ambystoma; species Ambystoma mexicanum. Next base: position 242,516,109 of record NC_090927.1, read on the forward strand.
AGGCAGAGGGTTCTCACAGGATGACAGCAGTGCAGGGTGCCAAACCTTCAGCGGGTCACCAGTGATTCCTCGACTCAGCTTCTTAGTTGCAGGATACTTGGCTCCTTATCCTTTGTTCGTGAGAACTCAGGAGATCGACATGGTGGTGGTGTTTCTAGCCTCCTCTTATCCAGAGTTCCCTTTACGCCAAAACGGAGAGGAACCAATGGGAGATCTGCTCACAAAACACTCACACCATACGTGGACCTATCACGGACCACGGTGGTCCCAGGCATTCAAGATACTCTAGACTCTCTGGCACCCAGGATGTGTATTGGGAACCGACATCCCAGCCCACATCCTGGAGGCACACACAAATCATGCAGAAGCCCGGGAAAGTGCATGACCAAATAAGGACTGCCCTGGGTTGGCTCGACCTGGTGGAAGGCGAAGGGGCAAGACGGTTAGCGGACAGGACAAAAAACCTTGTGGCATGGCCATTTTGGAGGCCAGTAACAATACAACAAATGGTACCAGGAAATGAGGAAAACAACTGAAAGAGGAAGGCAAGGGAATGTAAAGATCAAATCATCATTTCATTTTATTTAGATTTGTATAAACAACATTTTGTGAAATAATTTAATCAATTCTTAAAAAACAATTTGACTATTCAAGCATTCAACCATTCATTCACTAATTGAACATCTAAAAGTCATATAAAGGAGCTAAAGTGTCACAAAAAAGTACTATTCATTTCATTAGTACACGTCTTTTCAATTTATTGATAGTTCCAGATAATCAAGAAACTAATCATTATTAATAATAGTTCATTCCAGGACAAAGTATCGACTATTGGTGCTTTAAAACATCATTCTTCTTTACAAAAAGGCTTCCCATTTGGTAACATAGTTTCGACTTGACCGATTGTGTGTGTCTTCATCAGGATTGGATGAACGTTTAACAAATATTCTAAAAACAAACAAACATACAATTAAAATTACAATTACATACCCCTGTCAACCCTCTCTCAGTGTTACCTCTCTAACAATACAAACCAGATCTTAGAGAACAAAAACAACTCTAAGTCCAAAGTGGTCATCTCTTTAACCACGGTTTAGTAAACATCATAGGCTGTATGTATCCTATTTTGAAAGAAAACATTACTGACCGAATCACTGAGATTTCATTTACCCATCCGAAATTTCGCTAATTCTGTTCAAGATAACCAATCTACCATCACTGCATCGTGGGGTATGCCTCCCATTAAGGGACATTACCCCTGTGGCAATTGCTCCAATTGTCCCAGCACTTCGGCCACTACGACAATTAATATTCATGGAAAAGTTTTTGTGACACTTTAGCTCCTTTATATGACTTTTAGATGTTCAATTAGTGAATGAAGGGTTGAATGCTTGAATAGTCAAAATGTTTTTTAAGAATTGATTAAATTATTTCACAAAATGTTGTTTATACAAATCTAAATAAAATGAAATGATGATTTGATCTTTACATTCCCTTGCCTTCCTCTTTCAGTTGTTTTCCTCATTTCCTGGTACCATTTTTTGTATTGTTATATGTCTCTACCTCAAGGTACCAGTGAATATTGAGGTTCCCACCTTGGGTTTGGTCTATTAGGTGCAGCACGCTGCTGTGTGGGGAATAGGCCCTTTTTTGTGGCCTTGTGGAAATTCCACTTCCTACCTCCTGTGAGGTACTAGTCCTTTTTGGTATTGGACTGTTTGGTCCTCGGTCTCACCCTGGGCTCACTATGTCGGCTTCAGATTCAGTTTCATTTAGTGAAGAACAGTTGGCAGAGGCCATTAAGATTCCTTCATTTTTTGACAAATACAGTTAGACAATGTGACGGGGGACTATCTGAATATAACTAGCGATAGTATATTAAGATTAAAGAAAAAGAAATTTCGAACAGAAATGCACAGTCACTTGCTAACAGAATATTTAAAGAAAAACATCATCCCAACTGGATTGCTCGTCCATAACGAGCCGTGTCTGTTTGTGGATGATGTTGAATACAAAAATGCATTTTCCGGCACAGGAACAAAGTGCAGCAGGGACTGGATGCTTCTTACTATAAACACAGCTTTAAAAAAAAAAGTATGGGAGTTGAAGAAGAGATTCAGAAGGCAGAATTAGCCTTTCAGGCGGATACCACCATTGGGAATATCAAAGAGAAGTTAGAAACAATTGAAAATCTAGTGATAGATTTTATTAAGATCACTACTGCCAAAAAAATGGAGAAATTAATTAAGGATGTAAAAAACTTCTCTAAAGAGACGGCATATCCTTATTTACATGCGGATTACCAGGGCCCAGCTAACTGGAGAGATCCAGATAATATCTCAGGGGCACCAATTCGAAAAAAAAGTCACTTTTTCTGACACTTCGTCAGATGAAGGGGATGGATATCAGAGAGGAAAGAGAGGTAATCAACAAAGGCAAAGGGACAGAGATTCGCAAAGAGGAGGGAGAAGAGAGAGACAGAACATGTTTTTTCAATATCCTCCCTATTTTTACCCACAAGGGTTTGCTCCCCCCGGGCCTATGCAACCATATCCACCGCAGGAACTTCCTTTTCCTCCACCTCAGACAGGTCCACCTCCATTAGGAAACATGCTCGAAACAAGAAGGCGAGCATACAGAAGATAAGCCCCCTTCAGCTGTATATAATTTGTCTGACAGAAATTTGACTACGAAAGAAATATCCATATTGGAAAAGGGGTTTTCTTTTATTCCCATGAAAAACCCAAGCAAAATGGATATTGAAACAGAATTGAGAGCCTTTTTTCGGAAAATCAGACTCAAAGATTTTTTTGGTAGTCAGTCTAAAGACTTGGGCGAAAGTACGGCTAATACTCCATTTAAACCTCCTTCTAGGTTTAACCCTTCTCTCAATATGATATCTAAAGAGACAGCCACTTTTGAAAAGGCAGTACTTCGAGATTTTAATGCTATCTATGACAATAAAGAGAACAAGAGTGTGGATACTAAATGTTTCAATTTTTCCAAGGAAGACTGGGCAGGTCTGAAGAGTTTACAATCCGACAGATCGGTGGTGATTAAAAAGGCGGACAAGGGAGGAGGAGTCGTAGTATGGGATGCCACCAAATATGACCTTGAGGTTATGAGACAGATAACCAGGAGGTATATGTTAAATTGCAGGGAGATCCCTCGCTCAGTGTTCTCAGAGAAATAGAAAACTTAGGGAAGGATGCCTTAGAAAGGGAAATTCTTACCCAAAAAGAATTTAATTTTCTTGTCTCTAAGAATACCAGGACCCCCCTCATTTATATGTTGCCAAAAATCCATAAGAGTATGGTAGCTCCACCTGGCAGACCTATTGTTTCTCTTAGTGGGTCGGTCTTGGAACCAGTGGGGCAGTATTTAGATTATTTCTTGAAACCACTGGCTAAAAACACCCCTACTTACCTGTCTGACTCTAGTGATGTCATCAGATGTGTGGAGGCATTTTCGTTTAACAGCGACCATGATATGCTTATCACTCTAGACGTGGAGTTGCTATACTCTAATATTCCCCAGGAGGATTCATTGGGGATTGTGAAGAGGTTTCTTCAAACTAGAACTGATACCATCTCACTACCAAGTGAATTCTTGGTAGAATTATTGGAAATTGCACTCACCAAAAACTTCTTTAGATTTAAGAACACGTATTACATGCAGATTAAGGGGACGGCTATGGGTGCGTCATTTTCACCCTATTATGCCACCCTTTACATGTGGGATTTTGAAGAAACCAACATCATGACAGATTCTAATCCTTTTAGATCAGCTTTAAAACTTTATAAGAGGTATATTGACGACGTACTTATCATTTGGGATAACTCTAAAGGGGATTATAATGCTTTTTTTGTCTGGATTAACAATCTAAATCCCAATTTGAAGTTCACCATCGAAACCAGCAATAAGGAGATCGCGTTCCTTGACCTCCTGATTAAAGTAGACAAAAAAGTACTGGCAGTGGACCTCTACAGGAAGGAATCGGACAGAAATACTACACTGCACCACAAGAGTTTTCATGCCCAGTCACTGAAATCTAATATCCCTTATGGGCAGTTTCTGAGGGCTAGACGAAATTGCACCAAAGTGGAAGATTTTATTAAGCAAGCTTCGGTAATTGAAGAAAGGCTGCTAGAAAGAGGGTATCCCAAAAGATTGCTTAAACAATCTAAAAAACATGCAAGATATCAGCACAGAGATATCCTTTTGAGAAAGGACAGGAAAGAAAGAAAGTTGGGAGAGGACCAGCTAGTATGTGCCCTCACGTTTAATACCCAACACAATAAAATTAAGAAGATAATATCTAGTCACTGGCACTTACTTCAACTTAATATGCTGAAATTGGCAAAACCCATTTATGCGTTTAAAAGAGGCAGAAATATTAAGAACTGGGTCTCTAAGGCAGACAGAAATTCTGTTCAAGATAGCCAATCTACCATCACTGCATCGTGGGGTATGCCTCCCATTAAGGGACATTACCCCTGTGGCAATTGCTCCAATTGTCCCAGCACTTCGGCTACTACGACAATTAATATTCATGGAAAAGTTTGGGAACTGAGGCATCATACTACCTGCCTTAGTGCCAATGTAGTATATGTTATTATATGCCCTTGTAAGAAAGCTTACATTGGGAAGACTTCTAGGGCAGTGAAATTACGTATAAGTGAGCATAAATCAAAGATCAGAACGGGCCAGCAGAATGCTCCTTTAACGTTACATTTCCTTGAATTCAATCCTAAACCAGAAGATTTGAAATGGTGGCCAGTTGAAAAGGTGTCAGGGCACTGATACAGCTAACATCGCTGCACGCCTAGCACAAAAAGAACAATGGTGGATATATCATACCAATAGTTTAAATATTGGACTCAATTTGCAAGAGGAATGGAATTGATCTCCAATCGTTAGCGAGGAAGGTTCTCCATGTCCTTTATTCTTCGTTAAATTTCCATTAAATTTGCACTAAATGTCCTTTTTTCATATATGAACTGGACTTACTTTAGGGCTTAAGACTATTTCCTGAGTCCTTTTTCTAGCTCTAGGACCTGGGTTTATACCAGGATACATGTTGCCCTTTGGTGGGCGTTGATATTGGTCCTTTGTTTGTGTCCTTGACACTATTTGTGAAATAAAAGGACAGTTTCTTCGCATTCGGTCTGGTCCACTTTTCTCCAATGGCAGATGTGCGTACCTTCGGCCCAAGACGAGATTAAGGTAAGCGAGTCTGTATTGGGTGGCGACGGGTTTACTAGTACTCTTTGTCGCATATGAGCTGACGCAGTCTGTTTTTATATTTTTTTAGACCGTTAGAATACCGAGTCAAGAATTGCCTTAGCTTAAACGGCTGAGGCAGTGTTCCGTCAGAGAGGGTTCATTTGTGTCCTCCGGTTAAACAGCGGTATTCTGTGTTTGAGGTAAGCTGCTTTCTGTTAGGATTTTGATGGGTCCTTTTCAATGGCAGACATCTGCTAACGAGTTTTTGTAATTTCAGCTTGTTTGTCTATTTGATTCACAGATCGTTTCATGAGCGAGCTTAAACGTTCTGTGGTGAAGAGCCACGCCTCCTTCTAATCTAACGTGCTGTGTTGAAGAAGGGAAACAGTGCTTTCGTCTCCTTTTCCCGTCACCGCGGCTATGCTGACATCCCTCAACACGAATAAAAAGGGAGCGGTGAAATAGGGAGAGAGGGATCTAATACAGCCTGTGAGAGAATCTTTTAGGAAGAAGGTACAAATAGGTGTTTTGCTCCGCCCAAAGAAAGTATTACGATTAGCTTATTCTCATCTATTGTGATAATTTAATTTTTTAATTTTTATCTGTTCCTAATTTTTTAGATATCGTCACTTTCATTAGGGGGTTGAGCACTTCAGACCCTTACCAGAGGCTACTGGAATACCAGCCATTATGCGAACCAAATGGGGTTTGCAGGTAGGAGTTTACTGCATTTTTGAAACTGATATATGAAGCAGGTCCTAGTGGGGTTCTCCCCGGTGTGATTAGAGTGGGCTGTTTTAGCACAAATGGGAAAGTGCAGATTATTAGGAGCATGAGAGTAACTTCCATTTTTCTGAACCCCGGAGTCCCAAATGAAATTAGGGAAATTTCGGATGAAATGAAATCTCACTGATTCGGTCAGTAATGTTTTCTTTCAAAATAGGATACATACAGCCTATGATGTTTACTAAACCGTGGTTAAAGAGATGACCACTTTGGACTTAGAGTTGTTTTTGTTCTCTAAGATCTGGTTTGTATTGTTAGAGAGGTAACACTCAGAGAGGGTTGACAGGGGTATGTAATTGTAATTTTAATTGTATGTTTGTTTGTTTTTAGAATATTTGTTAAACGTTCATCCAATCCTGATGAAGACACACACAATCGGTCAAGTCGAAACTATTTTACCAACTTGGAAGCCTTTTTGTAAAGAAGAATGATGTTTTAAGGCACCAATATTCGATACTTTGTCCTGGAATGAACTATTATTAATAATGATTAGTTTCTTGATTATCTGGAACTATCAATACATTGAAAAGACGTGTACTAATGAAATGAATAGTACTTTTCTGTGACACTTTAGCTCCTTTATATGACTTTTAGATGTTCAATTAGTGAATGAATGGTTGAATGCTTGAATAGTCAAAATGTTTTTTAAGAATTGATTAAATTATTTCACAAAATGTTGTTTATACAAATCTAAATAAAATGAAATGATGATTTGATCTTTACATTCCCTTGCCTTCCTCTTTCAGTTGTTTTCCTCATTTCCTGGTACCATTTTTTGTATTGTTATATGTCTCTACCTCAAGGTACCAGTGAATATTGAGGTTCCCACCTTGGGTTTGGTCATTTTGGAGGCCAGGCCACCCATTTGGGCCAAACATTAGAAGTGCGGTTAACATGGCAAAAAGGGGTCAAAACACAAAGAAACGATAGCTGCCACCAGTCCCTTCCGTGACACACTTGCACATTTCATGATAAGTTCAACAAGAGTTTCTAGGGCCATTGGAATGACTTAGAGACCCAAGAGCGTGGTAATGTAAGCTACGGTGCACTCTTGTTTCATGTTGCTCAAACGCTGCAACATGAGGAAAGGACTAAGGGAAACGAGTCTCCCAGTACTGACTGACTTAAGGGCATGTCAGTTTCCCCGTAAGAATGGAGCGAAAGCCCAGAGGAGTGCGGCGGAAGGCTGCGCTTCTCAGGCAAAGTCTAGATCAGGGTGTAAAACAACAGCAAAAAGTTTGGGGGTTGCCACATGGAAGTAAAATTACCTTCAATATTAAATCTTTCCTGACACCTGTTAGTGTGCAAAGTGACGTACCTGAGAGAGTCCTGTTGGGTAATGACCTTAAAACTCTTGGAGTTGTGTCTAGTACCCCCAGGCCTCACAGTAAAAGGAATCAGGAGCTCACAAGGTGTGCTAGGGAGAGAATCTTGAGAGGCTCTCCTGGGGACTTGATAGAAGAAGAAGCTATCACCCCAAGTCCACAGGACTTACTTACTGCTATTACAAGACAAAAAGAGACAAAGGGGAAACCCAAGTCTACCAGTAAGAAAACAGCAAGCACCCCTGTGCCTACAAGGACATCACTAAGACTGTCCAAAGTCACACCTTTGACTACTCTACCAGTTGAGCCTGAGTGTGAGGTTCAACCCTGTATGGTTACACCAGAAACTGAGGACTCAGATCTGGAAGAAGATTTTACTCTGGTTGGAGATCTTGACCCTGTTGAACATCCTGAGCTGCAGTCTTTACAGGCGGAAGGTGGACCCAACATGGCAGACTTCAGCAGAGGACAAAGAGAGTGTCCTACTATTGAAGGTCTTCGCCTACAGGCAGTTTCTCAGCTCAATGGGAAAGAGCCTGGAAAGTATATGTTGCACTGCGAAGATGGCCTCTTCTACAGTGAACCGACTGAGTCAACCCCTGGAGACTGCAAAAGACTTGTCGTGCCTCTAGTGAACTGACTCCAGTTCCTACAGTTAGCCCACAAGATACCTTTGGCTGGTCACTTGAGTTTTAAGAAGACCAAGGAAAGGCTCTCCCTTTACTTCCAATGGCCTAAGATGGGTTCAGAATTAGACACGTTCTGTAGGAGCTGTCACACTTGCCAAACCTCTGGCAAGTGTTCAGCCAAGAATGTGGCACCCTTGGTGCCTCTCCCAGTGGTGGGAGTTCCTTTTGAGAGGGTCGGGATTGCCATTGTCTGTCCTCTTGACCCTCCTACATCTTCAGGTAACAGGTTTATCCTGGTTGTAGTAGACCATGCTACTAGGTATCCTGAAGCCATACCTATGAGAGCTGTTACGGCTCCGGCTGTGGCTAAGGCCCTACTTGGTATTTTAACCAGAGTAGGGTTTGCTAAGGAAGTGATATCTGACAGGGGATAACATTTTATGTCGCACTACATGCAAGCCATGTGGAAAATCTGTGGAGTCACTTACAAGTTCTCTACTGCCTACCACCCACAAACCAATTGATTGGTGGAGAGGTTTAACAGAACTTTGAAGAGCATGATAGGTGCTTTAGAAGAACCCCTTAAAAGAAAGTGGGACTTTCTACTGCCATGCCTTCTCTTTGCATATAAAGAAGTCCCTCAGGAGGGCGAAGGTTACAGTCCCTTTCAACTTTTCTATGGCCATCCAGTCAGCGGTCCATTGGCCCTGATTAAGGAGGGGTTGGAGAGTGCTCCTTCTCCCAAGTCAGTCAGAGTGGCTGACTATGTGATAGGTCTCCGGAGAAGAATGTCACACATGATGGCAGAGGCAAGTGATAATTTAAGGGCTGGTCAAGCTCTGGTCAAACATTGGCATGACCAGAAGGCTAACATGGTTGAGTTTACTCAAGACCACTTGTTCTTGTCATGGTACCCACAAGGCAGAGGGCCTTGCAGGACAAATATATAGGACCCTTCAAAGTTGTGGGTAAACCTGGAGAGGTGAACTATCTGGTGGATTTAGGCAATCCTAAGGAGGCTCCCAGAGTCTTTCCCATCAACCGTTTGAAGGCTTATGTCTCTAGACCTGAGATAGGAGCTCTGCTTCTAGTTTCAGCTCAAGAGGAGGAGGAGAGTAAACCTCTGCCTGACCTCCTCAGAGGCTTACCTTTAGATGAGAAAGTGGAAGGAGTTCATCTCTCTTCAAGTCTCACATCTGACCAGCAGGATGAGTGCAAATTACTGTTAAATCAGTTTGCCTCCCTGTTCTCACTTTCACCAGGCTTGACTCCTTGGGCCAGCATGATATCATCACTGGTGACTGTTTGCGTGTGAAAAGCAGGGGGTACAGAATGTCAGACAATGTCAGAACCGACATAAGGAATGAGGTCAACAAGATGCTTGATCTCAGGGTTATAGAACCCTCTACTAGTCCATGGTTTAGCCCAGTTGTGCTTGTACCAAAGGCAGGATCCAAAGAGTTGAGATTCCGCGTGGACTATAGAGCTCTAAATGCAGTCACAAAAACTGATGCCCATCCTTTACCTAGGACAGATGAGCTAGTGGATAAACTTGGTGCAGCCAAGTACCTCAGGTCATTTGACCTAACGTCAGGCTATTGGCAAATAGCCCTGACAGACCATGCCAAAGAGAAAGCTGCTTTCTCCACCCCAGCAGGCCTCTACCAGTTTAAGGTAATGCCTATTGGACTAAAGAATGCATCTGGTACATTTCAGAGGATGGTCAATCAAGTTCTGAATGGGATCGAGGACTTCTGCATGTCATACTTGGATGACATTGCAGTGTTCTGCCCTACATGGAAAGAACATATTGATCACCTAGGGTATGTTTTGCAGGCTCTTGAACAGGCCAATCTGACCATAAAGGCAAGTAAATGTCAAATTGGTCAGAGCAAAGTGGTCTACTTTGGACATGAGGTAGGAGGAGGTGAAATAAGGCTATTGCCTAGCAAAGTACAAGCTGTACAAAACTGGGCCACCCCTACTATTCAAACCCAAGTGAGAGCCTTCCTAGGTCTCACTGGGTACTACAGGAACTTCATAGAGAACTATGGGTCCATAGCTTCTCCATTGAATGTCTTCTCCTCTCCAAAGTTCACAAAAACAGTAAGATGAAATGAGGAGCGCACTCAAGCCTTTGAAGGCCTGAAGAAAGACCTTTGTCAAGCTCCAGTCCCAAGAGTTCTGACTAAAACCAACCCTTCATTGTACAAACTGTTGCTTCCAATGTAGGTTCAGTCCTTAGTCAACTGGATGAGAAAGGTAGGGAACATCCCATGTGTTTCATCAGCAGGAAGTTAAAGGATCCTGAGACAAGTTGGGCAACAATAGAATGTGAATATTTTGCTATTGTGTGGTCACTGAAGAGGTTTAGACCATACTTGTATGGATCTACTTTCATTATTCAGACTGACCACCAACCCCTGAGATGGCTGATGTAAATGAAAGGGGAAAACCCTAAACTACTCAGATGGGGAGTCTGCCTGCAAGGGTTTGATTTTACCATTGAACACAGAGCAGGAAGTCACCATCAAAATGCTGATGGTCTCTAATGAGTGGATTAAATCCTCCTGTCCCTTAGTCTGGGGGGGGGCAAGTGTTAGGGAGAATGTTCTGTTATGGCTAATTTCCCTCACCTAGTGAGTCCCTCTGCAGCTTTGCTGGATTTCTAGGGTTTATTTTTTCCACCTGGTAAGAGTGTGAGCCTTTGTCCCACTCTTACATGTGTTTTGCAATGTGCATTCCTACTATTTGTGTGATCTTGGGCTCTGGAACTACACCACGATCTACCCTTCAACGACAAGAGAAGATCCAGTCCTGAGTCTTCTTCCTTTGAGCTTGGTGGGATCAACCAGCTCACCTTCCACAGGCAGAGGATCCTCTTCTTGGTCGAAATCACTACACACAGCTGTAGTGGTCCGGATAGCCATCTGAAGAGCCTCTCCTTTTATTCACCGTTGCTTTGCTGCTGCTGGCCTCATCCCTGGGTAGTGCAGATCGCTCCAGACGTCCTCTTTCATGTCCCCACGACTGAAGCTCCAGAACCCGTGAGTCTGCAGGAACAACTGCCGTAGCACCAGCTTTTCTTCATACGATTAAGGTACTGTGTCCAGCTTTGAGCAATTGGGGTGAACCCTTTCTCCGCACCCAAGGCTTGCCCTTGTCTTCCTTCCCTCTTATAACTTTTGCTTCCTTTCTGACAATATCTAAGTACTTCTGGCAATCCCGAATCGTGAACTGTTCTAACCTTGTGATCCTCGACAACAGGGCCCTGTCCCATTTGACACTGGTGCAGGCCTATTGACGTTTATCTACATTTTAGAAATTGGGCTTCATTATAACTCAGGCAGTCCGGAAATAACGGACAGAAATACTACACTGCACCACAAGAGTTTTCATGCCCAGTCACTGAAATCTAATATCCCTTATGGGCAGTTTCTGAGGGCTAGACGAAATTGCACCAAAGTGGAAGATTTTATTAAGCAAGCTTCGGTAATTGAAGAAAGGCTGCTAGAAAGAGGGTATCCCAAAAGATTGCTTAAACAATCTAAAAAACATGCAAGATATCAGCACAGAGATATCCTTTTGAGAAAGGACAGGAAAGAAAGAAAGTTGGGAGAGGACCAGCTAGTATGTGCCCTCACGTTTAATACCCAACACAATAAAATTAAGAAGATAATATCTAGTCACTGGCACTTACTTCAACTTAATATGCTGAAATTGGCAAAACCCATTTATGCGTTTAAAAGAGGCAGAAATATTAAGAACTGGGTCTCTAAGGCAGACAGAAATTCTGTTCAAGATAGCCAATCTACCATCACTGCATCGTGGGGTATGCCTCCCATTAAGGGACATTACCCCTGTGGCAATTGCTCCAATTGTCCCAGCACTTCGGCTACTACGACAATTAATATTCATGGAAAAGTTTGGGAACTGAGGCATCATACTACCTGCCTTAGTGCCAATGTAGTATATGTTATTATATGCCCTTGTAAGAAAGCTTACATTGGGAAGACTTCTAGGGCAGTGAAATTACGTATAAGTGAGCATAAATCAAAGATCAGAACGGGCCAGCAGAATGCTCCTTTAACGTTACATTTCCTTGAATTCAATCCTAAACCAGAAGATTTGAAATGGTGGCCAGTTGAAAAGGTGTCAGGGCACTGATACAGCTAACATCGCTGCACGCCTAGCAAAAAAAGAACAATGGTGGATATATCATACCAATAGTTTAAATATTGGACTCAATTTGCAAGAGGAATGGAATTAATCTCCAATCGTTAGCGAGGAAGGTTCTCCATGTCCTTTATTCTTCGTTAAATTTCCATTAAATTTGCACTAAATGTCCTTTTTTCATATATGAACTGGACTTACTTTAGGGCTTAAGACTATTTCCTGAGTCCTTTTTCTAGCTCTAGGACCTGGGTTTATACCAGGATACATGTTGCCCTTTGGTGGGCGTTGATATTGGTCCTTTGTTTGTGTCCTTGACACTATTTGTGAAATAAAAGGACAGTTTCTTCGCATTCGGTCTGGTCCACTTTTCTCCAATGGCAGATGTGCGTACCTTCGGCCCAAGACGAGATTAAGGTAAGCGAGTCTGTATTGGGTGGCGACGGGTTTACTAGTACTCTTTGTCGCATATGAGCTGACGCAGTCTGTTTTTATATTTTTTTAGACCGTTAGAATACCGAGTCAAGAATTGCCTTAGCTTAAACGGCTGAGGCAGTGTTCCGTCAGAGAGGGTTCATTTGTGTCCTCCGGTTAAACAGCGGTATTCTGTGTTTGAGGTAAGCTGCTTTCTGTTAGGATTTTGATGGGTCCTTTTCAATGGCAGACATCTGCTAACGAGTTTTTGTAATTTCAGCTTGTTTGTCTATTTGATTCACAGATCGTTTCATGAGCGAGCTTAAACGTTCTGTGGTGAAGAGCCACGCCTCCTTCTAATCTAACGTGCTGTGTTGAAGAAGGGAAACAGTGCTTTCGTCTCCTTTTCCCGTCACCGCGGCTATGCTGACATCCCTCAACACGAATAAAAAGGGAGCGGTGAAATAGGGAGAGAGGGATCTAATACAGCCTGTGAGAGAATCTTTTAGGAAGAAGGTACAAATAGGTGTTTTGCTCCGCCCAAAGAAAGTATTACGATTAGCTTATTCTCATCTATTGTGATAATTTAATTTTTTAATTTTTATCTGTTCCTAATTTTTTAGATATCGTCACTTTCATTAGGGGGTTGAGCACTTCAGACCCTTACCAGAGGCTACTGGAATACCAGCCATTATGCGAACCAAATGGGGTTTGCAGGTAGGAGTTTACTGCATTTTTGAAACTGATATATGAAGCAGGTCCTAGTGGGGTTCTCCCCGGTGTGATTAGAGTGGGCTGTTTTAGCACAAATGGGAAAGTGCAGATTATTAGGAGTATGAGAGTAACTTCCATTTTTCTGAACCCCGGAGTCCCAAATGAAATTAGGGAAATTTCGGATGAAATGAAATCTCACTGATTCGGTCAGTAATGTTTTCTTTCAAAATAGGATACATACAGCCTATGATGTTTACTAAACCGTGGTTAAAGAGATGACCACTTTGGACTTAGAGTTGTTTTTGTTCTCTAAGATCTGGTTTGTATTGTTAGAGAGGTAACACTCAGAGAGGGTTGACAGGGGTATGTAATTGTAATTTTAATTGTATGTTTGTTTGTTTTTAGAATATTTGTTAAACGTTCATCCAATCCTGATGAAGACACACACAATCGGTCAAGTCGAAACTATTTTACCAACTTGGAAGCCTTTTTGTAAAGAAGAATGATGTTTTAAGGCACCAATATTCGATACTTTGTCCTGGAATGAACTATTATTAATAATGATTAGTTTCTTGATTATCTGGGACTATCAATACATTGAAAAGACGTGTACTAATGAAATGAATAGTACTTTTCTGTGACACTTTAGCTCCTTTATATGACTTTTAGATGTTCAATTAGTGAATGAATGGTTGAATGCTTGAATAGTCAAAATGTTTTTTAAGAATTGATTAAATTATTTCACAAAATGTTGTTTATACAAATCTAAATAAAATGAAATGATGATTTGATCTTTACATTCCCTTGCCTTCCTCTTTCAGTTGTTTTCCTCATTTCCTGGTACCATTTTTTGTATTGTTATATGTCTCTACCTCAAGGTACCAGTGAATATTGAGGTTCCCACCTTGGGTTTGGTCATTTTGGAGGCCAGGCCACCCATTTGGGCCAAACATTAGAAGTGCGGTTAACATGGCAAAAAGGGGTCAAAACACAAAGAAACGATAGCTGCCACCAGTCCCTTCCGTGACACACTTGCACATTTCATGATAAGTTCAACAAGAGTTTCTAGGGCCATTGGAATGACTTAGAGACCCAAGAGCGTGGTAATGTAAGCTACGGTGCACTCTTGTTTCATGTTGCTCAAACGCTGCAACATGAGGAAAGGACTAAGGGAAACGAGTCTCCCAGTACTGACTGACTTAAGGGCATGTCAGTTTCCCCGTAAGAATGGAGCGAAAGCCCAGAGGAGTGCGGCGGAAGGCTGCGCTTCTCAGGCAAAGTCTAGATCAGGGTGTAAAACAACAGCAAAAAGTTTGGGGGTTGCCACATGGAAGTAAAATTACCTTCAATATTAAATCTTTCCTGACACCTGTTAGTGTGCAAAGTGACGTACCTGAGAGAGTCCTGTTGGGTAATGACCTTAAAACTCTTGGAGTTGTGTCTAGTACCCCCAGGCCTCACAGTAAAAGGAATCAGGAGCTCACAAGGTGTGCTAGGGAGAGAATCTTGAGAGGCTCTCCTGGGGACTTGATAGAAGAAGAAGCTATCACCCCAAGTCCACAGGACTTACTTACTGCTATTACAAGACAAAAAGAGACAAAGGGGAAACCCAAGTCTACCAGTAAGAAAACAGCAAGCACCCCTGTGCCTACAAGGACATCACTAAGACTGTCCAAAGTCACACCTTTGACTACTCTACCAGTTGAGCCTGAGTGTGAGGTTCAACCCTGTATGGTTACACCAGAAACTGAGGACTCAGATCTGGAAGAAGATTTTACTCTGGTTGGAGATCTTGACCCTGTTGAACATCCTGAGCTGCAGTCTTTACAGGCGGAAGGTGGACCCAACATGGCAGACTTCAGCAGAGGACAAAGAGAGTGTCCTACTATTGAAGGTCTTCGCCTACAGGCAGTTTCTCAGCTCAATGGGAAAGAGCCTGGAAAGTATATGTTGCACTGCGAAGATGGCCTCTTCTACAGTGAACCGACTGAGTCAACCCCTGGAGACTGCAAAAGACTTGTCGTGCCTCTAGTGAACTGACTCCAGTTCCTACAGTTAGCCCACAAGATACCTTTGGCTGGTCACTTGAGTTTTAAGAAGACCAAGGAAAGGCTCTCCCTTTACTTCCAATGGCCTAAGATGGGTTCAGAATTAGACACGTTCTGTAGGAGCTGTCACACTTGCCAAACCTCTGGCAAGTGTTCAGCCAAGAATGTGGCACCCTTGGTGCCTCTCCCAGTGGTGGGAGTTCCTTTTGAGAGGGTCGGGATTGCCATTGTCTGTCCTCTTGACCCTCCTACATCTTCAGGTAACAGGTTTATCCTGGTTGTAGTAGACCATGCTACTAGGTATCCTGAAGCCATACCTATGAGAGCTGTTACGGCTCCGGCTGTGGCTAAGGCCCTACTTGGTATTTTAACCAGAGTAGGGTTTGCTAAGGAAGTGATATCTGACAGGGGATAACATTTTATGTCGCACTACATGCAAGCCATGTGGAAAATCTGTGGAGTCACTTACAAGTTCTCTACTGCCTACCACCCACAAACCAATTGATTGGTGGAGAGGTTTAACAGAACTTTGAAGAGCATGATAGGTGCTTTAGAAGAACCCCTTAAAAGAAAGTGGGACTTTCTACTGCCATGCCTTCTCTTTGCATATAAAGAAGTCCCTCAGGAGGGCGAAGGTTACAGTCCCTTTCAACTTTTCTATGGCCATCCAGTCAGCGGTCCATTGGCCCTGATTAAGGAGGGGTTGGAGAGTGCTCCTTCTCCCAAGTCAGTCAGAGTGGCTGACTATGTGATAGGTCTCCGGAGAAGAATGTCACACATGATGGCAGAGGCAAGTGATAATTTAAGGGCTGGTCAAGCTCTGGTCAAACATTGGCATGACCAGAAGGCTAACATGGTTGAGTTTACTCAAGACCACTTGTTCTTGTCATGGTACCCACAAGGCAGAGGGCCTTGCAGGACAAATATATAGGACCCTTCAAAGTTGTGGGTAAACCTGGAGAGGTGAACTATCTGGTGGATTTAGGCAATCCTAAGGAGGCTCCCAGAGTCTTTCCCATCAACCGTTTGAAGGCTTATGTCTCTAGACCTGAGATAGGAGCTCTGCTTCTAGTTTCAGCTCAAGAGGAGGAGGAGAGTAAACCTCTGCCTGACCTCCTCAGAGGCTTACCTTTAGATGAGAAAGTGGAAGGAGTTCATCTCTCTTCAAGTCTCACATCTGACCAGCAGGATGAGTGCAAATTACTGTTAAATCAGTTTGCCTCCCTGTTCTCACTTTCACCAGGCTTGACTCCTTGGGCCAGCATGATATCATCACTGGTGACTGTTTGCGTGTGAAAAGCAGGGGGTACAGAATGTCAGACAATGTCAGAACCGACATAAGGAATGAGGTCAACAAGATGCTTGATCTCAGGGTTATAGAACCCTCTACTAGTCCATGGTTTAGCCCAGTTGTGCTTGTACCAAAGGCAGGATCCAAAGAGTTGAGATTCCGCGTGGACTATAGAGCTCTAAATGCAGTCACAAAAACTGATGCCCATCCTTTACCTAGGACAGATGAGCTAGTGGATAAACTTGGTGCAGCCAAGTACCTCAGGTCATTTGACCTAACGTCAGGCTATTGGCAAATAGCCCTGACAGACCATGCCAAAGAGAAAGCTGCTTTCTCCACCCCAGCAGGCCTCTACCAGTTTAAGGTAATGCCTATTGGACTAAAGAATGCATCTGGTACATTTCAGAGGATGGTCAATCAAGTTCTGAATGGGATCGAGGACTTCTGCATGTCATACTTGGATGACATTGCAGTGTTCTGCCCTACATGGAAAGAACATATTGATCACCTAGGGTATGTTTTGCAGGCTCTTGAACAGGCCAATCTGACCATAAAGGCAAGTAAATGTCAAATTGGTCAGAGCAAAGTGGTCTACTTTGGACATGAGGTAGGAGGAGGTGAAATAAGGCTATTGCCTAGCAAAGTACAAGCTGTACAAAACTGGGCCACCCCTACTATTCAAACCCAAGTGAGAGCCTTCCTAGGTCTCACTGGGTACTACAGGAACTTCATAGAGAACTATGGGTCCATAGCTTCTCCATTGAATGTCTTCTCCTCTCCAAAGTTCACAAAAACAGTAAGATGAAATGAGGAGCGCACTCAAGCCTTTGAAGGCCTGAAGAAAGACCTTTGTCAAGCTCCAGTCCCAAGAGTTCTGACTAAAACCAACCCTTCATTGTACAAACTGTTGCTTCCAATGTAGGTTCAGTCCTTAGTCAACTGGATGAGAAAGGTAGGGAACATCCCATGTGTTTCATCAGCAGGAAGTTAAAGGATCCTGAGACAAGTTGGGCAACAATAGAATGTGAATATTTTGCTATTGTGTGGTCACTGAAGAGGTTTAGACCATACTTGTATGGATCTACTTTCATTATTCAGACTGACCACCAACCCCTGAGATGGCTGATGTAAATGAAAGGGGAAAACCCTAAACTACTCAGATGGGGAGTCTGCCTGCAAGGGTTTGATTTTACCATTGAACACAGAGCAGGAAGTCACCATCAAAATGCTGATGGTCTCTAATGAGTGGATTAAATCCTCCTGTCCCTTAGTCTGGGGGGGGGCAAGTGTTAGGGAGAATGTTCTGTTATGGCTAATTTCCCTCACCTAGTGAGTCCCTCTGCAGCTTTGCTGGATTTCTAGGGTTTATTTTTTCCACCTGGTAAGAGTGTGAGCCTTTGTCCCACTCTTACATGTGTTTTGCAATGTGCATTCCTACTATTTGTGTGATCTTGGGCTCTGGAACTACACCACTATCTACCCTTCAACGACAAGAGAAGATCCAGTCCTGAGTCTTCTTCCTTTGAGCTTGGTGGGATCAACCAGCTCACCTTCCACAGGCAGAGGATCCTCTTCTTGGTCGAAATCACTACACACAGCTGTAGTGGTCCGGATAGCCATCTGAAGAGCCTCTCCTTTTATTCACCGTTGCTTTGCTGCTGCTGGCCTCATCCCTGGGTAGTGCAGATCGCTCCAGACGTCCTCTTTCATGTCCCCACGACTGAAGCTCCAGAACCCGTGAGTCTGCAGGAACAACTGCCGTAGCACCAGCTTTTCTTCATACGATTAAGGTACTGTGTCCAGCTTTGAGCAATTGGGGTGAACCCTTTCTCCGCACCCAAGGCTTGCCCTTGTCTTCCTTCCCTCTTATAACTTTTGCTTCCTTTCTGACAATATCTAAGTACTTCTGGCAATCCCGAATCGTGAACTGTTCTAACCTTGTGATCCTCGACAACAGGGCCCTGTCCCATTTGACACTGGTGCAGGCCTATTGACGTTTATCTACATTTTAGAAATTGGGCTTCATTATAACTCAGGCAGTCCGGAAATAACGGTGGCGGTAAACCCGCCGCCACCGTTGTTTCCGGACTGCCTGATCCCGACTCCTGCAGGCGGAAGGTGATGTTCCCGCCAGGTCTGACCTGGCGGGTTTAACACCGCCCGCCTGCAGGCGGCCGAGGAAACACCGGCAGCATCTCGTAATGCTGCCGGTGTTTCCATGATCCCCATTCCCATCGAGTCCCATAGGACTCGATGGGAATGGGGATTAACACCATTCCGCCTCCGTGATTCCCGGAAAACCGGGGTTGTAATGCCCCGGTAATTCCGGGAATCACGGAGGCGGAATGGTAATACGAGTCCGGCGTTAACCAGGTGGTTTTACCGCCGCAGTTACCGCCAGACTCGTAATGAGGCCCATTGTCTCTTGATTCTATCTGCCTTGACAAAAGTATTGCCTATGATTTTTATCCTCAACTCTCTTGTGTTAATTCATGTGCTAAGTTTGTTTGACAACGGTAAAATTTCTTCTTGCGGGTATGCCTTTCTTTCATAAGACCAAACTGTCATTACTGTGAGTGGAGGGGGGGACACATAAGCCCCCCCTCCTTATTCCTATGCTTCCCGAATGAGCCCAGTCATGACTGCTTCAGTACCAGGGCCCCGTTCCTGGGGCACTCATGCGGGAACACCTCCAGGAACCATCACCCCTTTTGTACAAATACATCCACTGGTGCAGTCATGTTCCCGTACAAACCCTTACACAGTGAAAACAGGATTCCATTTTGTGACATACAGACTCCATTTGCAAATAGCAAAAGGCCATTCGGATTTCACCCCAGTCTGCATCTCTCCTTCTCTGTCAAGCACACAGCCAGCGCGGCTCTCCCCCCACTGCCTCCTCCCTGTCGTCTACATAACCGCTCGGTTCCCATGAGAAGGCCGGCAGCAGAAATGCAACAAATCCACACTGTATCACTTGCCGTCCAACTCCCTCCAGTGATTCAGATGCAGCCCAGGGGGAGACGGCTAGAGCCAGGGCCATCTGTCTCCGTAAACCTGCCCTGCATCCTACAGACCCTGGCCATAAAAACCTAATCCCCCGCGTACCCCAGAGCAAAGTCAACAACCCAAAGAGACCTTTAAATCAGTGAACGTGTTTTCCTTACTGACCCACATGTGTAAAAGTATGCCTCCTCATGTGTGAAGAGTTCATATGAACCTGCTGATACTTTAGAAAGCTAATGAGCAAACAATGTAAATACATATACGTGTGCCACTGGAAGCTCCTATGCTAATCTGTTGTATTGAAGTAGAATATATGTTGATGTAAAATGTTAAGATACGTGCACGACTAATTGTAAATTCATAACAAGTAACAAACCTCAGATCTGTGCAAGCTCACACAATGCTACCTCAGTGTTCATAATGTAGAATGTAATTGTATTAATGCCGTTAGAAAATCTCATATGAACCTTAGTCGCACATAACTGTCCTTGTTGTGTGGTCATCTATTAGCAATCTCTTCCTTGCCATCCCCTGTTATGGTGTTGCGACATTGCCCAACTTGTATGGAGTCAGAAGTTATCATAAGTGTATTTTACCCCAATAGTGCACCAGCCAAATATATGTGAGGCGGCAACTTGTTATGTGTAAATATAGAAGCATCCAGTTATGTGAGACTAAAAACTCTGAAAGGGGGGCCTAAGCCTTCCTCCAATCACCCTGACCTCATAAGAAGTTATGCTGTATTGACATGAAGTCACCTGAGCCCCTCTAAGGAAGCCCACGTCTAAGACAAGATGTATTTTTTGTAATCCAGATACAGCAACCACACATTCTAACCTTCCCCTTGTCCACATTGAAGAAATACCACCGGCTATACGTTGATTATAATAATTGATGTTCAGTAATGAATAAGCATGCCTTGTTTTTGCACGTGCAAAGTGCCAGCCTTGCCGCCGGATGAACCAGTCAAACGTATCAATGCATGGGAATGTGTGGCCACAAGGGCAAAATGTTGCAAGCACTAGAAAGTCAAAGTGTCAACCCATCGGATGTCCAACTGACGAGCCCAGCTGAACTCCTGACCCCACATCCCTCCTCATCTCGTCACGTGCCTGTGGACCAATCAGCCATCACCGACCGTATAGCACCCATAGGTGCCTCCTCTTAGTGACCAATCCCAATCCAATATGTGCCCCTTAGGCCTCTCCCTTGCTGATGACTCGTTATGTGTATAAAAATTAGATGTAACATGTTTTCTGCAGAGCGCTCTCGGCGTGAGCAGAGTAGATTCTGTTTGCCCTAAACTTTAGATAAACAGCCTTTAATCGTGCTCTCACTTGGTCTTGGTCTTATTCCCTCCTGAGATGTACCTTTATTGACCCTCTTAGACAGTTCACCAGCAGGCCTGGGGGCCTCTCACCTTCAACTGTCAAAAAGTGATTGCATAATAACCCACAGTAACGGCTTCGTTTCACAACACCAGTCTGTCAAATCCAAAGGTACTTACCTTGAATTGTTCTGTTGAATTGGTTGTGTGTAGTGTATTTGAAGTGTGGTTTTAATTTATTAGAAGTGAAGTGTTTTGTGAACAGAAGGTCTAAAAATAAATGTACTTTTACTTTTTAACCAGAAACCTCGAGTCAGTGTTTGCTTGAGTCACAGTAATTGTAGTCCTTTGTGTAATCTCTACTAATGCTCATTTGCTCTTTAGATAAGTCTGGCTGCTCAGCCACTGCTACCGCTTTTTCTGTGTAGTACAGGCTTGTACCAAAGGTGAAATTGTACTAACACTTGTAGTCTTTCTTAATCTTTTGTAGTGGTCCCTAAGGGTACTGCACAGGATTCTGCCTAACAACTACCTGTCCTCTTCCCATGTTTGGTGCCTGAGAACATTTTAATTACTGAGGATTTGGGATTGACACATAACAGAAAGGACCAATACATGTGGTTTTCAATGACAGCATTGCCTCGAAACCCAGATTTTGAAAGAAAATATTGTGTAGTATTTCTGTTCATTCAGTCAACCACTTCATCCAAAATCATCATGCCAGCAGTGTGTTGTATCACACATCAGAATAGTCTGCTGATACCACTGCCTACCAGGTCAATCACCTTACAAACAATGAAAAGTTGTGATCAGAATCTGGTGCCAGCAAAATCTAGAAAGCTCTCAGTTATGTTGTTGTGTATTCAGGCAGAAAATTTTAACATCTTCATCTTCACACAGCTGACCACCAGCACCCACCAAAACCTAACATCCTTCCAGAAATAGCAGTCAAATGATGTATCAGAGTGCTCGTTGCTATATGGGAGTTCACTTTGCTCCAAAGCGTAATTTGGAAGTGGGGAGCTGTTACATGTAGACATGCACGTAGGCGGCTCCCCGCAGCCACATTTTGGTCATTTTCTCAGCAGAGTGCAAATTTGCAGGGCAAAAGCCTGCATAAACGAGTGCACGCTGACCTTTGCCTTACATATTTACATTCTGCTGTGCAAATGAGTAAACGCTACCGCCAATGACAGACAGCATTTAATTGTAATTGTAAATACTGCCGTTTACAATGGATCCCTATGGTGTCTGCCTGTTTGATGCCGTCACATAAATCAGATTAGCTTTATAGGGATCCAAAGGTGTTGTGCCTGCATTAAAATGCAAACCAGTGCAAATGCTAGGGCATTTGCATTGCAGAGAGGAAGGGAGTGATGGAAACCAATTTGTGTTCTGCCCCTCCTCCCCACCATATAAATGAAGGAAAATGGGGCGTAGCATAAACAAAATGCGCAAAAGGCTTTGAGCAAGAGTTTAATGCATTTTGCTTACACTACAATGGGAGTAAAATTAGCCCCAAAACGTTTTCCAATTAAGTGAATGCCACTATCCTCAACAAGGCAGTGTGTTACGTGACACCCAGAAAATAAAATCGTAGTGCCACTGCATATTATCACCATCATTCAAACTACACATACTGCCAAAATTAAGTCCAACCAATCTCTAAAATGATATTTTGTATCTCTAAATCCCGTTAAAATAATGTTCCCTTCTCTCCATAAAAATAACAGACGCAATTCTGATCTTTTAGAGTATGCTGAAATAAATTGCCCTTAAGTTCTCTCTTCTGAACAAAATAATCCCATCAATTAGCACCTGTTTCGGGAAAGCCAGCCGATCAGGTTACTTGGAGCGTGGGCTGAACCCCAGAATCCAAGCCTGAAGGTTGCTCTTGCCAGCCCTGTCATCCCCCCACCCCCACAGTTCCCTTCCTCTGCTTAACTCTCCACCCATCTACCCCACACACATTCTTCCTTGGGTGGCAAGACGACTGCCGCCACCACTAGGCATACTGGGCCACTATGGCAATGGAGGAGGGGCTCTGCAATGGCGGGTCCCATTCATTCAAACAAAATAATTGCTATCGGCACCCCGGATTTAAAACTTGGGCCCCAATAGAAATAGCACCTGACCTGGCAGGCCAGATTTTGTGGTAACGGCACTGGGGTCCATTGTTAAGGCCCTCACTTCGCTCGGGGCTGTAACTTGGGCACCAGGCAATTACCCACCTATCAGTTCACTCACTTCAAAAATAACAGATACAGATCTGTTTGATTATGAATTGTCCAAAATGCTTACATAACAAAAACACCCAACCTCCCTAATCCCCCGAAAATCATGGCTGTAGAAACAGGCACATTTATATTTTGACAAATCAGTACACTTGACCTCTATTTCCGAATCTTCTTAAGAGGTAAAACATTGATCCTGTCTTCGGCCATTATTTTAATACAATTGTCTCTATCTGAGAGCTCCATCAATAATGGAAGGTCAAAGAGAAGGTCACCATCCAAAATAAGAGTTGCAGGAAGTAACTTGGCAACGAGTGTGTATCTCCTCAATTGATGCACTCTGAATGATGTTCTATCCAGGCTGAAAGAATCAAATGTAAAGGAAGGAATATTTAAGGCAGATTCAGCTAGGGAATCAGGAATGTTGGATCAATGCGTGCACCTCTCTCATCTGAAAATCAATCACTTCTAATTAATAAGGCAAGATTGTAAAACGATTGTTGAATTTAAGGCCGCATTTGTCAAGGTTGATTATGGCAAAAACTGAGACAAAAAGGGTTAGATGTACACAGATGTGGCTAAGGCAAAGTTGCAATCTCGCGCCAACCCTCTCCAGCCTTGATTTTTGATTGACATAAAAACAGCATTGAAGGAGCAGCACCAGGTATGCAGGATATGCTTGTGAAAATGCTAATGTCTTCTTGGATGACACAGTGATCTTCTCTAATTGCAAAGACAAGTCTATTTGCCATAGAAACAGAAGTGAAAGAAAAATGCTTGAGCAAAAATCTAGTCATCAAAAGTCATGTCCACTGGCTCATTGAAGCCGCTAGATAACCACATTCTCATGGGTGTGCACACATGAGAAAATGCTTTAGTTTGATTGTCTGGGTGGTTCATTCGAAGCTTCTGGCTTCCAGAAACACCTGGTGCTGAAGAGTCCTATCCTTCTTAGACACTTCATTAGAGATGTTCAAGAATTGTGTTATTGGCAACTTCCCAGTGGTATACCTAATCATGCACACAGTGGAAAGAAATGGAAGGGACATTATACATTCGAAAACCTTTCAGGCCGCTCAGGCATGGGTCCCCTAATAAATGCTGAGAATAGTTTTCTGAAGTTCTTTCTGAAGCCAGTTTTAATCCCCAGGGAGCATTTCATTTATCACGGTTCATGAAGAGCTTGACATCAGAGAAAGCCGGAAGAAGGGTTTAGGAAAGCAGTCATGATCTGGCTTTAAAGAGGTCTATGCCTTTCATTATTCTATTATGCTACCACCTCTCAGAACCTATAAATATGGAGAGTAGGGCATAGCTTCCATAGTTCTAGCATGGCTAATATGATTTTTCCAGATCCCTGTAGTAACGGTTGTGAAAAGATCTATCTTATAGTGAAAAACTGTGTGTCAAGCAAGTCATATCAAAGGTATCCCAATAAGTAACATATGTCATGATGCCCGCTCCCGGGGAGCCGGTTCAAGCCCTGCGTCCCCGAAAGCGGACATCCAGTCCCCAAGGAAGGACCCAGAAACCCCATATAGGGGCCCTTTGGACAGTGTCCTGGCGCCTATGGCGCCAGGCTCATAAAAGACATCAGTCCTGGCGCCATAGGCACCAGGCTCATTATGGGAGTGCTTGGGTGCACTTACCTGATGCAGACCATGCTGCAGGATCCCGGCCTCCTTGAGGCCTGAAAGGAACTACTTTACCTGTGGGACTAATTTACCATCCGGGCGTGGTCAGGGAAGGATACATACCTGATTGGAGGAAGGATACATACCTGGAACTTCTTCCAAGGCTATTTAAACCCCACCCGAACAGCCACACGTGCTTCGCGTTGTTCTGCATCTAGCAGCTGGACGCTCACCGTGTCTGCTCCTGCATCCTGACTTCTACCACGCCTGCCAGCATCCTGGATCACCTGCAAAGGAAGAGAAGAAGAGAACAGAAGAAGGAAAAGTCCTTACCTGCTAAAATCCGCATCCCGGAGACATCTCGCTGACAATACTGAAAAGGAAGACTTTTATTTAAAAGCTCATTGCGTCGATCGCTGCAGCGCCGCATTCCACTCACCTTTACAGGGCGCCTCCATGTTCAGCAGCGATCATCCGGATTCGCAGTCACGCCCCAGCGCCTAGGGAGAAAAAGACCAGAACAAAAGGTGAGAGAGAGAAGGGAATAAGGAAAGCTAAATCTCCATGTTAAGACTTACCTGTTGATTCATTCCCTCTTCATTTTGGGTCCGTGCCGCATCCCGGCATTTCCGGACCCCGGCCCCTAAGGGGAAAAAGAGACATCAGCGTTAATGAGTGAATGAAAAGACATTATCAAAAAACGCTCATTAAAGACTTACCTGATTTCTACAAGGATTTCACCTCTCATCTCGGGTCGGTGCCTGTTCCCCAGCATTCCGTACCCTGGCCCCTATGGGGAAAAAGACATTAGCATTAGTACATTAATGCATGGACACTAGGGGAACCTCTTATCAAAAAAAACTTACCTGGAAGCCAAGCAAGTTTGGTTCTCACCAATCCGAAAATCCAGTGAAGTAACTTGATACCAACGCGCCCCTGCATCAGAAGCAGGATGGAGAGCTCGTCCTTCCAGACCCTAAGGTGAGACACTACCAGGAATCACAGAAGGGTTTCGAGGAGGGTGAGAGGGGAAAGTGGGAGGCCGATTGCATTACCCCGCAGACAGTTAATCCCATATTTTCGCCTACAGAAGGATACTTCTGCGAGCCAGACAAGCCAGATTTGGGGGCCCGGTCCAGTCCGTCTTCCGAACCCTGCGCATCACCTTAGAAGAGGTCACAGCAGCGCGAACCAGGCCAGCGCCTCCGTGGGAGTCAGGTGATCATTACAGAACGCAAAGACTTCCTACAAATTCCCACCCAGGCGCTATGGAAAGTTCTGAGACTGATCAGTTGGCCCAATTACTGGGGGAATTACGGGCCGAAGTACATGCCGCTCGTCAAGAGACTAATACCCTCAGAGGGAATTAATAATATCAAAGGAAAGAACTGATGACTTTGGCCAGACAGCTTTTGCAAGGTCAAGCTGGGCAAACTCCTCTACCCGGTTCCGGAGGGAACCCCGCTCCTGTGGTTTCCAGTAACCCTGTGCAGATGAATCTACCTGGAAACATGCCGCTGGCCCCACCCGAACACTTTCTGGGGACCCCAAACGATTCGCCGTATTCATGAATCAGTGTCGTTTGCACTTCCTATGCAGACCTGGGGCCTTCCCTAATGATCAGACCAAGGTAGCCTTTGTATTGTCTTATCTCAACGGCTGCGCTGCCGATTGGTCAGTTCCACTGGTTACTCAAGATGACCCGATTCTCTGTGATTTTCAAAGGTTTCCAGCAAGCATGGAAAGGTTATTTGTTCGACACTCTCAGGGGCAGGCTCTGGATGACGAACTTCTATCCCTGCAACAAGGCAATCAGGACCTCCTATCCTATATTGCAACCTTTAATAGACTAATTGTGGAAACGGGATGGCCAGAGGATAAAAGAGTCACGTTGTTTTATCGAGGCCTACGGGGAGAACTTAAAGATGTCTTGGCCCAAGTTGTAAATCCGCCCCAAGAATGCACAGAGTATATAGACTTAGTGGTCCAATTGGATCACAGACTTCAAAACAGAAAAGCAGATCGGTCCAGGTTTGAGACCCGGGTGTTGGTCAAGACCCATGCTAATCCCAAGGGAGTTGATGTTTCTGAGCCTATGCAAATTGGAGGGGTTAAAGGACCCTTAACTCAAAAGGAACGTGAAAGGAGGCGGCAGCTAAAATTATGTCTTTATTGTGGGAATTCTGGACACTTTTTAAGAGATTGCTCGGCAAAACCGCACCGAAAGGCGGTAGGAGCCGCTGATAAAAACCATGAAGACTCTGTTTGGGGAAACGACTCCACCCGACAAGTGTAGGGGTCCGCTTGCCGAGCTTGAAAACTAACTCTCAGACCTCGCATTTCATTGTGCCAATGGTTCTCGTAGATCCAGAACAGCCTAAGCGGTTGCATGCAATAAAGGCATACATCGATAGTGGGGCTATTGGAAACTATGTGGATCGTGAATTGGTCTCTAGGATTAACCTCCCTCTCCGTCCTAAAACCAGCAAAGATGTCATCACCACAGTCGATGGAACTGAAATTGCCTCTGGACCGGTAACACATTCCACTACTGAGGTGACTCTTATTGGTCCCGACGGTCATCGGGAGGGTTTTGTGTTTGATGTAATCAAGGCTCCACAGTTTCAGGTTATTCTTGGAATCCCTTGGTTAGAGACACATAATCCTCGAATTGATTGGCGAGCTAAGAGAATAACCTTCCCGGATTGTACACAAACCTGCTAAAACCTGAAGATTAATCAAGCATCTGTAACCTCTGCCTCCATGCAACTACCTCCGGAATACCAAGACTTTCAGGACTTCTTCCAAAAGGAACATGTTACCTCCTCACAGATCGTACAATTGCCAAATCGATCTGGTGCCTGGTGCACAACCCCCTTGTAGCAGGATTTATGACCTTACCGAACCTGAGAACCTGCATTTGAGACAATATTTGGATCAATACCTACCTACCTAGCAATACCTAGCTAATGGTTTTATTCGCCCGTCAAAGTCCCCGGCATCCTCGGCTTTGTTCTTCATGCCCAAAAAAGAAGGCGACCTTAGAACTTGTATCGATTACCGCGCATTGAACCAGATAACGGTTAAAAACCGTTATCCTCTGCCTCTGATCCCTGAACTCCTTGACCAGGTGAAGGACGCTTGCATATACACCAAGTTAGATCTCCGGGGGCTTATCATCTGGTACGAGTTAAAGAAGGCGACAAATGTAAAACTGCCTTCCGTACTAAATATGGATTATTCGAGTACCAGGTGATGCCTTTCGGATTGTGTAACGCGCAGGCTGCCTTCCAATAATTCATGAATGATGTCCTTCGGGAACTCATCGATGTTTGTGTTGTCGTATATATCGATGACATTCTGATGTACTCCTCTTCGGAATCTGATCACAGAAAACACGTCAGGGCAGTACTTGAAAAACTGCGCCAACACAAACTATTTGCGAAATTGGAGAAATGTGTTTTCCATACCACAGAAGTCGAGTTTCTGGGTTTCATCCTGACACCCAAAGGAGTCCGAATGCACTCAAGAAAAGTGGATGCCATCCTCAAATGGCCATCACCTAGCTCTGTAAAAGGGGTTCAAAGCATGCTCGGCTTTGCCAATTTCTATCGCAGGTTTATCCCGGAATTTTCACGCGTGGTACAACCCATTACTGCACTCTTGAGGAAAAATAAATGTTTTGAATGGTCTGAAGAAGCCGAGAAGGCCTTTCAGGATATAAAAGCTAAGTTTACCTCTGCACCTATATTGAAACACCCGCATCCAAATCTCCCTTATGCCGTCGAGACTGACGCATCCAGCCTAGCCATGGGAGCTGCCCTGTCCCAAAGAGATCCCGAAACCAACTAACTGCATCCCGTAGCATTTTGGTCCAGAAAATTCTCGGCACCCAAGGTTAATTATGCAATCACGGACAAAGAACTGTTAGCCATTAAGTCCGCTTTTAAAGCCTTGCGGCATTATCTGCTTGGCGCTCGACATACCATCACAGTGATCACTGATCACCGGAATTTACAGTATTTGAAAACCGCCAAGGCTCAGTCATCACGGCAGCTCCGATGGGCTTTGTTTTTCGCTGAATTTGATTTCGTGATTACCTATAGACCTGGCTGCAAGAATGGCAAAGCAGACTCCTTATCCCGAATTGGAATGGGAGATTCTGATACAAACTCAGAACCAGTACCAATAATTCCCGAACGGAGTATTCTAGGCATGACTTCGTTACAGACGCTTGAAGACATTCAAGCCAGAGTGAAACAACTCCTGGACCATACAACCTTACAGGATTGGATACAAAAGGGATCAGACTTTACCATAGATAATGGTTTACCTTATTTCCAAGGACGCTTATTCCTGCCACATAAGGAATTACACGAACTAGTTATTTCCGGTTATCATGATACATTAATAGAGGGACACCCCGGTATTGCCAAGACAGAGGAAAAGGTGAAACAACAATTTTGGTGGCCCTCTTGGCGAAAAGATGTTAAATCTTTTGTGATGTCCTGTGGTGTTTGTGCCCAAAATAAAAGTCAAAAGGAAAGACCAGCCGGTCTCCTTCAACCTCTAGACATACCGCCAGCACCCTGGCACACCCTATCAATGGATTTTATTACGGACCTGCCTCCTTGTTCGGGGTACAATACTATTCTGGTAATTGTGGATTTGTTTTCCAAAATGGCCCACTTTATTCCTTTGAAAGGTTTACCTTCAGCTTCTGTCCTAGCCAAAGAAGTCCTCGAAAATATTGTTCGGCTACATGGATTCCCATCTATACTAATCTCTGACCGGGGAAGCCAATTAATTTCCCACTTTTGGCGCAGATCGACGTAAGATTATCGACCAGTCACCACCCTCAGACCGATGGTCAGACCGAGAGGACAAATCAGACCCTTGAGCAGTACTTACGGTGTATGTTACAGCAATCTGAAAGCAACTGGAAAGACAATCTTTGGATAGCCGAATACGCACATAATAATTCGGTACACTCTGGAACTGGCCACAGTCCTTTTTATACTTTGTCTGGGCATCACCCTCGAACCTCAAACCTTGAGTCACCTCAGAACCTCGGAATGCATGCAGTAGAACATCTGCATTCTACAATTACCCAAGCCTTCAAAGAGGCAACTACGCATTTACAACAAGCCAAGAGAAAATACAAGGAGAATGCTGATCTACATCGGAGTGAAGCACCTCCGTATCAGATTGGGGATCAAGTGTGGTTAGCTACCAGACATTTACCACTCAAAGGGCCTCGAACATTTAACCCAAAATATCTGGGACCTTTTTCTATTACGGCAATAATCAACCCAGTGGCTGTTAAACTTGATTTACCAGCTAGTATGCGATTTCACCCTGTTTTCCATGTGTCACTTCTGAAACCAGTGGTACCCGGAACCCGACTACTCAAACCTCCAGAACCTATTCTAATAGATGGGGAGCCCGAATTCGAAGTGAAGAACATTTTAGACTCAAAAATGTTTAGGTCAAAACTGTTCTACCTAATTGATTGGAAGGGGTACGAACCTCAGCAGAGGTCGTGGGAACCCAGCGACCACGTGCATGCCCCTCGATTAGTCAGGAAATTCCACCGACTCTTCCCAGACAAACCAAAACCTTGGTTCTCACCAATCCGAAAATCCAGTGAAGTAACTGGATACCAACGCGCCCCTGCATCAGAAGCAGGATGGAGAGCTCGTCCTTCCAGACCCTAAGGTGAGACGCTACGAGGAATCACAGAAGGGTTTCGAGGAGGGTGAGAGGGGAAAGTGATAGGCCGATTGCATTACCCCGCAGACAGTTAATCCCCTATTTTTGCCTACAGAAGGATACTTCTGCGAGCCAGACAAGCCAGATTTGGGGGCCCGGTCCAGTCCGTCTTCCGAACCCTGCGCATCAACTTAGAAGAGGTCACAGCAGCGCGAAACCAGGCCAGCGCCTCCGTGGGAGTCAGGTGAGCGTTACACATATCAGAGCAGTGAGGCTTCACTATGAGACAGGGATGGTATTTGTACTAGTTAGAATTAGGCCCACTGACACAAGAACAGACACTACATAGATGTATTGATAAATGTATACACTCTTTATTAAATGTAATACACATAGGCCACAAGACATTTATAGGACTTCTGCAATATGCAAGAGCAAGACAGTATATCATAAACCAGTAATAGTCTGTAGGAGTACTGGCTCTGAATTTTAACAGCATTGTAGTATTCATATTTTAGCATGGGTTTGAACTTCAACTGGGGTCTATGGTGTGAAACTTATTACTGGACTCAAGAGTGTGAGTCTCAGGCAGAATTAAATAGATGCCAATGCACAGAGCGCATGATTGAAACTGCACTTTGCTTCAGGATGATATTTCAAAGAACTGAGCTGCATTAAATATAATAGTAACTTAAATTAACATACTAACTAACCCAACCCCAGTTAACATGTAATAGATTCCCATAATAACATTTGGCGCATATTAGTTCATGAAATAAGCTGTATACAGACTGATGAAAATGTATCATGCTCTGAAAATGGGAAGAAAAATTGACTTTAGATGTGAAGGCTGGATTTGCGCTGTGTGGTAAGTTGAGAATGTTTCATTGTTTTCTACAGCAATGCAGTTAGTACAATGAGGAAAACACACAGAGGCAGATCGCGTGATTCTTAGTGGGATGATCTGGACAAGGGGAGATGTCTTTCTAGATTGACAAAGGGGTTTGTTAAAAAGGGTCTTGAGACAGAGTAGGAGCCAGTTCCTCTTTGGGCGCTGGGAGATGCAGGAGCAGAGTGCTGGCTGGGCAGACAGAGTTCAGTGCTGGCAAGCTGATTGATACTGAAGCTGTCCTTATCTGGGTTGACCCTCTGCGAGGCAGGCAGTAAGACTCGGGAAGATCTTCCTGCCAAATAGAGTCCGGAATATGCCCACAAATCTAGATAAATATGAGGTTATGTGAGGGGTTGGTGATGTGAAGGATACCAGGTAGCCTAGGTTAAGTAGTTCACTTTATTTTAGGTGCTGTATTAGGGATTCTATTTTTAACGTGCATGTAATACTGTGTTTTAATTTCTCAAAGTCTTACTGTGTTTTTTAAAGTGTATTATTCTTGTCAAGTCTTGCGAGGCCAAGGACAGTTGGCAGGGCTTTACACAGATAAAGCGCCGAAAGCTAATGCAAGAAGAAATGTACTTGCACTGTGAAGTACAATGTGGCCATAAGTGTCACTCTGTGTAATTTGCACATTTCTATTTTATGATAAAAAGCAATGTAGTCTTATGATATTTATTCTGCAATCAGTCCCTTTTGTTTGACATGAATAAGAAGAAAGGGTGTAGTACCGGTATTGTACATTGGTACAACAGAAGGGCATGATCCATCTATGCAGAGTGTATCAAGCCCAGTAGTTTGTTTGTTGTTAGTGACCCTGGTAAAAATAATGTTTAGGCAGTCTTCTGAAATCAGTCTCACCACTATAAAAATACCCCAAAAGGTTAACACAATATATTGCCAAGGATTATAAAATACCACTGTCTCCTTCTATGTTCATTTTCTATATTGTTATTCTATATTGTTGCTCCTTTACCTTCCCTGTAAACTAAACCGGTAAACGTGTAAGTGCCCAGATGCCTGTGCGCCCGGTGCGCTCTATAAATAAATAAAAAATATAATACAATCCAATACAATACGATACCACCAAATACCACCATAATAAAAGAAACACCACAAAGTCATAGATATAACCCCAAAATATATCCTAGTCCTATGATAAGATGCTGAAGGCATTATCAGGATAACTGTCAGGTCATAGAATACCCTTTGCCTTATAAAGCTGAACAAGGGGGTGAAAGGTGATTCCTTGACACAGATAACTTCAATTCACATTGTCACAAAATGACAGTGTGTTTAACAGTGTTCCCTACTACCTTCATTGGTAGTAGTATAATTAATAATAACATGGACAATCCTAACACATGATTACTAAGCACATACTGCAGTAATAGATGGAGGGGGCAAGGGTTAAAACACATGGGCAGAGCATTATAGTCAGTTGCAAAATTGTAAATACAATTCAGCCACATAGAACATTCCAATAAAGGCATCCGTACACTGAAAACCCTACATAAAACAACTGTGACAGAGAAACAAGAACAGGTACAAAATACTGATTGTGCTAGGTCAAGGTGTGAGCTGATTCAAAACTAAAGCATGATGTCTGGAAGGTTTTGAATATATTATAACATTCCAGCCAAAACCAGGTCCTTCAACTCCTTTTGCATCTCAGTTCCTTGGTTTAACCTGGAAAGAGCTGGTGGCAACAGCTCCCTGTTCAAGCAGCACAAGCCTGGAACACTCTACCCCTTCACCCGCGCACTGATAAGACCTTCCCTAGCTTTAGGTCTAATACCAAAAAGTGGCTAACTATGAATGACGCTCCTCACCTGAGTGCTTAGAGTCCCCGGAGATATCTACCTCTCTGTCTGTATCGCCCAACCTGCCTTCTCTAAGACTCATACCTTATTTATAGCCCTCTTCTGCTGCTTCTTATATAGTTATGGCTTGTACTCTTTCGTGCTGTTTTATGACTATTTTGTATATATCGAGTATGCATCCAAGTTATTGTATAGCTGTCTGTATTGTCTGACCTGTCGATGCTGAAGACTCTGGCCCTTGTTTATAGCCTTCATTTTGCTTTTTTATATTTATGATATGTACTCATTCTTGCTTTGTTATAACTATTTTGTATGCATAATTTTTGCATCCAAGCTGTCTTGAAATACGCCCAGATACCCTAGGGTGGGGTGCAGTCTATAAATCAATAAAACAAACAAACAAGCAAACTTTTTTTTTTCCCCAAAGAGTGTGCTGCACTCATTTATTATTTTAAATGAGATAAAATTGGGGCCTTCATTGAGTGCCAGCCTAGCTTCGAGAATAAACACAGTGCTTTACACACTTAGGGAGACAGACATGGTGAGGGGAGCCCTTCCTTGAAAAGAAGGGTCTTGAGCTCCTTCCTTCCTGATCTGTCGGAGTGAGGAAGGCAGTATGATGTTGACGGACAGGATGTTCCAGGGACTTGGGCCATTGACAAGAAGGCCTGTCCGCTGGTTCTTTCCTTCCTGCACCAGCAGAGTTCAAGTCTGCACATGTCCTTACTCTTGGTTGATCGTAGGCCTCCGAGATGATGAGTTTCTCAGTGAGGTAGATTGGGATCATAAGCCATCATATATCAGTGGTACATCCTAAAAACACCATATTGCTCACTAAACATGTGGACTGTAGTAGGGGGTTTAGGAACAATGTATCTGTCCAGGTAAACAACCAAAAAAGTTACTTTTACACAGTTTATGATTTTCCCATAGGTTTTCCCTTGAGGGTAAACTTGAAAAATCCAATTGGGATGCCATGGTTTTGGAGAAAAATAATGTAAGTGCTTATTTTATCCCTAATGTACATCAGACAGGGAAACTAGTATGAGGGGACACTGGAGGGGAGTTGCAGCCCAAGATTGTTTAACCAGCATGTCAGGAAGAGCAGTTTGATGAGGAAGCATATGGATTCCAGGGACCCCTATCGAAGAAGGACAAGTACTCATATAACTGTATGAGGAAGAGTTGGCTCATAATAGGTGGCACAACAGTAAATATAGGTTCCAAAATATGGTTGGGCTAGCCAGGGTTTGGAACTTTGACTTGAAGTAACATGAACTCAAGATTCTGAGAGTATTCCACAGTGCAAAGGAGCAACATACATGATATCTTTGAGGAAGGCCTGGAAAGCAGATTCACCAACATCTAAAAAGAAGGTGGCAGGTATATGTTCAAACCAGACCATGGATTTTGGACTGCCCAAGATGATATAAAGGGGCAGTCAGCCTGGAAGAAACAGTGTCATGGTGAGGGCAACTGCAGCTAGTGACTGTGGATGTCCCATGACAGAGCTGTGATGGCATAGGAGAACCATCTCTGGTTCCGGAAGCACCTCAATACCATCCTCCATGCTTCTGCCTTCGCTCCCCTTCTCCCCTGCTGATCTGCTCTCTTGGCACTGTGCACCTGGCCACCCGCTGTCCCCTGGGCCCAGGTACCTGCTCACCCTGCCACCTTCCTGCACTGCCTCCTGGCCACCCCTTGCACTGGGGACTGTATCTGTACCCATACAGCCCCCCCCATTTTTCTTCTTTTTCTGCACTTATTCAGACTTACCCAGTCTGCTGCCTTAAACACAGCACTTGCCACTTGCTGGCTGCACTACCACAGTTTGCCTCAATTTTCTATTTTTTTTTATTTTTTATCTGCGCTCCTCGGCTTCTGCACTCTCCACTCTCCCCCTTCCATGCACTTTTTCCCTTTTCCCTTTCCCATGCACTTGCGCGTTCTCAATGTCACTGGGCCTAGTAAGATCATTTTTATGTTGTGCTGTGTTCTCCCTTGTTCCCCTCCCTTGCCTAGTCACGCTCTGAAACACTTGCGTACGAGCGCGATACAAATAAAATATCATTTCATATCATATCATAGCAGCAAGCCAACCAACTTGCAGGCCAGTAATACTCTGCACCTCAATGTGCTTGGTCCAGGAGGATTTGATAGAGAGACAGCAAAGCAAAGACCAGTGAATGAACAGGTCCATCATCTCAGGGAATTGGACAGATTCCCCCACTAATAATAATGATAATACATTCACCCATGTAGTGGTTTAAGCAGTCTCTCCAATAAACATTAAACAATTTAGAACAGCAGTTTAGTCCAAAAACGAGGGTGGCTTTGTGGGTTCAGGATGAGCCGATATCAGCAAAATAGCCATTTTGATCACTATTCGTCATTCACATAGATAACGTGATGGCCCAAAACAAAATGACCATAAACAGGGTTTAGAAAATGCATTAGTACCTGATCAGCTACCATAATGTTGCATTGGGCTACTAAAGCAGTAAAAGGTACTATCCCCCTCTATTGAAGTCAGTACAAAACCACAGGCCAAACTGAAGGCCATATTGCTACTGAGGAAAACACCTCATTAACACTGGTTGCAGTGCCAGGGGTACTTCAGTACATGTCCCCCATGCTACAAACATTTAAAAAAAAAACTGCAAGAATAATAACTTTAAGGTATCACAATTGTTAGTGAGCTTGAACCCCCAAAATGAAATTATGCACTAACAACCCCATACATGGATGTGCAAATCATCTAAAAGTGTATATATGGGAGAGAAGCAAACATTGAATTTGATATAATAAATTATTGTGAGTTTGAAGAAGAGCAGACAATGTGCCATGCTGAAACTAACTAGTGCATGTCAAAGCAAACCCACTCGACTTTGACCTCCGCTTCATCTCCTTCCTGCTGTTCTTGTGCTCTAAACAGATTCCCCTCAACTTGCTTGACCACGCCACAATCCCCCTACTCCTATCAGACTAAAAACTGCCCCACAAAGGCTAAGCTAAATGTCTTGTTATTGAGTACCGCCCCTTCAAGAATTTACTGCAAGGGACACTAACGGCAACCTTTGCAACATTCCCCACTACAGGAAATGGCTCAGCCCTTTCAGATACATTCAACTACTTTGCCAATGTCTCCTCATACCAAAGTCAAAACCGAACACATCCGAGCTTGCCACCAATTAACACTTGATCATAGTTTTTGATAAGCAGAGTGTCACAGATCACAGCCCAGGGGATCTCTCATCCCTCGAATCCAAGCACATTCATCACAGACACATGATCTCCAAGGACAAGTAGACTTACACACCCTCACAATTGAGGCAGCCTCTAACAGGAGGAAAGCCCTATTGGAAAAAGACAAGAATTTTACCAAGCCCACACCTGTCCCCGAGTTTCCAGCTTCACAAAAGACTTGTGAGCAAATAAATACCTTTTTCATAAAAATAAATGATAAGATCAGAGGTCTCATTGATTCCTTAAAATCTGGATGTAGCCCTGTTAACCCCCCCCCCCCACCCTCTGCCTTGGACAATTCCCACATGGACCGACTTCACCTAGCTTCCCTTAAAGGCACCGCTTACACAGATGAATTACTCACAGTCTCCCTCATTAATACATATACTGACCCACTGCTTACAGCACTCAACGGTATTGTGAATGCCTCCCTCAATAATAAAGGTGCATTCCTAGGTGTGTTGAAGAGAGTTCTCATCTGACCCCTTCTCAAAAAATCCTCGCTTAGCTCAGAGGATCTAACCAACTACAGACCCATCAAAATCCTCCCAGTCACCTTGACGCTTATTGAGAAAGTAGTTGTGACCCAACTACTTACCAAGGTAATCCAGCCTGGCTTCCTTTGCCATTAGTCATTTGGCTTCAGCCCCAAATACAGCACTGATACAGCAATCATCTAAGTGGTGGTTGATTCACTTTCATTTACTGGCATGCAGCACTAGTGCCTTCTAGTCCTCTTAGAGCTCTCATATGCCCTTGAAACAGTAGCTGCTGCAATTGTTGGGAATGCATGAATATTAAGTAGCATAATAGAACTGTTTCAGTCAGTATCCACACGTTGCTTATCAGCCAATGCTAAAAAGAGTACTGCAATCATTCAAACTACAGTTGTGATGGTGTCTACTGGGGATTCGAATGCCATATCTGGCTGAACTGTTTCTGCTACTTCATTGCATCCAGCCCAACCTCAACCTTTTTCTTTTTGGACCTACTTTCTGTCTTCATACATCCACAACTGCATAGGTTCATGGTGCATTTCTATGCTCCAAATATAGACAAGGGAGAGAATAATAGATACAGGTGGAGGGGAAAGAGAACAGTTAAACTGGTGGAGACAATGCAAACAAGTGTGAATACAAATTAAGGAGAGAATGACATTTAAAGAAATTATAGAATTAGAGATAAAGAAGTGAAATACAAGAAGTGAGAAGAGAGAAGACAGAAGAAGATGCAGTGTTATCCAAAACAATGTTCATTGATATCAACATTCCAGTATGGGTGCTAGGCTACACACAACCTCTGATAGGTGTCGATCCACTGATTTCAGCTGCCTGAATATATGGTACATAACAGTGAGAAGGATCCAGCTAGTTTGTAGGGTCTGAGTCCAACGGAGATTAACTGCAACATTCAGATCCAAAGCATTTAAACATTTTCAAACAAGTACCAAGGTTTATACAACGCAGATGAGCTAGCCATCTTCTTGTGTACACAGACTACCATTCTATGTACGTTGGCTACTTGATTCCACGAAGTCCTACTCATAAAGCGAGATAGTGACTTCCAATTTGAGGTGATTGACTTAATAGCAATAGCAATTAGTGTGTCCACCATCCTTCAATGAGCTTCAATTTCATGGAACATGGGATGCACACTCCCGGTTATGATTGAAGATAGGGATAGGGGGAGCGTGCAAGAGGAAAAATACATAATCCAAGTCATACTGACTCCCAGAAGTTCTTCGAAAATCTACAGGATAAAAGTAAATGTTCGAGTGTGCAAATTGCGATCTGCATGACCAACATAATGAAGCAGCCGAGAGTCCCCCCCTTTTCTTGAGTCAGGTGGTAGGTGCTGCCATGGATGTGCGATTAATTTTTGCCCAAATTAGCAGCGTCAGATTGTCAATGAATAGGACAATGGGCCATATGTTGTTCCAAGTTAGTTCAATCGTCCTATTTGGGTTTGACCTGGTAGAGAGGGAGAGGGCTCTGTGCATGCCAGATTCCAACGTCTGAGGTTTCCTTTGTATGAGGGGATCATCCGATTCTTCACCTAACCTCTTTTGGGAACATCTAGAAAGCCAGAGGTACCTCAAAAAATCATCAACTGAGAGTTAATATTTTTCCCATAGTATATTTTAGGGGAGCGTACCGTACCGTAGGGAGATCTACGTGATTTTTCCGCAGCGGAATAATCCGCGACGGTAATGTTTGCATAGGAAATGTACGCAGTACAAAATATTTGTACATTTCCCATGCGAACATCCATTACAAAACCATACAAACATACACCCCCACCCACACCCACAACACACCCACAACACACCCACACTCCTAACATACCCCCATCACCCTAATTACCTTTCTTTCGCGCTTTGTCCCTGCAGTACAGGTTCCCTTTCACTTCCGTGATCGGGAACCGGCACCGCAAGGCTTTCTTTTTTTTTTTTTTTTTCAGGTAGCTGTAAGGGTTTTCCCTGCAACCCCTGCTAACTATACTTTGTAGTATAGTGAGCAGGGTGTTGAGGGGGACAACCCCCGGTCACTATACTGTACAGTCTAGTGAGCGGGGTCTTGAGGGAGACCCCCTCCCCACAGCCCCACACAGCCTTTTTTTAAAAAATGTTTTTTAGACGGACCCCACCAATAGACCTAGACACATACCACGAAAAGTTAGAACTTTTGGTAGTTAGAACTTTTCGTGGTGTGTGTTTTAAGTCTTTTGGTGAGGTTGGTCATTTTGGGATAGTTCATTTCGTCCCAAACCCTGTAGGCAGACGGCACCTGACTCAAATATAGTATACCCCTTTCACACCAAGCGACTAATTCAGTAATCTGCCTGCCACTATCAACTTTTCATTAAACCAGAGGGTGGCTCCACCTCAGCGGGAGATAACACCACTTGTGAGATTTTCCCAATATTTACATGTGAAGATAACCATGCCTGTTCCCTGTAGGGAAGCCTTGGCTACAAGTTTGGATTTTCTGCAGTCCTGTAAGGGTGATCAAGCGCCTTCTACAACTCAAACCATATTGGCTGTAAGGTTAAGTCTGCTATCTAGTCCCTTTATTGAGGACAAATGCATTCCAGTATCTTCTAAATGTGCCCCTTCCCCAATGACGTCTGCGACAAATGCAGGTGAAATCGATTGCTGGAGATTCTAGCTCTTTCTCCTTTCTACATAAAGTTACAGAAGGCTTTGTCAATATTTCCAAAAAAGGACTTAGGCCAGTCAAGTTGTAGCATAGCTAGAACATGGTTTATATTCACTGCATCAAATTAAATAGCATTGAATGCCTTACCATCGAAAAGAAAAGCATTGAAAAAAAAGCATCAAATGCATTTTTTTTCATATATTTTTAATGGAGGTTCCCCACCAGCCACCTTTTTTTTAACCTTTAAAAGTCGTTACAATCAAAATAAAACCTTTACCTTAAAAAAATGCATTTGATGCTTTTTTCGATGCATTTCTTTCTATGGTAAAGCATTCGATGTTATTTAATTTGATGCAATGACTAGATACCCTAGAACAGATAATAAGAAAGGGAAATACACATCTTTATTTATTTATTGGTTATTTGTAATGTGCACCATTTAGCAATAAAATGTGTTTCAAGGCGCATCAAGACAAGGGGGGGATGAGGGGTTGGGGATGAGGAAAAGGTATAAAACAAAAACAAAAGCGTTCGTAAAAGGTCTTGAAACATTTGGAACATGCAAGTGCTATAGCATGAGAGCAGAGGGAGGGGGAGGAGAAGTGCAGGAAGGGGACGGAGGGATGAAAAACATTGAAAAGTGTTCCTACTAGGATGTGCGACGATTCAGATCATGCAAGTGCTGAACATGAAAGGGGGGCGAGAGGGAGGAAGGTAAGTGCAAATTAGGATGGAGCAGGAGTGACGAATAAAACAAAACAAGAGACAAAGTGATCCTACTAGACCAGGAGACAGTTCGGATCAAGCAAATGCTGTAACATAGAAGGGGGCTAAAGGGGGAGGTGAAATGCTAAGGAGGGCGGGAGGAGCGAGGACACTAATGAAGTGGAAAAGTGTGACACACAGAATAGGAAGGTTAGAGAGCAGAAAGGGAGGAGTAAGGGTTTGGGAAGGCATCATCACAAGGTGAAAGGGGCTAACAAGAATGACAATAACCGGTTGACAACAGCGCCATAAGTGGAATACAAAGTGGAAAGTGACATCAGGGGAGCAAACTGTGGAAAGCAACATCAGAGCAGCACAAAGTGGAAGCCAACTTCTTGCTGCGGGGGCACAACAAATATGCAGCAACAGGGGTGAGGGATAATGGTGCAAGTGGGAAGAACAACACACAAGGAAGAGAGGAGACAGTGGGACGGGAAGGAAAATGCACAGACAAAAACCCCACACTTACAATCCTGGCAGAGTACCGAATGTTCAAGCATATTAACAGGACCGGTAGGAGGGTAAATCAGTGGCAAGCATCAACAAACAGCAACGTTATCAAAAACAGAAGGGCAGTGGCAGGAATAAGTGGCAGAAATAGAAGATCATTGAGCAGCCAGGTAGGAAGCAATATCACAGAACAACAGAGTCGCAGTTGAAAAGGTGAAGGCTGAAAGAATCACAGAGTCATGAAGATCCAGAGAGCAGTAGCAACAGGTTGATGTAGATAACAGTGCATGTGAGCAAGTCCACAGGGAGCCTGGGCAATATCAAGATGGGAGACACGTGGAACCAGGAGGAACAGTCAGACAATGCTCAGGGAAGCAAGAAGGCATTGGCCCGGATGGGCGGACTGAAGGCACAGGAGGACGAGCCATGGAACAGGCAGGAAAGATAAGAGGGAAGAAAGGGGCTTCATGAGGTGCCGTAGGAGCGGTTGGCAGGTCAAGGGGTAACAGGATGTTGGGCGTGCAGCCACGGCGGTAAATGACCACAGCGCTTACCTTACGGTCATCGGAGTGGTGATGGT
Source organism: Ambystoma mexicanum (assembly GCF_040938575.1). Classification (NCBI taxonomy): domain Eukaryota; kingdom Metazoa; phylum Chordata; class Amphibia; order Caudata; family Ambystomatidae; genus Ambystoma; species Ambystoma mexicanum. Next base: position 242,557,542 of record NC_090927.1, read on the forward strand.
GCGATCAGCTGAACAAAGAGGGTTGGACCCAATCTGGAGCAGCAATATTCAGGAAAGAGGGGGAGAAGGAGAGATGAAAGGGGGGTTGGTGGCACAGCAATCCAGCCGGCCATGGCTGGACAGGCCAGCAATGAGGAATGCCTTGGTGTGGGCCTTAGTGGGAGGCCGGCTTCGCCTGCTGGCTCCCCAGGTTTGGATAGTTTGATGAAAAGGCAGTAAATCCGCAAGGCAGGCAGGAAGTAGAGACAGCAATCATAATGCAGAAATGATGAATGGAAATGGCGGTGGCAATTAATAAGAAGGCACAAAGCCAAATTTCACCATGCTTAAGCCTGGCATGGCTTATCTTGTCGTCAATTGCACCTGCAGTGGATGGTGCCGAGGGGCATGCAGGCTGTTGGCAACGGGTATGGCAGATGGTGGTGGGTTTTCCTGGAGCCAAAAGCCTGTGACCTCCTTCGGTTCTCTGCCTTGTTCCAGCCTTTTTTCTACCCACCCCCCCTCCTCCACCAGTTAAAGAGTAGTGGAGACAATGTATCCAACAAAGGCCCAATTCTGGAGTTGATATTTGTCGCGTTAAGCTGTACCGTGTCAGCTATTTGGGTGGCAAACCTAATCCCTATGTATTTCATATTCTTCTATTGCCAGATGAAACTGTAACCCTAAATTTGGTCTTTGTGACAGCAGGCACTTAGGGGCATAGTTTCCGTCGTGTCTAGGTTTAGCTTATAACCTGATAGCGCTGAATAGTGGGATATTTCATACAGAAGGAGAGGTTGGATGTCAGTGGACACTCTAGATATGCAAATATACCATTGCGTAAGCTGATATTTTGACTCTAACCCACTGAGTTCCCTCACCTACTATCGTGTCATTTAAGCATATGTAGTGCAATAAAGGTTCTAAAGACTGCACAAAAAGAATTTGGGAGTGGGGACAGCCCTACTTTATCCCATTATATAGGGTGAAATGTTTAGAGAATATGCCATTGGCATACACTCTGTCTCTACGATGTCGAAAAAAGGATCATAATGAGGGATAGAATTGTAGGGGCCAATCCATGCCATTTCAGCACCCTCTCCAGAAAAGGAACTCCAACCCTATCTAACGCTTTCTCTATGTTTAGGGTGACTGCTGCCCATGGCTTGTCCATAGATTTGATGCGCGCCAAGCCATTATGAAATAGCCTGGTGTTGGTCGATTACAGTCAGCCTTTGATGAAGCCAGTATGAGCCGTGTGAAATAATTTGGGCAGACTGGGTAAGAATTTTCAAGTATATTTTTGCCTGTGCCTTTGTCTGCGAGATCGGTCTATAGTTTTCTGGTTCTAAAGGGTCCTTCCTACAGTCTGCAGATTCTGGGCTAGTAGATCAGTGAAGGTGTAGAAAAAACTCCAGCGAGAGTCCATCTGGGCTGAGGGGTTTGCCCTTCTTCATATTTATTTATTTCGGGCAGAGAGAGATCTCTTGCTCTAATACCACAAATTCGCTTTGGGCAGTCCCTAGACGTGTGGGATGGGCCACGATCTTTAAATATGACCCAATCAAAGGGATAAAGTTAGGGAGGTGGTGGTATAAAGTGTTTCATGAGAATGTACACCGCATTCGAAACATCCTCATCCTTAGCTAATGTGGAGCTCTCTGCTCCTGGTGCTGCTGCTTTATTGTTCTGTGACCTAGCTTTGAGGTAGGATGCCAGCAATGCCCCGGATCTGTTAGCACCGCCAACACATTTGGAGTGGTACTTCAGTAATTCCCCTGATGCACTTACATTGCTTTGTTTGTTGTATTCATATTTAGCAAATGGAAGCTCTCTCAGCTTTCAGTCTAAGGATTCTGATTTCTCTTTGTCTTGCGGCTATATTTTGACCCATAAATACTACTTAATGTGCTCCCTGACGGCCGCCTGATATGCATCCCACACTATTGTGAATTGAGTGGGTTCTAGATCGTTAGACCAAAATAATTCCTTATTGAACTGTGTAAACGAATCCTCTAAATTCCTGCACTGGGAGGAGATAACTACTTAGACGCCATTTTATGCTTCGAGACAAAGACCCGCCCCAATCTAGGTTAGTAAGCACTAGGGCAAGCACAGAAAAAACAGGGGCGATATCTCCACCATATATATATAATTCCCCATCGCACTTGTGAGGAATATATCATCTAGCCTAGAGGAAGAGGCATGCACGTGGGAGTAACATGTGTATTCCATATCAGTAGGGTTAAATAATCTCAACACGTCCACTGAATTATTCCTGTGAATAAACATTTTGAAGTATTTATGCATCCAGGAATATATGAAGTTACATAGCAACTTCCTGTACAAGATGGGATCCACTGTTGGGTTACCGCCCCCTCCTGATATCATATATGAAGTATTTGTTTGTTGGACTAGGTGCTGTAACTTGCTGCTATCGGGCGGTTATTGAGTAAGCCTTCTACATACATTCATCTGACTTGGAGCTAACAATGTTTGTCAAGAGCTTCTTATGGAATAGAATAACAACTCCAGCCCTCTGGCCTGTAGTACCACAGTAGCACATGTGCCCCACCCATTGATCCTTCAACCTCATACCATCCTTCTTGGAGAGGTGGATCTCTTGAATCATGGCAATGTGTGCAACGGGCTGCCTCAAGTGGGCGATGGCCCTCATGTCCTTTACATGTATATTTTAAGGACCTGATTGCAGCCATGCCAAAATCAGGCTTTTCGGCATAGAATATCCAGTCGTACTCCCAGTTTACATATAAATGGAGCTTATGTCAAATGGACATGAGTATAAATGCTTGGTGTCAGTTACTTGGCCCCGCTTCATTACTTTCTATTAATTTCCATTAGGGCAGCTCCATTCCAGTATGGCCGCAGGATTGTCAATGTGGGTGCAATGGACCTTCCTAGAAGAGGGACTACAGCTTAGGCCCTGCCTCCAGATGCACATACAGGGAAAGCCTTCTCTTCAGTCCTTGCACTGGTTTTGTCTCTTTCTTGCGATTAGCATTGACACCCTCGCCTTCTCCTCTTGTCATCACCCGCTCACTACATCGCAGTGCCACCCCCCCTACTCTCCAAGGAGTAGTCAACAAGGACACAGCTCCTCAGCCGTAATGAGCTTCAGCTCTGCTCTCCCCCCGCTGTAATCTCACCACAGGATGAGCGTATCCCATGAATGAAAGCCACTGCTCGGCTCCCACCGCACCATGCGCATCGTCAGTCGCATCAGCGTGCTCCTGAAGCACTCCGGAATGGGTGCCACCATGTAAGGTAAGCTGAAGTTGGTTATTGCTGTATGTTTAGATAAACTCAGAGAGTTGAGGCCCTGAGCCGTGAGCTCAAGTTACCATCTTGTGGACAACCGCCTACCCACCCTCCGACCTCCACTATCCTCTACTGACCTAAGATTAAAGTCTGGCACAAGAGGGCTATTTCCCATGTTACTTTGTTGCAACTGACCAGTGTACATGTCCAGGTCCTGCAGGTGATTGTTGAGGTGGCACCTGTAGAGCCTGCCACTGAATATGTGGTAGGAGGAGATGTGCTTGGAAGGAGTTTGGATTTGCAGCTCAGAGCAGCAGATAGGGGGCAGCAGAGGCAGGCCACATTGACCATTGTAGAGGAGCAGAAAATGTCTCAGCCTAGCACGACCACTGCATCCCCCTGCCCCCTTCCACTCCTCTGGCCCCTGATTTTGAATATGACACTGGTGATGATGAGGATGAGCTTCAGTAGTTGTTCCTTTACAACTTAAGACTTTATCACGCTTTTTTAACTGCCTTCAAAAACACTGTCCTCAGCTACTAATATTAATTAAATGTGCAGCCAAAAATGAAACATGTTTTAAAGGGAGGCAGAGGAGACACGACATTAAACAACAGTTGTGGTTACTTGACATCCCGAGGACAAAGCATGAGTAGGACTACAGGAACTTTTTTTAAGTGAGACCGTGCTGTTATGCATGTTCAGGCTATCGTTTTTATTGGCCCGACCCGGCAGAACATCTAATTTCGAAGCTGTAAATCTCCAGGAAAGAATTCTAAGAATCGGACTGATTTCATTTGATTCACAGTAAAAGCAACATTGAAAATAAACGTTGAATGGAGAAAATGACGTTGGGAGAGAGGGAGAATGAGTGGGGAAAAGAAGGCTCTGGATGGATAAGTGTTGGTGAGCTTTCAACAAGAACACATCGAGTGCAGTGCAGCAGTCGCAGAATAGTTAACTGTGCAATAAGATAACGAAATACTGTAAATAAATATGTCTGTTCCAGAAATCTCTGTGTAACTTACCGGTAACAAGTCTAAATCCGAGTAGGATCGGCTCCTTCTTTCAATGAAAAATAAGGACAAGTGTATTGCAGAAAAGGGTACTTGTGAGATTTCAATGGACCTAGGCACCTGTGAGAGTGGGACAGATACAGTCACATATATTGCATCCAGTTCTGTTTAGCATTGTTTGGACAACGGGCACATGGGCACCAGTGTGGAGTGAAATACACCAGCAGAGGCGTTACTGGGGGGGGGGGGGTTAGGGGGCTATAGCCCTGGGTCTTTTGGTTGTAGCCCTGGATAGAATCTCAGGGTCCACAACCAAAAAGCTAGCTAGCCCCGAGTCCTGACAATCCCGACATTAGCGTAGCCCCAGATCTTTTCCAGACCTAGCAACACCCCTGAACACCATTCGGCTCACTCTTATGGCTGTGTTTTAATTGCAGTAAATTCGACCAATTCACAAGCTGCAGTAAGTCAGCGGTGATCTTCTATGTACATGCATGACAGAGATCTACAATAGTGCCTGTCATACCAAACAGGACAACAGTCATTTCCCCATTAATGGCGGCAGATGTCATTCATTGAAATGACCGATTCCTGGCTGAATGCAAGACTGTGAAGGAGGTACCGTGCCGGGTACCGGCAACGGGTTTAATGGGGGTTGAGTGCTGGGGACAGGGCTTTTTGGACATGGATAATTGCACCCTTCGTAGTTTGCTAGGTATTTCTGACACAGTCAGAGTAATCAATATGAAGCGGAATATATCAAATGATTGCAGCTGTGTTACACTGAAAATTGTTCTGTCTGGTGCAGGTTCACTCACACGTTAGGTCTGCATGATGTAACGCTCTATCCCTCAATGGCTAGAATTGTATTTGCTCCTTTGCATTTGGGAGAGGCAAGAACGGCTGAGTAAGAGTCAGTCAAATGTTAAGTTTGTATGATGCCCCATTTCTCTCTTTCCAGGTTGCTTAACAGGTACCAGTATGATTTGGGACTTTTACACTAGGGGAAGTTCATTGCTGGCAGGATAGTCAGGAACAATTCATGCAAGCAAGAAGCTCCTATTTGTACTAATGATTGCTTACATATAGGCATGGTTGATAGCATGTACAATGCATTCTACAATAACAAAAGTGCACATTTGGCATCTACCTAACAGACACCCAGGGAGTTGTCAGACCCATGACAGTGCACAGAATATAGACATTTAACCATAGGGCATGGCTTACACTATTAGCAACTAGGAGTGTAATATTGCAATGGTATGAGTTCATGTCAGACCTGTAGCTTAGAAACATCAGTATGACCCACATCACTGCAGTAAGTGAGGTTTAAAGGGAAATGGACCTGAATATGAGTTAGCTGTAAATTGGTGGTAACTGTGCATATTTAATGCCAGGCCCATTTACCATTACCGCCACTCTGTCCTGCAGCATTCAGGCAGGATTATGAGAGGAGGTTTGGCAGAGTAAATCCTTTTTTTGTGATTTTAACATGAGCAGTAATTCTGTGTAGTAAATCCAGTGGTCGAAGTGCACGAAACGAAGTAGTGGAGCTATGTTCTTTGCTGGTCTGCCCCGCTCCCCACAAACCCATCCCTGCGCCTCCTCCAACACACAATCCAAACCCCCCAAACAAACACACCTGCTTTTTATGAGAATGTGCAGTGCACTTAAGTGCAAGCTTCAACTTCTTCGTATACATTTTCTTTTAAAACGAAACCATTCCAGAACGGTTTCTTTAAAAAAAAATAAAAGTATAGGAACAGTGAAACTTAAAAATAAAGAGTATGGGAGCACTGCTCCCGACTTCTCCCGCCCACTTCGACCTCTGAGTACATCGGCCGATCTTTGGATGTAAAGCACTAGATTTACCTCCAGAAATGTGCTGGACATAAACCTTCCACTATCCCGTCAAACTCGGAATGTGGCAGTGTGGTTAAAGTGACAGTAATTATGTTACCACCGAAACAAGTGGCTTTAACATCATGATCACCACGTGTTTACCACACTGACAAACACATAAAGAGGACCAATGTTTTTACCACCTTAAAGCAAAGCAATATTTTCATTTCTTTTGAACACACTCAGTTACAAAAGCTGACAATAATTAACCCTGTAAGTGGACAATTCATAAACATTAAATCAGTGCAGGCAGGCAGGAAATATCCCGACATGTTCAAACCACTGTTTACAGGAGATTAAAATGGCATGCACTTAACCAAACCTTAGATCCTGAATATCTTGACCTTTTGTGATAGTTGGCCAACTCTAAAAATGTGGGTAATTCAGGTTTTGGACAAACTTATTCCCCCAAGTCCAAAATGCACAGAAATGTTAGCAAGGTCTGATTGCATTGGCAGTATGATGAATTTGTTTCAACCATTTTGCCTTTTGACTTTCCAATGGACATCTGGATCGAGGGATGCACTTTCTAAAATGCCACCCAATGGCAGGCAATCAACATGTGGTGTGTTCATCAAAGTCGACTTACTGATATACACACACACTTGTTCAATGAAAAAACAGCACAATCAAATAGGCCTTTTAATCAATGCAGATTAAGAGCGTGGTGCCATGCAATATTTTACTCTCCAGCACACAGAATTCACATGCTCTCTGTATTGTTTCTCTATTAAATTGCATTACTTTACCAAAGGTCACCGTGTTTTCATTGTAAGTTAGAAGTTAACTATGCCTTTAAGTTTATCACTTCACATGTGCACCTTTTAGCCCAGCAGATGTATATTTGAATTGAGAATACATATAAATCATTTACAAAACAGTTGACGCAGTAGGTAAAACAGTAGGAGTTTTGAAATGTCTACAGTTAAACAGATTCGTTGTGTGTTATTTTCTAAAAACGCTCTGATCTAGCTTAGATTTCTGGCAGGCTCAACATGAGCACAACATGAAGTCCAAACCATCAAAGATCCCTTTTATTTGAAAGTCAGACTTGGAACGTTTCCATTTCCAATTAAAAATATTTCATGTCTTTCTGACTTAGGTTAAATGTCTACTTTCTCCAGCCTGTTAGGACTTCTCCTTTATCTGTCTTGTCAATCAGGACCACGTGATTCAATAGCCTCGCTTCATTCAGTGTAAACACGCGCATCCTTACACAGTAGAAAGCTAAACTTTTCGGCCATTTAATACATACAATAGGGCCGAATGTCATGTATATTGTAGCACAAATTATTACTATATCAAAAGACAAAAACTCGACTGTTTTTGTCCGATGTACTCTCCCCTAACATCGTTGCTCTCCATTAAACAAAAAGGCAGGTTGTGCCAACCAGGATTCCTCTGCACTCAGAACAATGTGTGTTTATCAGCGAGGTCATTTCACCAAAATGCCAGGGGTAGCGGAAGTGACATCACAAGACCCTTGACCCTCCCCAAAGTGATATCACAGGAAGCGATGGAACACAGCCTGTCACCCCTTGACAAAACAGGAAGTGGCATCGCATTGCATTTTTCCTAAGTACAATACGAAAAATATGGTTACGATATCACTATAATGTAATATACATTTCATAAAAGAATGGATCGCCATACGAATCATTAAGATAAGTGTGTATAGGCCCACATTACCAAATTACTGTGAATGCAAGCAGACGTCCATGGCCAAATGATAATGATGTGTTATTATATAGCACTTCCGCTTAAGCACTTTGTATAGAACAAATATAAATACAATATCATCCAACCTGTGTTGGTACGCATTTATCGATCTCAGAAGGATGAAAGGCTGAGTTTAGGTGGATAAGAACAGACTAAATCAGTGACTCACCCCATGAAGTGTGCCAGAAATAAACCTTTAATGAGTCTAGAAAATATTGTATAGAGTTCCATAGAGACACATTATTTGGATTCCTATTCTTTCTTATTTAGGGTCAGTGATGAAAGTTTTAGACTTGTGGAACTCCTGTTTTTTTTTTCTTTATAAGAAGCATGAACAAGAAAGCCAGCCACTCCATAAGCAAAGAGCCACATGGCGGTGGCCACAGCCGAGGACCTTGCATTAGGGGTGGCAAGGGAGACCACAGGGTTAGCAAGAGTGATCAGGACTGTAAACTCTCCCATCAGGAAAATATTCATGACTCACTAGCCCCCATTCATCCTTTTCCCTCTCACCCCCACGTTTGGCTTCCAACAATACTCTCTTTTATAAATATACATTGAAAAGTACACAAACCATAGTAAAGAACACACACAAATATTTAAGTCCATATAGAAATATGCTAGGTAAAACGTTTACGATTGTGGCATTATTCCCTGCACATTGAATGGAAGACTACAAATACCAGAATGCAATTCAGCAGAAGGCCTTCAATGGCCTGTAGATTTTGATAAAGTACTTTCAAGATTTAAACACTCATAAAAAAAGGCAAAGGTTACCTGTTTGTGTTTCAATGTTTGACAAAGGCATGCTTCATACATAATGTGATGAAAATGTGATTGTACCTAAAATAAACACTTTCTGGTGTGTTAAATATGAACATGTAAATAAAGGGCAGATAGTTTAAAATGTTTTTGTGTGATAGGTTTAATTATCCTGGATTTAGGCAGCTAGCTTTGCATGGGCTTTCAAAATAAAAATGTCCGTCTGCAGTGCTTAACAAGGAAGAACGTCTTGTCAAAAACAATGCTCTCTTAAATGGGCCATTGAAGTGGGAGCGATTTACCAGAGATGGCCCATCACTTGTAAATCACCCCAGAATCCCCCCCAAAATGAGTTCCTGGGATATCCTCGATGGATCCAGATGGCGCAGCGTGACTCGTCCAGCTGAAGAACTTGTGATGTTGCTGAGGGAGAAGCGTGCAAAACAAAGGAAATTCTGCAAACACAGGCAGTTATATATGTGCCACTGCCTGTGTAGAATGCTTTCTCCATTTCACATGGGGCATGCCGAACGTGGGACGCAACACTGCATGTGTGCCCCATTTGTTCCCTGGGTTGGCTGTCTGACTTGCTCTTATAGGTATGATATGTTATGATATAAGTTATTTATAACGCACCTGTACACAGGTGTTTCTAGGCGCAACAAGACAAGGAAGGGAGAACAGAGGGAGGACAAAACAACAATCTTACTGGGGCTTGTGTCATTCAGAGAGCGCAAGTGTGGGAGGGAACGAAGGGGGAGAAGTGCCAGGGTGGTTGGGGGAAGTGCAGGAAGCTCATAAGTGCATAAGGGCTGCCGGTAAGTTGATCATAAGTGCAGAGAATTAGGGGACTGTAGAGTTGCCCGTAAGTGCATGGGAGGCACGCAGGAGATGCAAGGGCAACTGGACATGCAAGAGTATTGACCCGAAGTTCAGTTGGTGGCCAGGTGACCATTGTGTGGAGCAGTCAGGGACATCAGCAAGGGAGAGGGAGAGAGAAAGTGGAAGCAAAAAGCAAGGTCTTGAGTTGCTTCCGGAACCTGAGGAAGTACTGCACAAGTATGAGAGAGGCTGGGAGGCTGTTCCAGAGAGAGGCCCCAGCAGAGGAACAAGATCTACCCCCTACTCTCTGCTTGGAGAATGGTCTGACCCTCAGAGAGTTGGAGGTGGGTGAGAAGAGGGCTCGAGAAGGAAGATGCTTAGGAAGAGAAAGTTGGAGGTAGTGCCCCAGAAAGCCTTGTGGACGATGCAAAGGGTCTTGAACTGCCACAAGGAGCCAGTGGAGAATTTCTAGAGCTGGAGAGATATGATCCCTGGGCTTGAGGCCAAGGACAAGTCTTGCAGTCCTGTTCTGTATAAGTTGTAAAGGGCAAAGAGTAGAGGCAGGTAGATGTAGAAAGAGGCTTTTACAGTAGCCCAGCCTCGAGAGAACCAGAGCTGTGGAGACAGTGAGCTTCTGGGGGAAAGTGAAAAAAGGAAGAATACCTCTGAGGAGGTGCAGCTGATAGTGTGACTTCTTAGAGACATCAGAAATGTGAGGAGAGAAGGAGAGGGTGTAGTCAAAGATGACCCCAAGGTTCTTTGCCTCATATGAAGGAGCAGGTAGAGGGCCCAGGGTGGGTGGCCAGAGTGAGAGAGGAAAGGAGGGAGCAGGTGTCCCAATGAGGAGGATCTCAGTCTTACTGGCATTACGGCAGAGATCATTGGAGGCACACCATTCCTAAATTGGGGACAGGCAGTCAGGTATGAGAGAAGAAACAGATATGATATGATATGGCATTTATAAGGCACCTATACACAAGTGTTTTGAGGCGCAACGAGGCAAGGGGGGAACAAAGGGACGACAGACAACGATCCTACTGGGCCAGGTGTGATTCAGATCGCAGAAGTGCATGGGAAGGGGGGAAAGGAAAAGTGGCGGGGGGAAGGCAGAGGGGAAAGTGCAGTGCATGGGAAAGTTGAATAAATAAGATAAATAAGACAGATAAAACAGCCAGCAAGTGGCAAGTGCAAGGAAGTGCTGACATAAGTGCTGGTAGGGGGACTGTAGGAATACAGAAAAACGGTCCCCAGGTGCAGGGGTTGCCAGGGAGGCAGTGCAGGTGGGCAATTTACGGGGCCTGGGCCACAGATCAGAAAGGGTGGCCAGGTAACCAGTGCAATTTCAGTCAGGAATTCAGCATGGGAGGGGAGGAGAGAAAGCAGAAGCAAAGAGGAAGGTTTTGGAGTGTTTCCGGAACTGGAGATGGTTCTCCTCGAGTTTCAGGGAGGCAGGAAGGCTGTTCCAGAGAGAGGCCCCTGTCGAAGAGAGTGATCTGCCACCAACTTGTTGCTTGGAGAAGCGACTGACAATGAGGGAGTTGGAGGCAGATAAGCGAAGAGCTCGAGAAGGAAGATATTTAGGAAGAGAGAGTTGAACATATTGCGGCCCCAGACCCCAGAAAGACAGAGGTAGCTGATGGGAGCCTGAAGGAGAGCTGGGTGTCATCCACATAACACTGAAAGTTAGAGCAGAATGTAGAGATGCGGTGGGCAAGAGGTGCCAGATAGTGGTCGAAGAGCCAGGGAGGGAGGTTAAACCCATGGGGAACACCAGAACTAGAAAGAGAGATAAAAGGGAGGAAAGACTCAAATTGGACATTAGAGAGTCGATCAGTGAGAAAGGAGGTCAACCAGGCTAGGGCCTGACCAGAAATACCCAGGTTGTCACAGAGGTGATTGAGCAGGATGGCATGGTTGACCATGTTGAAAGCATAGGATAGACCAAGGAGAATGAGGACAGAAGGAAGACTGGAGTCAAGATTAGAGAACACGTCTTCACAGGTGTTCAGGAGAGCAGTTTCTGTGATACTGGCTGCTCTGAAGCCAGATTGGTTGTTGTGGAGACAACCAAAAGATTCAGTATGTAGATTAAGTTGGGAGATAGCCAGCTTTTCCAGGGGTTTGCCCACGAAAGTAGTGATGGGGATCGGGCTATAGTTTGCCAGAGAGGAAGTATCGTCAGAAGGCTTCTTTAGAAAGGGGTGCACAAGGCAGTACTTAAGGGGGGAAGGGAAGGTTTCAGTGGCAAAAGAGTGATTACAGAAATCAGCCAAGGCTGGAGGCAGGGTGTCGATGTGGTCCTTGATGATTCTGGAAGAGAGGGAGAGCACTTGCTTTGACAAGACTTGACAAGTATAGCGCTGCTTTATGCATACACAACACTGATCTGGACATGAAGAAGCACAGTGCTGTGTATGCATGAAGGAGATGTTGCCTATGAAGTCCAGTCACCAACCAGTCCCTGAGTATGGCGTCCACCCCCTAAAAAAGTTGGTGGATGCCATTCACCTGCGTGTACCCTCGACTTGAGCCCTGGTCGAGCTCCACTCTAGCCATTTATGAAAGCTCACTGATCTCCCTGCTAATGAAAAAGTTGCATTTTCACCTCTTCTCTATTTGCTGATGTGCGACATACATGAACATGCACCCATAGCCTTCTAGCCACATTGTTTTTCTTTTTTTTTAATGCATGCCCGGCCAGTTAACCCCTGCAGCATGAGTGCCAATGGCAGCATTTCATTTGGGATCAGGCTGTGGCATCCGGTAATGCCCCACCATCCTCAGTAATGCCCGTGCTTTGTTCAAGCCTTTATCTAGGCCAAAGGGCTATTACAATACAGTACAGCCCACCCATGAAGTCAATATCACAACCAACAATCAGTCATTATTGTCTTCTGTATGCACTATTCCTTGGGACCACATGAGATACATACCTCAGAGACTATCTTTCAGCAAATGTTAAAAATGTGTGGTATGTCAGTTACTTAGTGTTTTAAATGTTATTGCCTAACTCACAATAAAACCCTATTATTTTATTTTTTATTTACTGATGTGACATAGTTTCTTTTTGTGGACTGTGACGAATCTAGCAACATCATCAGTGATTCCCTTGAGGGAAGCTTCACTTACGTGGCCAGGAACAGGCAGAAGCTACCTAACTCTGACCCTGGGGGTGGCTATCTGTGGGGGAACATGTAGGGGGGTCAGATTCCAGGGAGACAGTAAAATACTGAAGTGAACAATCCTTCAACTGTAATTCTTAATGACACCCATGTGCCTTTGCAACATTCCTGTATGGCTTACTATGATGTAGATAGAGAATTCCTGGGTCTTCGTGGCCAAGAACATTATTTACCCTCCTCCCCCTGTTGTATAGTACTGAGACGAGGAAGAGGGATGGAGTAATGAGTATGACCAGAAGCAGTAAACCAACGCAGTGTTCTAGTATTTGGAAAATGATAACCAATGCCTAGATATTTAAAACTGACACAGCTGAACAGAATGTGTTAGAGAGACAGAGACTACTGCTGAATCCAACTTGTTCTGATACTGGTTGGGACAACCGAGGCAAGCAGACTGCAGGATGCAACACGGAGGCTGAGGAGAACTGCATGCAGAGAAACTGATCTGAGAGACGTTTGCTGCATTATTGCCATGGGCAGCTGACGCTGCCAAAAGCAGAGGAAGACAAAGCGGAAACCAAGCGACTAATGGGATGCACTCCCAGTCAGTGGTCCGAGAGCAAAGAAGACTTGAGACTCGCAGAACGCCAAAGCAGCCAATGAAGACCGGTCAGCCCAGTGAGAGTGAATGGGACACTGGAGCATTTCAGGTTGAATGCAGCGTACCATTGACAACACTAGAAAGCCTAAATAAATAGATAATAAGAAATACGAACATTTTTAAGAAAGGGTTGGTGACCCATTACTTGAAAAACATGATTTCCTGTATGCAAGACAGAGTGAATGGAGAACGGAAAAGCCCTGGAACCAGGCAGTGTATGATTGTGGGACCATCACCCAATTGCAATACCGTGGCAGGAGAGTAAACCAGGGGTAAGAAGAGAAATTTGAAAACTCAGGGGAAAATTGGGGAATTCTTTTAACCAAGGTAACCAAGGTAAAAAGGGAAGAATCACACCCCTTCTAATTATAAGTAACACATTTTCAAATGCCCTGGCAGGAGAGTACACCAGGGGAGACGTGCCAAGGTTAGAGGGAGGTCAACTGCCCAACATTTAAGTGCAGGACGGAGGCAAACCACACAATTAGCGGGTTTGGGCCCAGAGGGTAGTGCAGGGGGGATACTGGTGATTATTCAGCAGAAGGCCAGTACCCTAATGGACTCTTGAGGGCCAGGCTGCCAATCTCAGTGAAGAAGGGGATGGTTAACACTGGGCAGGGGGAGGAAGGAGGAGGAGAAGAGAAAGGTCTTGAGTTGTTTGTGGAACCTGAGGTGGACCGGCTCAAGACAGAGAGTGTAATGCTTACTTGATCTCTGCGTAAGTGCTCCGACCTTCTTCAAAGCATATTCCCAAGGTAATTCTCTCTGATGCGTAAACTGGAGGATACTGAAATAAGAAGGAACTGATTACTTCTCCAATGGACTTCACCTAGTCACTAATGTGGTGCTTTCCAGGACAAATGTTTTCTCTGTGAATATACAATGAGCTCACCTGCATTTTAGATTAAAAGAGCTCTCCATCCGGCAACTGGCAGGGGTGCATGTCTTTAAGAGTGATTTTCCTGAGGAAAGGCGCAAAATGACCTTCTTGGTGAATGTTCAAATATAGGTAGTAGGTATGATTGAAAATAACAGCTTTCCGGCAATAATCTCAAGGGGAGGTGACTTTGTGATGCTTATGAGAGTATTCCAGGGGGAACACAGTGACGTTTAATAAACTAAAGGACCATGTATTTCTATAATGTTGTCTTTTCTCTCTTAATTTGTCTTGCAGGATAACTAGATAACTTTCCTGGTGGCAACAAGAGTTCAACGTTAAACAGACTAAACAGTTCTATTTTGAAATAGCTGAAACTACTGAAGAAACTAATATGTTCTGTCACGTGGAGCATGTATTTTTGAAGAACTCACTGGTAACTGTGTGGGCTCACGGAAGCAAGCAATTAAACATTCAAAACAGCAAACAAAACAATTGCATGAAACACTAGGAATGGCCCACATGTGAACTGGATTGAGAACGTGGCGGTTCCTAGTAATGCAATATAGAATATCCTTCATGCAGCATTTGGCGAGTAACAAAGTTCGGATAGTTTCTAGTATTGCTTGACGTAAGTAAAGGTGTAATCACTTGACGTGGCAAACAAAAAGGCTAACTGTTTGTACCTCTTCTCTTCTTCCTTCTATACGTTGCAGAACGCCGTTCAAAGTCAAAAGATTCCAGTGGTACATCAGAGGGACAGAAGAGTTCCTGGAACGTATGGGGGCTCGATGAATATGGAATACTCAGAGCTGTGACGGTGAGCTGAACTGCAGCATGGATGAAGTAAGAAGGACATTCTGAAGCAGACTATAAAGGCACAGGGGAACTATGGAAATGGGCTCTTGTCATAATCTGAGGGAAACAAAGATAACAGGTTCATAAAACTTGTGATGTTCTGAAATGCAGAGGACTGTGGTAAACTTTGCACTGCGTGGGCACAAGCAACGGAAAGCACAGGTTTTCTCTCGAGCATGACTTTTAAGGGCAGCCACGCTCGAAGCCTAGAGCAACACTGATGATAAAGCTGTAGCTAACGGGGCGCCATCTTAGGAGAGCAGGAAGTCCTATTCAGGTCCATTAAGGATATATTGCAGAAGGACCAAGTTTACTCATACACCCGGAACGCCATGCCAATGACCATCTGAACCTTGAACTGGAAACCAATCCCTTCCAGATAGACCATTGAGGTTCCAAACCAGGACCTTTGTTAGTAATCATGACAGTATTCCCCCCCAAGGCCCCTTCCAAAGCTAAACTATCCATCCTAGGTTTGTGGGGATAACGCAAATGGAAATCGTCTCAGCAACCGGGGGGCGTGGATATTCTCGAGGGGTTCCCATGTTCTGTCTTGCAGCCCATATCCTTTCCAAATCCACTATATCGAAAAGTTTCTGAATCACCACCTTGGAATTTAAGATAGCCTTAACTTCATACTCCAGCTGATCACTCTCCACATTCACAGGTAATGGAGCTTCTTTAATTCGAGTGTCAGGACAAACTGGTTTCAACAGAGAGACATGAAATACTGAGTGTATCTTCATACGCGTCAGTAGGGTCAATTTCATGGCCACCGGACTGATAACTGCTTCAATCACAAATGGGCCCTAGAATCTTGGATGACATTTTCGAGCTTTTAATGCAATGTTTTTCAATGCTAACCACACTGCATCCCCCACATGATATGCTGGAGTCTCACTGCGATGCTGATCGGCAAACTTCTTTTGAGTATCTTTAGTCGTTGCCAAATGCGCCCGGGCCTTGGCTGCTACTTTGGAAATTTTGTTGTGCTGTGATTTAACAGCAGGCCTCTCCAAAGAGTCATAAACTGAGGTGCGTGGATGCCGCCCAAACAGGGTTTAAAAAGGACTGAGCCCTGTAGATGAATGCACCAAATTGTTGTAGGCATACTCTGCTATCCACAAGACGTCCGACCAGGAATCATCAGTTTGGTGAAGCAAACACTGTAGATACTGCTCTAACATTTGATTTGTACGTTTCGTCTGACCATCTGCCTGTGGTTGATGGCTAGTGGGAAGCCTCACATCAATGTTAGCCAACTCACAACATTTCCTCCAGAATCTTGAGATGAACTGGCTCCCATGATCCGATACCACCACAGATGGAAAACCATGAAGCTTCACAATGTTTTCTAGAAAAAGAAATGTCTTTGCAGAGCCGGGGCCGTGAGAAGCCCTTGCAGAGCCACAAAGTGGGACATCTTAGAAAACAGATCCACCACCACCAAGATGGTATCGAAACCCTCACATGGTGGTAAATCAGTGATGAAATCCATAGAGAGGGTATGTCAAGGTGTCGCTGGAACTGTCAATGGTCGAAGGAGCCCTGCTGGTTTCTTCCTTTGAGATTTGTTTTGGGCACAAATTCCACATGTTCGAATCCAACGAACAACATCCTTGCGCCAAGTTGACCACCAGTAAGATCTTTTGAACTTTTCCATTGTTTTCATTACCCCTGGATGTCCTTCCATAAGAGAACTATGGCAATCAGCAATAACCTGTGTCTGCAGCTTCTGAGTCGGTAAGTACAAACGCCCTTGGTAATATGGCATATCATCTTGAATACAACATTGAGTCTTCCCTGCAGCCCAAGCTTGTAGTTCTTCCTCCGGCATGCTGTGCTTTATACTTTTCTCAGATCTTCAAGTTTCGAACCCCTGGTCCCAACGACTCCAAGCACCTCCTCTCCAGGAATGATGTCCACAGGGTCTGGGGTGACATAAGCATCCTCTCCCTTGCCAATACAAGACAGGGCATCAGCCTTACCATTGCACACTCCTGGTCGAAACGTGATGACAAAATCATACTCTGCAAAGAAGAGTGCCCATTGCAACTTCCGTGAAGATTGAGCTTTGGCTGAACGGAGATATTGCAAGTTCTGATGATCTGTAAAGATTGTAATGGTGTGCCGGGCCCCTAACAGATAATGGGGGTCATTCCGAGTTGGGCGGTAGCCATGGTGCTATTAGCTCCATGGGTGCCTCCCAAACCGGGTCCGGGTCCGGTCCGGTCCGGCAGAATGGGGACTTACCGGGTCATTCCGACCCTGGAGGACCCGGTAAGTCCCCATTCTGTAGACCATTCCCCATTCCCATTTGAGCCCCGATAGGGCTCAATGGGAATGTGAAAGGCGCTAATAACTGTACCGCAAATTGCGGTACCGTTATTAGCTCCAAGGTCCCTTAACGGGAACCACAGAGAACGTGTATTCAGACCACATGTCCTTTGCGGTTCCCGCTAAGGGACCTCGGAATTGGGCGGTAAGGGTTTTCCGGTACCGGCATCATTACCGGTGACCGTTAACCCTTACCACTAAAGATGGAATGAGGCCCTATGTCTCCATTCTTTTAGTGCATTTTTTATTGCCAACAATTCCTTATCAGTTACAGTGTAATTGAGTTCTGCTGCATTTTTTTTACCAAAAGGCCACAAGGTGCAACACATTGGTATCTGGATTGCGTTGGGACAAGACAATGTCCATAGCCACATTTGATTCATCGGTCTCAACCACAAAAGGGAGGTCTGGTCGCGGGTGCTGCAGGACTGGAGCCATGGTGAACTTGCTCTTTAAACTCTGAAAGGCTCCTTCCACTTCCTTGGTCCACTTACATTTTCTGTTCTTCCTGAGTAGAGACGTGATCAGATGGACTAACTGGGAGAACCCTGGCACAAAATGTCACTAAAAGTTTGCTAACCCCAAAAAATGTTGGACTCCTTTCAACGATGTAGGGGAAGTCGAGGTAAGTATAGCAGCCACCTTCCTGTTATCCATCTTTACTCCTGGCAGGGATGAAACAAACCCCAAGAATTCCACCTCTGTGACATGAAAAGACCACTTCTCCATCATGACATACAGGTGATTATCTCTCAACCTGGTGAGAACAGAACATACGTGACTCACATGTTCCTGGACATTTGCTGTAATAATTAAAATATCATTGATTTAAACAACTGCACAAACATCCAGTAACTCCTTCAAGACTTCATTCATGAAACACTGAAAAGCCGCTGGTGCATTGCACAGCCTGAAGGGCATCATTTGATGCTCAAAGAGGCCGTTTCTTGTGTGAAAAGTTCTCTTCCACTCATCCCCTTCTTTTATACTCAACCAGTGATAAGCTCCTCTGAGGTCAAGTTTGATGAAAATCTGTGCCAGCTTCACTTGATCCAATAAGACTGTAATGATGGGGAGTGGGTACTCGTTCTTGACCGTGACTTGGTACAATGCGCGGTAATCTATGCAGGTCCTTAAATCCCTCTCCTTCTTAGGTACAAAGAAGAGGGGCGAGGCTGCAGGGGACTTTGATGGTCTTATAAAACCATTTGTCAAGTGCTGTTCCAAGTATGTTTTAAGATGTACATTCTTCTGCTCGGTTAACGTGTAGATTCTGCTGCATGGAATCTGAGCCTCTGGAACAAGATCAATCTGGCGATCGTATGGCCGATGTGGAGGTAAAACTTCTGTTTGTTACTTCTCGAACACGTCTGGGAACTCCTGATACTGCGGGGGAAACATGCCTACCAGGCCCAAGGTTAACTCCTGATGCTGAGTGACTAACACCAACCACCTCGGCATCTCTTCCAACCCATAACATGTATCCATACACTCCGGAGCGAATGCCAAAGTGCGAGTCTATTCTCGGGTTATGAGCTTCCAACCAAGGTATACTCAGAATTATATGAAACTGTGGGGCACTGATAAGGTCGAAAGATATCCTCTCCTTGTCTCCATCCTGGCAACGCAAGGTCAGGTTGTCAGTTTTCTGCATTACTGAACCTGACGCTAGTTGAGTGCCATCTACTGCCGTACCATTCTCCGCCACTGACTTAGAAACCATGGGGAACCCAATCTTGCTTGCCAAACTGAAATCCATAAAATTGCCAATCGCCCCACTATCTATGTAAGCTTGTAAAGCATGCATTTGAGAGGGTTGCTGAGGGCAAATTAGGATTATAGGAATCACAAAGTGCAAGGTCTTCTTTGGTTTTATTCACTCCTCCCAATGGCCTTCAAGGGGGTTTCAATGGACAGTCCCGAAGAAAATGCCCAGGTTTCCCACAGTAAAGACACAGCTGCTGTTGTCGTCTCTTCTCCCTCTCGGCCTTAGAGATGAGCCCCCTGATAACTCCCAACTGCATAGGTTCTAGATGATTTTCCAGTCCTGATCGTGCCGTATTGTCCTTGGGTCGACCATAATTTGTCTTGTTCTCTGAGCGTGCGCGATCCGCTCGATGATCCTGTATATTCGGCACATCCTTCGGGTGGGTTTACCACCTTAGCCAAGATATCCTTCAACTCAATCCCTAAACCTCAATAAAAGAGGGCTGTCCTCTTTTCAGTTGGCCAATTAGTCTCTGCAACCAATATATTGAAGGTAGCTATATTGGCCAATAGATCCTGGTTATCTTGTTGAAGTGACAACAATTCATTATCCAGAGCCTGTCCTTGAGTGGGGCGAGAGAAAAGTTTCTCCAACTCCTGTTGGAAACCTCGGAGGTTTCGTAACAAAGGGTCGTCTCGATTAACTAGCGGAATTGACCAATCCGCCGCGTAACCCCCAAGGTAGGATTGCACAAAGGATACTTTAGATTGATCTGTGGGAAATATTAAAGGTCTACAGAGAAAATGCATTCTACATTGATTCATAAAATCTGTCAATCTCTTTGGATCCCATGTAAACCATTTGGGGGTGCAAATGGAATATTGCCCGGTAGCACCACTCATACCGGAACTAGAGGCATCATTAGAACTGGAGCAGATGGATTGCCAGACGGAAGAGGAACTTGCCCTACGTGAGTCTGTAATAGTTGCCCGGCCAATTCATCGGTCCGATCTCTGTTAACAACTAACTCCCACCTGAGAGCGCTAGTCTCCAACCGGGCCGCATGTACCTCTGCCCGTAATCCGCCCAACAAATGCGACAATTGATCCATCTTTGGGGTTTCCATAGTGCTCGGGCAGAGTAGTTTCAGTATGGCTTTGTGTTCTGTAACGCTTAACTGATCTCTGCAGAAGCGCTCTGACCTTCTTCAAACCATATTCCCAATATAATTCTCTCTGATGCGTAGACTGGAGGATACTGAAATAAGAAGACACAGATTACTTTTCCAATGGACTTCACCTAGACACTAATATGGTGCTTTATAGGACAAAGGTTTCCTTTGTAAATATACAATGAGCTCACCTGAATTTTAGATTAAAAGAGCTCTCCATTCTGCAACTGGCAGGGCTGCATGTCCCGAAGAGAGATTTTCCTGAGGAAAGGGGCAAAACTACCTTCTTGGTGAATGTTCAAATATAGGTAGTAGTTTTGAATGGAAATAAGAACTTTCCGGCAATAAGTCTCAAGGGGACGTGAGTTTATGATGCTTATGAGAGTATTGCAAGGGGAAGATAGTGAGGTTTAATAAACTGAAGGACAATGTATTTGTATAACGTTGTCTTTTGTCTCTTAATTTGTCTTGCAGGATAACTAGAGAACTTTCCTGGCGGCAACAAGTGTTCGACGTTAAACAGACGTTACAGTTCAATTTTGAAATAGTTGAAGCTACTGAAGAAACTAATATGTTCTGTCATGTGGAGCATGTATTTTTGAAGTGCTCGCTGGTAACTGGGTGGGCTCACGGAAGCGAGCAATTAAACATTCAAAACAGCAAACGATTCAGTGAAGCACTAGTAATGGCCCACTGGATTGAGAACGTGGTGGTTACTAGTAATGCAATATATGAATATAGAATATCCTTCATGCAACATTTGCCACGTAACAAAGTTCGGATAGTTTCTAGTATCGTTTGACGGTAAGTAAACGTGTAATCACTTGACGTGGAAAATGAAAAGGCTAACTGTTCGTAACTCTTCTCTTCGTCCTTCTATAGGTTGCAGAACACCGTCCAAAGTCAAAAGGTTCCAGTGGAACATCAGAGGGACAGTAGAGTTCCTGGAACGTGGGGGGGCTCGAGGAATACGGAATACTCAGAGCTGTGACGGTGAACTGAAGAATGGATGAAATAAGATGGACAGTCTGAAGCGGACTATAAAGGCATAGGGGAGCTATGGAAATGGGCTCATGTAATAATCTGATGAAAACGAAGATAACAGGTTCATAAAACTTGTGATGTTCTGAAACGCAGCAAACATTGCACTGCGCCGGAAGAAGCAACGCGAAGTGCAGGTTTTCACTTGAGCGTGGTTTATAAGGGCAGCCATGCTCGAAGCCTAGAGCAGCACTGTAGCTAATGAGACGGCCATTTTAGGAGACCAGGAAGTCTCATTCACGTCCATTAAGGATATATTACAGAAGGACCCAGCTTACTCATAAACAAGGAACGCCATGCCAATGACTATCTGAACCTTGAACTGGAAAACAATCCCTTCCGGATAGACCATTGAGGTTGCAAACCGGGACCTTTTTTAGTGATCATGACAGAGAGAGTGGGGGGGTCAAACCCTGTCCTTGAAATTGTGGAACAGTGACAATAAATGGAAAAGGGAAGAACCATACACCTTTATGGATAGCTGAGATAAAGAGAAACAGAGATTGAAACATTCAAAAGAACTGTGTGCAAAAGGCTGAATCAAGGGAGGAGTCGCCCAGCTTGAAACTGTGAAGTAAAACAATATATGAAAGGAGAAAAACAGGGAATCAGTCATCCCCCTCTGAAGCAGTGGAACATTATTGACTCTTTCCGGAAGTGCCTGATAGACAGTGGAAGGCCAGAAGAAACACAGGGGAAGGTAGGACCCCTTTTCCTGGTGTAACTGTATTCCTTTTCTTTTCTGCAGCTTCAAACTCTATTGGATCTTTGAGAGAAGGCATACGTGTATAGCTGTCACAACCACTAACCCTGTAGCACTTGCCCCCAACAACCCTGCAACCCATTCACACATATTTGCCCAGGGCTCTCCCATTGGGTTCATAAATCATTAAAACGTTTTCACAGCACAGCATGTGGAACCTGGAGAGAGCCCAGCTGGACCCAGGCATGGCGCTCATGGCACCAGCTGCAGCATTCATCACTGGGCTAGTCGCCCAACATGGAGGGGAACCAGCCCTGAACTCAATTGTGGACAACAGTCTAGTCTCTGGGTGTGGCTGGCCTTTTAAGCCACACCCAGGCATGCTTCCATGCTTCACGTTGAACTGCCTAAGGCAGCGGGACGATCACTGTGCTCCGGAGGATCTAACATCATTGCCATAGCAGCCACAGTGTCCCAGGATATGCGCACTCTACAACTTACTGGGAAGCCCCTCCAGCTTCTTCCGCGACGCAACTCACCTGTTACCAGCTGTCAGGTCCCGCTGTAAAAGCAAAAGGAAATATTGAGGCTGAGTACCCCAAAAGGAAATACACCAAACGCGGGCTTATAAAGGTACACAGATCTTTATTCAATAACTGAACAGTTTTCAAAGGAACAAAGTATCAGATAGCTATCTGGCCCTCAGTACAGCACAGCGAATACCATCCCTTTCGGTTTGTGAAGTGAGTGGGATTGTACATCACAACTTTCGCTCTTCTATTCAATTTTGTAACATGATGTCCAGCCCATCTACGGGTTAATAATTCCTCCGGTTAGGGGTTTGTGCCGAGTTCACTTCTAATTTATACATCTATATGCGTATAGATTATTCCTAGTACATACTCCAATAAGGTTACAATGGCAACAGTGTGTCTTTGGATCTAACATTAAGCCTTACTACATATTTTACACATGTAGTTCAACAAGTGTTCACTTTCAGTATTTAAACAGCATTGTACTTAATATATGCTCGCGGATCAGTTTCGTTGGCGCAGGTAATCCTTGATCTACCGGTCAACGAAGGACAAGGTCTCATTACACGACCCTAACATTTTGCCTACGGGCAGTTTAGGCATTAACTTGTCTGTGGAGGTCAAGACGGCCAAGTTACAAACAGAAGAACACTGTCCACCATTTTAGAACACAGGCTGACTTCGGAGTGAGAATCAAAATGGCGGATGAACCTAAAATTGCGGCTAAGTCAATCCAAGGTCAGAACTTTGCAACACAGATTTTTTCTGAGAGCGATTGGGCTTAGGCCAATATTTACAAGAAAGGAGGCACGATATGATTTCCCGTTTAACAAACCCTCCTTTTGGCCTAAAACAAGCGCTAAACTACTTCTAGTCACTTTACGAGTAACTCCACGTCTCAATGTACATACACCCTGAATCACTGTCGGAGATATCAATTGCCATAAGATCAGATACTAAGATTCTTTCAACACATATTCGTTGGAGATCTTTTCTGAGGCGTATACTTTGTGTCCTAATGTACCCATCGCTTGTGCGCAACATCCCCCTAGCATCGAACACATACCAGGAAGACATTGGGCCTCATTACACGGTAGGAGGTAACCATGCAGCAATTAGCGTCATGGCTACTCCCTTACCGCATACCGGGTCCAGGTAGGTGGTATGGGGACTTACCAGGTCATTTCGACCCTGGAGGACCCGGTAAATCCCCATGCCAAATACCATTCCCCATTCCCATTCGAGCCCCCATAGGGCTCAATGGGAATGGGGAAGGAGCTAATAACGGTACCGCAATTTGCGGTACCGTTATTAGCTCTGAAGTCCCTTAGTGGGTCCCATCCTTAACACCTGGTCAGACCAGGCATTAAGGACGGGACCCGCTGAGGGACCTCGTAGTAGGGCGCTAAGGGATTACCGGTGCCCTTACCTATGCCGGTAATCCCTTAGCACCTACCGTGTAATGAGGCCCATTGTACACAACAACAAAGAAACAACAGAATACCCCAAACAATCAGCAAGACCGAAAATAGTTTCCACCCCAAGATCGCAAGAAGTCTCAGAACCAAGCGCTAAGATCCCAGTTTCCCTCGGGAACATGCACTTCTGAACTAAGGACATGCAAATTCTGTATTGCCTTGAAGATAGTTGGGGAGGAATCTGGCACGAAAATGCAGCAAGCGGACCCCACTAATTTACATACCCCACCACTTTCAGCCAGGATGACATCTAATGCCACCCGGTTCTGAAGTGCTAGTAACCTTATTGCTTTCTGTTCCAGAGTCATATTATAGAGTATGTCAGTGGTCCGGTTGATGGTCCTCTCCAGTACTCTTGCTAGTCTCCTGATATCTTCTGAATTCATTATTTGCCCCCAAAATGGCACAAAGGATTTAGCTACATCACCCAGAACTTGTGCTGAAGTGTCACCATTCTCGTCTCATCGTGGAGGAGACTTTGAAATTTCTACAGTGCTAGCTATGAATACCCCAGGTAGCAGAATCCCTAAATAACAAGTTCCCTGCCAATCTCTGGGCAACCATGAAAATGCTCCATTACCGCAAACAAAGTATACAGGTTCACGTACATACAAAGGTCTGTCCTCGCCAGTTAAATTTTCAACTTTGGCACAACCTTTAAAATCACGCATTGACTGAATACCATTCCTTTGAATACAGAAAGAGACTGACAGGGTAATTTAGAGAATTTCGCACAAAAGTGGCGCACGCGGCTGGCGCACAGTGTGCGCGTGCGAATGGCTGCGCCAGCCGCGTGCGCTAAAATTGATTTCCGCGCACAGCGTATTCATGGATTTTAGCCTCCGAAACCTGCCGTGGCGCAGAGTGGCGCAGCGACCCTGCAGCAGCGCCAGTTACGCCCCCAAGAACGCCCTCGCACAAGGAAAAGCCATCAAAATTATTATTTCAGCGCAAAGGGCTGCGCTAACCCTGGACCAGTTTACAGGGCTGCCAAACAGCAAACGTCAAGCGGGGAACGTTTATTACTGGGGTGCATGTGAAGTTTCACACGCAAAAGGGCCTGTGCGAGTGGGGTACGTGTATTACTGGGATTCGCGGGAAGTTTCACATGCGATTTCAGCAGGGTACGTGTATTACGGGGTTCGTGGGAAGTTTCACACGCGAAAGGGCCTGTGCGAGTGCGGTATGTGTATTACGGGGGTGCGCGGGAAGTTTCACACGCGATTGGGCTGGGTACATGTATTTCAGGGGTGTGCGGGAAGTTTCACATGCGAATGGCCTGGATACGTGTATTTCGGGGGTACGCGGGAAGTTTCACACGCGATTGGGCCTGGGTAAGTGTATTTCAGGGGTGCGCGGGAAGTTTCACACGCGATTGGCCTGGGTACGTGTATTTCAGGGGTGCGCGGGAAGTTTCACACGCGATTGGGCTTGGTACGTGTATTTCAGGGGTGTGCGGGAAGTTTCACATGCGATTGGGCTGGGTACGTGTATTTCATTGGTGCGCGGGAAGTTTCACACGCAATTGGCCTGGGTACGTATATTTCAGGGGTGAGCGGGAAGTTTCACACGCGATTGGCCTGGGTACGTGTATTTCAGGGGTGCGCAGGAAGTTTCACACGCAATTGGCCTGGGTACGTGTATTTCAAGGGTGCGTGGGAAGTTTCAGACGCGATTGGAGTAGGGTACGTGTATTACCGGGCTGCGCATGAAGTTTCACACGCGATTTTGCTACCCCCTCCACGGCCCCCATCAGGCAGCCCACACCACAGGGGACTACCCCGCACCCCTGGTCATGTCCCACAGGCAGCACATCCACCATGGGCATGCCCGCCAGCCAAGCCACATGTCACGTTGCAATATGATCACCAACTCATGTCTCCCAGCACCCCCACCCCCCAGCAGTGCAGGGCACCTGCCAGCAGGCCCTCACACATGTCCCCCAGCACCCCTGCCCCCCAGCAGTCAGGGGCACCTGCCAGCAGGCCCCCACACATGTCCCCCAGCACCCCCACCCCCCAGCAGTCAGGGGCACCTGCCAGCAGGCCTCCACACATATCCCACACATGTCCCCCTGCACCCCCACCCCGCAGCAGTTAGAAGCACCTGCCAGAAGGCCTCCACACATGTCCCCCTGCACCCCCACCCCCCAGCAGTCAGGGGCACCTGCCAGGAGGCCCACACACATGTCCCCCAGCACCCCCACCCCCCAGCAGTCAGGGGCACCTGCAAGCAGGCCCCTACACATGTCCCACACATGTCCCCCTGCACCCCCACACCCCAGCAGTCAGGGGCACCTGCCAGCAGGCCCCCACACATGTCCCCCTGCACCCCCACCCCCCAGCAGTCAGGGGCACCTGCCAGCAGGCCCCCACTCATGTCCCACACATGTCCCCCTGCACCCCCACCTCCCAGCAGTCAGGGGCACCTGCCAGCAGGCCCCCACACATGTCCCCCTGCACCCCCACCCCCCAGCAGTCAGGGGCACCTGCCAGCAGGCCCCCACACATGTCCCCCAGCACCCCCACCCCCAAGCAGTGCAGGGGCACCTGCCAGCAGGCCCCCATACATGTCCCCCTGCACCCCCACCCCCCAGCAGTCAGGGGCACCTGCCAGCAGGCCCCCACACATGTCCCCCAGCACCCCCACCCCCCAGCAGTGCAGGGCACCTACCAGCAGGCCCCCACACATGTCCCCCTGCACCCCCACCCCCCAGCAGTCAGGGGCACCTGCCAGCAGGCCCCCACACATGTCCCCCAGCACCCCCACCCCCAAGCAGTGCAGGGGCACCTGCCAGCAGGCCCCCACACATGTCCCCCAGCACCCCCACCCCCAAGCAGTGCAGGGGCACCTGCCAGCAGGCCCCCATACATGTCCCCCTGCACCCCCACCCCCCAGCAGTCAGGGGCACCTGCCAGCAGGCCCCCACACATGTCCCCCAGCACCCCCACCCCCCAGCAGTGCAGGGCACCTACCAGCAGACCCCCACTCATGTCCCACTCATGTCCCCGGCACCCCTACCCCCCAGTAGTCAGGGGCACCTGCCAGCAGGCCCCCATACATGTCCCCCAGCACCTCCACCCCCCAGCAGTCAGGGGAACCTGCCAGCAGGCCCCCACATATGTCCCACACATGTCCCCCTGCACCCCCATCCCCCCCATCATTGACAGGCACCTGCCAGCAGGCCTTGACACATGTCCCCCAGCCAACACGTCATCACTATCCAGATACCTTGCACTTATGGCCACACAAATCCCACCCCACAGCACCCCAGTCCAAACACCCAACCAAGCTTTACATCCACTCCAAATTGAAATCCCCATTACATGATAGATCACCAATAAGCAGTATGCGCATGAGTACAAGTCTGTCCAACCCACACAATGGCAACACATGACTGAGAAAACTCACATTGTGACATGCATGAAACCAATGAGAGAAGACCACATATTGAAGTAAGAAACAAAAATGTAAATCAAGTCAAAATGGAATGAAATAAAAACACACAATAATGCCAATAATAACGAAAATGCAGCATGTCCCAAAAAATGATAAATAAAAAAAAAGAGAATCCAAATTAATCCAAATGAAAATGTGTCCAAAGTCACCGTCCAACAAAGCAAAATCCAAAGGGAAAGAAAAGCGTAATATCCATTGCTCCATGGTGAAGAAAAATAAAGATGAAAGAGAAAAATCCACTGTTAAACTATGTACAAATAGCAAATCCAGGGTCCATGAGCCCAACGACATAAATGAAACCTACAATGAAACCTACCTAATTACTAACTATATACAAAAATGTGGGGCATAGTCCATGCGCCCCAAATGAAAGAAAAAAGAAATGAAACTTAACACTAATGAACTATATACAATGGCGGCGGGCAAGTCCAACGGCTCACTTGTTGATGTCATGGACCAGGGCATCATCGAACTCCTATTCAATGTCTTGGAGGCGGGCCTGTTCTCTGGCCCTGAGGTCTTGCAGGGATAACGCCATGTCCACCTCCAACTCCCTGCGAATTTCCTCGAAGCACTCAGCCCACCTCAGCACCCTGCGCATAGAGTTCTCCGCCCTGACCATCGTGAGCCGTGCCTCCTCCACCCGCTGCCGCTCCGCACCTATCTGCTGGCCCAACCGCTGCCACACGGAAGACACTCCCATTCCAGGGTCCTCCTGCCCTATGGCTGATGCCTGCCCCTCTGATGTAGATTGCCCCGAGCCATGATGCCTCCCACGTTGAGCCTGCCGCTGCCTCCGACGCAACTGCCTCTGCCAGCACGACGGCATCCAGGCTGATGGAATCCACCGATACCGTCGTGCACGTGCCCTGCTTGATGATGCCGGCACATCCTCCATCTGCTGGGGTCCAGTTGCTGTGGTGTCCACCCCTGCTGGACCTCCGACTCCCGACTGTGGCAGGGATGGGATCCCCACCGAGCTGGCTGCATTGGTCAGGGCAGGTCCACAGGGGGCCCTGGTGGCATCTGGGCCAGAAGATGGCATGGAGAACGACTGGCGCATAGTCTCCACAGAGGAGGAGAGGGCCGCCAGAGTGGCCGACACATGTACAAAACCCCCGACCATGGACACTCCCAACTGGGGCACGTTGGCACGCTGCTCTTCGTGATGACGTGCGTGCTCCCGCCGGGAAGCACGCACTTCATCACGAATGTCACGCATGCGCAACACGACACCAATCAGGACCTTCTCCATACGGCCAGGGGTCCCCTCATCCGCAGGTAGAGGAGTGTCAGATGACATGGACATCCCCCCTACCTGCGGACGGGCCTGGGATGGGGCATCCCTGCTGGTGCATGGTGGTGCAGTCACAGGGTCAGGGACAGCGACATGCACAGGCCCCTCTGCGGTGACCTGTGCTGCCTCCTGCCCCTGGCCCTGGACTGCACCACTTGCACCAGTGGTACCACCCCCATCAGGCCCCATGTGCGGCTCAGTAGTGGCCTCCTCCTCCTCTGTGGAAACCACCAACCTGGATGGTTCCACACCGTCTTCCGCTGTTGCAAGCCCCTGTGGGGTCTC
Organism: Ambystoma mexicanum; assembly: GCF_040938575.1. Taxonomy (NCBI): domain Eukaryota; kingdom Metazoa; phylum Chordata; class Amphibia; order Caudata; family Ambystomatidae; genus Ambystoma; species Ambystoma mexicanum. The sequence continues at coordinate 242,586,551 of NC_090927.1, forward strand.
ACCCACCCCTTCCGCTGCAGCCGTAGTGGCAGACGCAGCACCAGTCCCCTCACTCTCGGACGATGATAAATTCTGGGAGGGTGACTGGGCCTTGCGTGGCCGGCCGGTGGGGGCATCCCCGCCGCTTTGCTCCACGGCGCCATCTCCGCCCTCTTCATGACTTGCCGCTGTGTAGAGGGAGACATAGAACACAAGCATCAGGGTACTGTACAATGGTCCCCTAGACAGGAAGCAATAGCAGATGAGTGGAATTGCCAAACATCACTTCCATCATGTCCCTCCACAACACATGGGTCAGTGCAGGCAAAACACATGCAGTAACAGGCATGGCGCATGCTATGAACATTAGCATACATGTCCAAGGGACTCTTCAAACATACAATGCTGGTTTGAAACTCACATGCATCATGGGTCATGCACATCACATGCACACACTTCACCCTAGTTTCATCCATCTGGCCTTGTACACCCCAGACACAGTGGATACAAGGATGAGTAGCCTGCATCAGTGAATCTGAACATTGTCACAGACATGTGTCATGCATCCATGGCATTTACAAGTCACAGACACGCAAGTCAGACACACAGACATGGACGCCATACATGTCCATAACAGCAGCACCCATCTCTCACACCCCATCCATGTCCAATAACAGAGACTGGCATGCATTAATGTGTGCATTCCCCATGCTGCTCCGCATGTTGCATTGGAACACATGCATCAACCATGTGGTTCACACATTACTGGTCTCACATGCATGACCATGATGTCCCTGCACACACACATACGTACATGGCCTATGTCACACATACAGGCAAGTATCAGACAACCATCACCCTGCAACATGCCCTGTCTCACACAGCAATGCTTGGCCACTTACCGCTCAACTCCGGACGGGTCTGCCTCCGAAGGATCTGGGCCTGGAGCGCTGGGCCTACGTGTTCCAGGACCCTCATCGGGATGGTACTCATACTGCCCCAGCCCCCCTCCACGAGGCGCCGGGCCTTTACGAGGGTCCTGGACCTCAAGTGCTCCCAGCGCTTCTTGACATGTTGGTAGTTGCGGGTTGCCACCCCCTCCGCGTTGATGGCAACCACTGCGTCATCCCAGATCCTCTCCCATCCTTCCTTGTTGGCGCGTCTTGTTCCGAAGAGGGCATCATAATGCCCCAGGACTTGCTCCACCAGGACACCAACGTCGGTGGCAGTGAAGCTGGTGGCCCTCTGCCTCTCTGGCTGGGGGTTGCCAGTGCCGCCAGATGGTGTAGTGCTGGACATGACAACCCCAGAGGCAGGAGTGGGTGGGCAACTGGGTCCTGGGGCTGGGCTGTGGAGTGATGGAATCCCAGTCAGGAGTCTTCGGTTCCAGCAGGGGTGGTCACAGCAACAGCACCCCTGGCTGATGTGGCGGCAGCAAATGGCAGGGCACGTGGGCAGCAGGCAATCAGGCAGCAGCAGATGGCAGGTGGGAGCGTGCTCGGGGCTCTGGAGGGCAGTAATTCAGCCTTCTGGGCAGGAGCATGGTCTTCCGTGTGTGAACGCGTGGCCAGCTTGATACGGAGTGATTTGGCACGTGAAAATCTTGCACGTCAGCGTGTAATTCGAGGAAAGGCCCTTAGCGCGTAAGCGCGTCAGCGCACGTACGCGATTTCATTGGACCAAAGGCCCTTAGCGCGTAAGTGCATCTGTGACGTAACACACGTGGGTGTTTCCCTCATAGCACGTGATGACAGAGCACACATGGAAAAGCTGCACGTCCGAGTGTCAGCGCGTGTAATTGGAGGAAAGGGCGCGTACATGCGTAAGTGACGTGTACGTGTGGTCCTGTTTAAAAGGTACGTGTAGGACGCCATTTCCTTGTACGTGCTTTTTGTGGAGAGCGAGTGGGTGGATTCTGTAGTTCTTGTCGGTTCACACGAGATTACTGCACAGCGTTTCAAGTTCTTACTCCCTGTTACCTCTGACAGCTTTCATTTTTCTACTTTTTTTGGGCCTGTTTCCTCAAACAGTGTTCACTTCTCCTTTTGTCCTGTCTCCTCAGACAGCGTACAATTCTTCTTTTGGCAGGGGTGTTGCCAACGTGCACACGTGCGTATTTTTCACGTTCTTTTTCCAGGCAGACGGTGAGTTCCGCACGTACTTAGCAACTGTGCTTGCCCGTGTGTCGCTTACCCCTTCAGAGTTTATTGTAAGCTGCGTGTATCACGCGTACGCTTATTTTTGTGTTTCTGGGTGCTACAGCGTAGTGCGGGTTCATTTTTCCACACATGTGGTCTACGACGGGTTGCGTGCACGTTTATTTTTGTTTTTGGGCTGCCTGTGCATTGCGTGACTCGTCATCTTCCCCCTGGGGTCACAGACAGCTTTGTTAGAGCACTAGGGTACGAATTCCATCTAGTACTCTACCCCTTTGACCCCCAATTGCCCAGGACAATAGTTTACTGCTCCTCCCATACGCACAACAACATCAGTGCCATGGTTGGGAGGCGACCAAGCGGTAAGGGAGGCAAAGGTGGCCGACCTTCAAAAGGTGGACGTGGTGGGCGCGGTAGGGGACGTGGCCGGGATTTGCAGGGTGCCCCTATACCCCCATGTGTGGAGGACCAATCAGGGACACCCATGACCCCCACCCCCATGGTTGAGGGAAACGTGGCTGAGACCAGCCCAGCTCAGCCCTTGTTGGACCAGCCCATTGTGGCACCTGACCTGGCACAGGATGACTCCCTGGCTGACTTCCAGGTCAGCAAGTCTAAACCACGTGTGGCGGTGCAAGTTGTCACCAAGCCACGTGGATCTGGGGCAGCTATGTCATCTGTTGCCCCAAGTATGCAGGGTGGTGAGGCTGCAGGGGCAGCTGAAGCTCCATCGGCCCCAACTCTGACTCTCCCAGCCAGGACAGTGTCGGTCCTGGTCCATCATACTGATGTTCCCCCTGCCAACATCACACTTCAGACAATGCCTGCACCAAGTCCTATGGTCAATGTGCATTTGCACACTCCAACAACCCAGTCCACCGGTGATTCTGCCCCTACTGACCAGAGCGGTGTTAGCCACTCTGGCTCCGCTCCACCTTCTAAAAAGAAAAAGAGGGGTGTTCTGGCACGACATGCCGAGACCCCAGGCACGGCTACACACTCTGGTACCTCAAGGAAGCCTTGCTTCAATGATTTGGAACTAGATGCACTTGTGAGCTATGTGTTGCAACATAGCCACGAAATGGTGGTGACTGCAGGGTCCAAGGCCACACCTGGTCAACATAAAGCACACTGGCAGACCATCGCCAACCACATAAGTGCCCTTGGATTTGTGAGGCAGTCAGCTGATGATTGCTACAAGCGGTGGAACGACCTGAAACGCAGAGCAAAGAACAAGCTGGCCTCAAGTCATGCTGCTACTCTGGTAACTGGCGGTGGGTCTCCACAAGAGGACAACAAACTCACTGAACATGAGTCTGTTGCTGGGACCTTCGTCACAGAGGAACAGATCCGAGGTGTGGGAGAACTACCCGATTATGACACATTGTCCGGTGAGTGCCCATGCGTGTGTGTGTAATGCATGTGTATGTTGTTTGGGTGACGGGTTCTGATTGAGTGGCAGGTGAGGGTGTGTGTGACTGAGTAGTATGGGTCACCCATGTGCTTCATCCAAAACATTCTGCGGCCTTGAATTTGGGTGTGACACTATCCCTTCTGCCCACAGTAGTAATTTAGCGCAACATTACGGCAGTTGCCCTTGAGGTGGGATCATGCAACAACATTGTTTGTATTTTTCAGTGTTCTTTCAGGCTGATTGTTTCAATTCTCCCACTTTTGCAACACATTCCTCAGCCCTATTCTGACATATGTGACATGCTTCTGTCATTGAAGAACCCCACATTGGCCCACATGTGTCACCTTGGTAGTTGAATGATTTGACCATTCAGGCTGAATGAGTATTGTCCTGATCACATGATGTTTTTGGGCCTGTTTGAATGTGGAACATGCTAGTTGTTTCCTGTCATGTTGAAGTGCACAACCATTGATGTGTACATGGCCCTGCAATCACTGTATTTTTGTACACTGGATGTGTTGCAGTGTGTGGCACATGACGTATCTTTTCACACTATGTGGCATTTTTCATCTCTTCATGTCCATCTCACATGGATGGGTGACAGTACTCATTCACTGACATTATGGATGTACTTGTGGAATGTACAATGGCTATGGTACATGCCATCTGCGTGATGGCATGTGTCATTTATGTGCATAGGACATGCCACTCACAGGCCAATGTGTGATGGCAGTGCTACCCAGCATGCAGCAAATGTGTTGCTCTTCCATCTTGGTGTCATCAGTGTCTGACTTTTGCCTCCCCTTCCAACTCTGTGACAGTGCATGCATGGGAGGGTTATAGTCATGTGGGACATGTGTAAATCATGTACTGGTTCTGTAGCTTGTCAGGCCTATTTGTGTGCTATGGTGCTAATGCCTGTTTCCATTTTTTGTCTTTCATGTTTTTGCAGGGGATGACACACTTGATGCTGTTGAGGTTGAGGAGATGGTGCAGACCCAGGAGGAACCTGAGGCACAACCGGCCACGGGTGGGGGACGTGGTGTGGTGGTGGGTGAGAACCCACTCTTGCTGCAGACGATTCTGTCCAGGGGTGTCTCTGGGTGCACCTCCACAGACCTCTATTCAGGTGATGATTCGGATGATGAGACCTATGTGGCGTTGCAGGTAAGTATTTCTGGAAGGGGTTCTGTTCTGTCCAACCCACCTGCACCAGGGGTAGAACCCTTTATGGGGATGTCAGTGTTGGTTAGTCAGCCTTTGGCGGTTACGGGTGCAGGCTCACACTCCACAACATCTGATCCTGTTCCTGGGCCAGCAGATCAGAGGGGGAACGCAGTCCTGCAGCCTCAGGCAGTGCCGGCACAGCAAGGCGCAGATTGCCTTGCCCCAAACAGGTGTGGTGCCCGCCGACGTGGTGGCCGTACGCCACCAGGCAATACCGCATGGGAACAATCCATGTACGGTATGGCAACCCAACAGGCAGCATCAGTTGAGATGATGGCTCAAGCAATGGAGAGGGTGGCCACTTCCATTGTCCCCCCTGAAAGGCAGATGGAGCAACTACAGCAGGCAACAGACTCCATTTGCCAATCACACAGGGAGGACATGTTGGCGTCCAACAGGGACAGACGGGCGGCACTGGAGACTCTACGCCAATCGATATCAATAGAGTCCCAGGGCCACAGGGAAGCCCTGAGGGTAGAACTCCATCACCCCAGGGAGACTCTTGTTGACCTTGAGACTTCCACTAACTTGAGGACAGAACAGCAGCTGGAGCGGCTCACACGTTCGCTCTCAGCTGAGATGCAGGCAACTCGGGAGGAGATCCGGGCATCACGTCAGGTGCTGCATGGGGATCTCCGCACTATAATCCTCCAGAACGAGACCTTCCACACCTGCATGCTTGCTGCCATGGAGGACCATACCAGGGCTTTGCGTGGGCTGCCGCCCATAGCACCACCACCTCCTGTGGCAGCAGCAGAGGGTAATGAGAGCGACAGCAGCAGTTCTCCCACATTGGCATAGCCGTGCAGGCCATGAGCCCATGGAGGTGTTTTTTTTCCCCAACATCCACACAGGCGGCTGTTGGTGCACACCCTGTCCTCGGACCTCCTGGGTGTCCCCCCCCGCGGCCCCCACATGGCCATTTTTGATTTTTGATTTTTGATTTTTTGATTTTTGATTTTTTTGTTTTGATTATTTTTTAACAGTGTGTTGCCTTGTGTGGCTCCCGTGGGCATCCACTGTTTTCCGGCTGGGCACATGCAGGCTTGTCCTGAGTTTGGGTTTGATGCTTGGGTTTGTGAGACACACACCCCTCCTGCTTCCTGTTTCCATGGGCTTGCAAAGGGTGTGACCAAGTGACAGTGATGTACACAGTGATGTTGGGCTCCCATGAGCTGTGTAGGCAGTCTGTAGTCAATACTGTGTAGACATTCCTTGTGTATATTGTTGTTGTATTGTACACTGCATTTTGGAATTATGTATGCTTCTGCTTCCATGTCTCACTCTGAATTTGCAAGTTCATTCCTCATGCCTTCACAAGGCCGTCTACTTTGGAGATGGAGTTCATGTTGTATGCAGTACACAGACAAGTTTTGAAGCCTGCAAGACTACAGTTGGAAGGGGGGATGTGGTGTCATATTCAGGTTGTAAGACTACGACTACTTTAACTTAGTACTGTCATGTTTTAGTTATGTTTGAGCTTGTGTAGCTGCATTGTATTGTTGGTAAGTATTTGGTCATGTGTGTTGTTAGTTCAACATTACTGGGAGCATATTGTGTGTGGCCAGTTTCCATTAGGGACACTGTACTTTGTGACACTTGTGTCAGGTTTTCGGGATTGCTTTGTTTGCTCACACACAGCATGACATGCCATGGTGTGTTGGGTGGTGGTGCTGGGGAGGGGTTGGGTGACATGGCGCTGTTCTCATGTTGTATTTTGCAAGTGGGTAATGCATTTAGCAGCATATGTGTCTTTTGATGACACAGCATTGGTGGTATTTCTGTAGGTAGGGATGCACACATTGTGACACTTCCAGGTGACCAATCTCAGGCTGGTATGTTTGTGACAGTTGACTGTCCCTTGTGTCATCATGGATTGTCAGCTGGTAGGTGGCAGGGCTGTGTGCACTCCACAGGGGTGTGATTCTAAGTGAAGTAATTAGCCACCAGCTGCGTTCGGGCTGCCTCACCCCGTGCCCTTTCCCCTCCCATGCACAGCGGGCGTGCATGTGGTTGGGGATGTGGGGGCACCACCATGTCCACCGGCAGGCCCCGGCGTGTTGCAACGTTGTGCAGGACACATGCTGCCACTATGATCCTGCACACTACTGGGGGAGCGTATAACAGCTGCCCGCCAGAACGGTCAAGGGAGCGAAAGCGTGACTTGAGCACTCCGAATGTGCGCTCCACTGTGCCCCGGGTTGCAATATGGGCTGTGTTGTATCTTTCCTCGGGTGGCGTGGTGGGGTTCCGAATTGGCGTCATCATGTGGGTGCTCAGAGGGTAGGCACTGTCCCCTGGGGAGGTTTTGATGGGTATCATTAGTAGGGTTATGACATTACTCAGTATCTGGCATGCATGCATGTGCTGTGGCATTTATACTCACCAAGCAGCCGTGTATCGCCATGCCACCCAGTCCCGGTTTAGGGTTGACATTCTGTAAATGAAACTGTCGTGGGTGGACCCTGGATAGTTGGCATTTACTGAGGTGATGATTCCCTTGGCATCACATACTACCTGGACGTTGATGGAATGCCAGTGCTTGCGGTTTCTAAAGATGTGCTCTGATGCCCTGGGGGGACGTAGAGCCACATGGGTGCAATCAATGGCACCTAGGACTTTGGGGAATTGTGCCACCCAGTAGAAATCCTGGACGGCAGCCTGCCTTTCTGCAGGTGTTCTGGGCAGGTATATGTGCCTGTGGACTGATGGGCGTGCAGTCATGATGGCCAAGACCTGGTGTAGGCAGCGTGACTGCGTGGCCTGTGACACCCCCCACACTATGGCACTTGTCCGCTGAAATGATCCAGTGGCCAAAAAGTTCAGTACATTGAGGACCTTCTCCAGAGGGCTGAGTGCTTGGGAGCAGAGGGTGGGTGATGTGAGGTCATCCTCCCACTCACTGACAAGGTTGAGTATTATGTGAGGTGGAAACCTGTACCTCCCATACACCTGGTCATCAGGCATGCCAAAAAAGCTGGTTCTGGGTGTGAAAATTCTGGGCCTGACTACCTGACTATCCTCCTCCTCCTCCTGCGGTATACCACGACCACTGCTGCTAGGAACGGTATGTTCATCCTGGCGTCTGAGCTTGCTTGTTGTTTGCGCGCACTTTTATGCTGCGCGGGTTCATGTACGCCTGCTTCCTGCTGGCGTACGTGTTTCCGGATTAGCGCTTTTTTTTTGGCGCGTGCGTGTGGGCGTTCCACGCATTTGCCTCCTGTACTTCCCCGCCCACCCCAGTAATACACGTACCCCTTTTAGGGAGAGTTCTCTGTTTAGGCTGAATTTCCTAACCTAGTGAGTCCCCCAGTAGCTTTGCTGGATTTCTGGAGTTTGTTTTTTTCATCCTGCCAAGAGTGAGACTCTTTTCCTCCCACTCTTGGACATGATTGTGGTTGATTTCTTTGAATGTCAATGTGTTCTATGGACTATGGGGTCTTTTACACCATAGGGCCTCATGTGTTTTGCTATGTGTGTTACACTGCACCCTCCGTGCCGTAACACTGGGGTGTCCTAGAGGATCCCCACCATAGACTCCATACCCTGGGACTGACTACTGTCTCCCAGGGCATGTAAAGTCACCATTGGCTTTACTAGACCTAAATTTACCAACAGAACTAGTACAAACCATCCTATTGTGGACGTACTGGTAGGGGTAATTCGATTACCCCTGGGTCTGTTGTTCGAGGGGGCACTATCCCGTCCCCCCTCATCGAGTTTTGGCTGGTGGCAGTGGATATGACTTTTTATATTCGACCGCAAATATATTCCTATGGGATTCTTCCCATTGTTCGAGGCTAATACTTTTTCACGTTAGTCTCCAACATACCGCCGGGTTATTTGTCTTAAATAAATCCACTGGTTGATATTTTCTGCCAGAACTCGGTTTTTAAAATGGCATCTGTGTTTGCCTCTGTAACTCCGAACCAAAGGTTGAGCCCTTTGTTCCTCTTTTGGCAGGCTTCTGCACAGAGGCCCTCCAGAGTGGTGCCATTCTGTCTGGGTACCACAGGGGGTGTGGGAGGGGGTTTATGCACCCTGGACTGAGTAGCCTTGCAAACTCAAGTAGCACTCTGGTGTGATTGGCCCGAGTGGTGAGCCGCCCCGCTCACCACTTAGCATGTTTGATTGACAGCTAGGCTGAATGAATGGGGGTTTTCTGCATAAAAGCAGGGCTTTTGGGACTGGAACTTCAGAAGTCGCCACAGGACCTAAGAATCCAACGAGGGTAAAGCTGAGCCGACCTGCAACGACGACACCTCCGGTGGAGCCCTGCTGAACCGACTCACCACTTCCCAACGACAGAGGAGATCTCCCTGCTGGAGAGTCTTCTTCCCCTGACTGGTGGGAACAACAGTCCCTTGCTTTTTCTTCGCTTCCAGGACGTCTAGTGGTCGAATTGCACGTGCAGAGCACCCCGGCAACCGGATAGCCACTAACCACTGTACCGCGACCAAAAGGTGGTGCCTTGTGACTGAGCACTCCGCGGCTGGTCTCTTCCCTGGTGGTGCAACGATCTTCAACTTTCCTCGACGACGAGATCATCTCATCTTCTGGCAAAGCCCCGACTTGCATCCACCACCAGGAACAACTGCCCCTGCCGGAGCGGTCTCTTCACTCTCAAGGTACTGTGTCCGCCTGGTTTCCCTTGAAACGGTTAGCGTGAGGTGTCTTAAATCCTTGCCTTTCCATTGGGTCGCCTCCAGACCTTCTTAAACTTTTGTTCTAAACTGGTCCAACCTTTCTGTGACATTTTGCTACAAAGACTTGAAGTGCATTTCCACTGTGGTACTTTTGGGACATACCACCTTGCCTCTCTCCGAGTGGGCCTGGCCTCTGAACTTTGTGATTTACAGTAGACCCTGCCTTGCTTGCCTTGTATTTGTTTTGTAAAAGTGTTGGTACTGAGTTGGTTTCATACCCTGCCCTTTTCTCTCCCTTTCTAACGAATACTAGAGGGCCATCTAGGTTAAAGCATTCACCTCTGTCTGCAAATAAGTGGTGCCGTTGAACCTAGACTTGTCGAAATATTGTTATGGGATTGATATATACTTATAGTAACTGTGATTGAAGTTGTTTGCCATATTAGTGCCAGTGTGTTTTTCATAGATGTGTTTTTAAATAAATAATTATATATCTTTACACCCAAGCTCTGATCAGTGTCTGCTTGTTCTACTGTTTAAATTACCCTATCTTGTATACTCCAAATACTGCCTAACTCGTCTTGAGAGAAGTCTGACTGCTCAGTCACAGCTACCAGGTAAATCTGGGTGGTGCAGACTGCTAGCAATTGGGTTTACTGCTAACTCTTGTAGACTTAAACTTTTTGAAGTGGTCCCAGAGGGACCTGCACAGGTGTCTGCCTAACAACCCCATTCACCCAGGCCCAATCGCGTGTAAAACTTCCCGCGAGCCCCTGAAGTACACGTACCCCGCTCGCCCAGACACAATCGAGTGTAAAACTTCCCGTGAGCCCCTGAAGTACACGTACCCCGCTCGCCCAGGCACAATCGCGTGTGAAACTTCCCGCGCACCCCCGAAATACACGCTATTTTGACACAGCGGGTGTCCGTGTTTGTTGCGTACCCTTTTGCACGTCATTTGTCCTAGAGGGCCACAGTAATGGACATTCATCAGAGCTGTTTATACGGGCTTTTTGTTAGCGCACATTTTTTTAATGCGCAGGGACGCTACCGCCTGTCTTCGTGTGGCGGACATGTGTTGATGTACATAGTTGACTTTTGGTTTGTGTCATGAGATCGCCATTTCACTGCTGGGGGGTGGGGGTGCAAGGGGACATGCGTGGGGGCCTGCTGGCGGGTGCCCTGCACTGCTGAGGGGTGGGGGTGCAAGAGGACATGAGTGGGACATAAGTGGGGGCCTGTTGGCAGGTGCCCTGCACTGCTGGGTGGTGGGAGTGCAAGGGGACATGAGTGGGGGCCTGCTGGCAGGTGCCCTGCACTGCTGGGGAGTGGGTTGCAAGGGGACATGAGTGGGACATGAGTGGGGGCCTGCTGGCAGGTGCCCCTCAGTGCTGGGGGGTGGGGGTGCAAGGGGACATGAGTGGGGGCCTGCTGGCAGGTGCCCTGCACTGCTGGGGGGTGGGGGTGCAAGGGGACATGAGTGGGGGCCTGCTGGCAGGTCCCCCTCAGTGCTGGGGGGTGGGTGTGCAAGGAGACATGAGTGGGGGCCTGCTGGCAGGTGCCCTGCACTGCTGGGGGGTGGGTGTGCAAGGGGACATGAGTGGGGGCCTGCTGGCAGGTGCCCCTCAGTGCTGGGGGGTGGGGGTGCTGGGGGACATGAGTGGGGGCCTGCTGGCAGGTGCCCTGCACTGCTGGGGGGTGGGGGTGCAAGGGGACATGAGTGGGGGCCTGTTGGCAGGTGCCCTGCACTGCTGGGGGGTGGGGGTGCAAGGGGACATGAGTGGGACATGAGTGGGGGCCTGCTGGCAGGTGCCCTGCACTGCTGGGGGTGGGGGTGCAAGGGGAAATGAGAGGGATATGAGTGGGGGCCTGCTGGCAGGTGCCCCTCAGTGCTGGGGGGTGGCTGTGCAAGGGGACATGAGTGGGGCCCTGCTGGCAGGTGCCCTGCACTGCTGGGGGGTGGGGTGCAAGGGGACATGAGTGGGGGCCTGCTGGCAGGTGCCCCTCAGTGCTGGGGGTGGTTGTGCAAGGGGACATGAGTGGGGGCCTGCTGGCAGGTGCCCCTCAGTGCTGGGGGTGGGTGTGCAAGGGGACATGAGTGCGGGCCTGCTGGCAGGTGCCCCTCAGTGCTGGTGGGTGGGGGTGCTGGGGGACATGAGTGGGGGCCTGCTGGCAGGTGCCCTGCACTGCTGGGGGGTGAGGGTGCAAGGGGACATGAGTGGGGGCCTGCTGGCAGGTGCCCAGCACTGCTGGGGGGTGCGGGTGCAAGGGGACATGAGTGGGGGCCTGCTGGCAGGTGCCCTGCACTGCTGGGGGTGGGGGGGCAAGGGGACATGAGTGGGACATGAGTGGGGGCCTCCTGGCAGGTGCACTGCACTGCTGGGGGGTGGGAGTGCAAGGGGACATGAGTGGGACATGAGTGGGGGCCTGCTGGCAGGGGCCCCTCAGTGCTGGGGGGTGGGTGTGCAAGGGGACATGAATGGGGGCCTGCTGGCAGGTGCCCTGCACTGCTGGGGGGTGGGGGTGCAAGGGGACATGAGTGGGACATGAGTGGGGGCCTGCTGGCAGGTATCCCTCAGTGCTGGGGGTAGGGGGTGTGCAAGGGGACATGAGTCGGGGCCTGCTGGCAGGTGCCCTGCACTGCTGGGGGTGGGGGTGCAAGGGGACATGAATGGGACATGAGTGGGGGCCTGCTGTCAGGTGCCCTGCACTGCTGGGGAGTGGGAGTGGAGGGGGTCATGCGTTGGTGATCAGTAGTGCAAGATGACATGTGGCCTGGCTGGGCGGCATGCCCATGGTGGATGGGCTGCATGCGGGACATGACCAGGGGTGCAGGGTAGTCCCCTGTGGTGTGGGCTGCCTGCAGGGGCCCTGGAGGGTGTAGAGGGAACACCTGGGAGGACCCACACTGCCAATTCACATTTAGGACTCCCCAGCACCCCAGATATACACGTACCCCACTCGCACAGGGCCTGCCGCATGTGAAACTTCCTGCGCACCCCCGAAATACACGTACCCCGCTCGCCCAAGGCCAATCGCGTGGGAAGCTTCCTGTGCACCCCAGATTTACACGTACCCAGGCCAATCGCGTGTGAAACTTCACGCGAACCCCAGGAATACACGCACACCACTCGCACAGGGCCTATCGTGTGTGAGACTTCCCGCAAACCCGAGATTTACACGTACCCAGGCCAATCGCGTGGGCAACTTCACACGAACCCCAGGAATACACACACCCCACTTGCCCAAGGCCAATCGCATGTGACACTTCCAGCGCACCCTGAAATACACGCACATGCTATTTTTGACACAGCGGGTGTTTGTGTTTGTCGCGTACCCCTTTGCACGTCATTTGTCCTAGAGGCCACAGTATGGGACAATCATCAGAGCTGTATATACGTGTTTTTTGTTACCGCACATTTTGGGGCACATTTCTTTCATGCGCAGGGACGCTACCGCCTGCCTTCGTGTGGCAGACGTGTTTAGGCCTGTCCGCGTCTTCGCCCGTGCGCTGGTTTGTCCTATTCGATTCCATGAATACGTGTTGTAGGCGAGTGTGTGGGCGTTCTGTGCACTTGCCTCCTGTACTTCCCCGTGACACCCACATTTTCACGCGTTGTTCCCCATTCTGCGTGTCACGCCCCGTGTTACGCCTACTTTTGTTATGTGCACCACGCTATGTGCACTTTCGCTGTGGCCGTAGCGCACGCCGTTAGATGACCTGTGCGCCGGCGTGTGCCACACATTTTCAGCGCACATCCCAGATTTTACTCGCGCACGAACTTCCATGAATCGATGTGCGCGGGTTTTGCTGCGATTTTCGAGTTGCACTGCGATTCGCACAGTTTCGCACACTTGCGTCGGAATTTTCAGTGCACATTAATTCCATGAATCGGCCTCTGAATCGGGGCTGTGGTTAACAGTGTAGGAAGGAGGCGTGGCATCCTTATTGTCTATACGAGCCATCCTGAAAGAGATCAAAGATTAAAAAGGTTGGGACAGTCTATCAGAAGGCCTAATAGAAGCAACATTAAGCTTACTCCTATTTGCAAAAAGCGAGCATCCCAGGGGCGTCAGAACACGTTTTTCGAACGTGTTCAAATTAGTCCCATCAAAGTTCCCCGAGATGCTATTGTTCCATCGACCAAAGAATAGCGCTCTAAGAGAAGCATAACATGCAGTTGTCAAATGTAAAGGATGAATATACCAACCTAGCCCCTTATCCCCGTGTAGCGGTAAATGTGAACAGACCCAACAATTAGACTTGTTAAAAATGGCATGTGTAGCATTCATGATGAGTAATAGTGTGTTGTTGTTATAAGTCTGTCTGTGCTGAAAGTCTCTAGGAGATAGAGTGTGCAGATGCACGAAAGGAGTAGAAACAGTAGGTACATTTTCGGTAGGTAACACATTCTCAAACGAATGTACTTCTTCTAGATACCAGAAACCTAAGACAAATGGCCTCATTACACGGACGGCGGTAAGGGTTAACGGTCACAGTTAATGGTACCGGTGACCATTAACCCTTACCGCCTTACTACGAGGTCCCTTTGCGGGTTGGAGGGGGTGCAAAGGAACCAGGGAGCTAATTATGGTACCGCAATTTGCTGTGCCGTAATTAGCACCTTCCCCATTCCCATTATGCCCTATGGGGCGAAAATGGGAATGGGGAAGGGCAATGGGGGAAGGGGGAATTACCGCCCCACCAACCTTGGAATAGGGCGGTAATTCCCCTTTCCACCAAGGCGGTACCACTATTTTACTGGCATGGACCAAGGTGCTAATAGCACCTTGGTCCACTGCCGTCCATGTAATGAGGCAAAATGACTATTGTAAAACCAATTAAAATTATCACAAGACAGCAATACATTTTCGGGGCCCACGCACTAGATTGTCCATTTTCGCAGCTGGTCACACGTTCTCTTATGTGTTCCGTTCGAGCGGGAGCGGTTGCAGGCATTGCAGTCTTCAAACGAATGCACCAATGTTATTTGCTGGCGACCTCCATGCCAAGCGTTTTCTTAGTCCTTCCACAAACCCTAGCCAACAGAATCCCCTTATGTACAGATGATCGGGCCAAAAAGACAAGCCCTTTGATGATTTTCCTTGATAGCACAGCCGAACCGTGCAGTAAGTCTACTTCCTCGGACGCAGATTGTACCTTGTGATCCCTGGTACTGAATGATCTGTGAACAACGTGTTGTCACTTCCCACTGGAAGTGGCGAATGAGCAGAAGCAAGATCAGAAAACGGAGCAACTTCCAGAAACAAAACTGTTGGAGAGTGTGGAGATGAAATGGCTGTTTCCCCAGGCCTCACGGGCTTAGGGAGAGTCTCCAATGCACTCTTGATGCTGGTTGCTGCTTCATGATCGTTGGTTACAGCATTGGTGAGGGGTTATGCATCTTCTGTATCGTGTGGCACTGGGTGTGGAATCCTCTTGGTATGTGACGCGTGGATCCAATGCTTCCGGTCTGCTACCCGCACCGCAGTCTGTATGACCAGCAAAACTTGGAAGGGGCCCTGCCAAAGAGGTGCGAGGCAAGAAGATCGCTCAAAAAACTTTGTGAGGATCCAGTCCCCTGGTCGTATGCTGTGACCGGGGCCCTCGTACCGTACAGATAAAGCCTCTCGCACCTGGTGATAAATCAAATACAGGTTTTTAGTTAACTGTCCACAGTAGTCAGAGAAAAGTACATTTTCAACGTCTCGCAAAGAACGAGACTTTGGAACATTCGAAATATTAGCTGGCCTACCCATAACCACCTCAAAGGGAGAGAGCCCAGTCTTAGTTTGAGGGGTTGTTCGCATAGATAACAACACGATCGGTAAGGCGTCCGGCCATTTTAGTTTGGTGCCGGCACACGTTTTAGCGAGCTTGTTCTTGATGATGGCATTGTGTCTTTCTACTAGTCCGGCACTCTGAGCGTGTCTAACCGAATGGAACCATTTATTGATCTCTAATCCCGCGCATATCTGCAGAATTACAGCAGCGATAAAGTGAGGACCATTGTCCGACCAGATGACTCTCAGCAACCCAAATCTTGGAAAATATTCATTTAACAAATGTTTTGCTGTAGTCATAGCTGTGGCATCTTTGACGGGAAAAGCTTCAACCCATTTGCTAAAAGCACAGATGACAACTAATACATACTTCAAATTGTTGCAACGCTCCATCTCAATAAAAATCAAAATGAATAACCTAGAAGGGGACAGAAGGTGGACCAAAACTACTCCTAGGAGTTGATATGCCCTTTCCCACATTATGCTGTAAACAAATCATGCACCCCTGAACAAAGCGTTCAGCTACTTTAGAGATTTTGTCATTTACCCACACATTTTGCAACATTTTAGTGATTATTCAAGCACATATATGGGTGGGACCATGAGCCATAACAACCATCATCATAATGTATGCGGCAGGTATTAACCATTTCACTTCAACCTTGTCCACCCATCATCATCCAGTTTCCCAAAGCCCTCAGCCCATTTCTTAGATTCTTCTAATGTGGCATTGGCTTGGATATTCCTTACAGAGTCAATACCCTCATCCAAAGTACAGGCATGTGTGGCTTCCCTTGAAGTATACATTCCTGAAGAGAGATGAGTGGCAGTCTGTTTGGCTATCTGGTCAGCGAAAGCGTTCCCTTTTCCTACATTGTCTACAATCTTCTGATGTGCTGCGCATTTTATGATAGCTAGCTCAGTAGGGAGTGCAAGCGCTGAGAGTAACTGTACCATCAAGGAGCCATGTTGAATTTTTGTACCATGTGAAGTCAAGAAACCTCTTTCTGACCAAAGTCTATCGAAGTTGTGAACCACCGCAAAAGCATACTCTCTGTCAGTATATATATTTACTGTAAGCCCTTCGGAAAGTTCACAAGCTCGGGTCAATGCTATAATCTCTGCGGCCTGCGCAGAGTTATGAGTGATTCTCTTGGTTTCCACGACCGTGCTCAATGTAGTGATTGCATAAGCAGCTGTTGATGTACCATCCGGGAGTTTGAAGCAGGAGCCATTGCAAAATAGCTCCTCTTGTGGATTGTTCAAAGGAGTATCCTTTAGATCGATTCTACCTTTTGTCTCTTGTTCGGTAGTGTAAGGGCAGTCATGTGACTCTTCGTCACTGCAAGCAGTACCTTGCGGGAAAGATAAAAGTTCAGCCAGATTAAGAACACAACACCTCTTAATTTGTATGTGCGGTGCAAACAAGATCAATTCATATCTCGTTAATTGTGCAGAGGTGAGGTTTTGCGTTTGTGTTCACTTCAGTAGAACGTCTACAGACTGAGATACCATCAGGGTTAAAGCATGGCCTAGGACCATTCCCTCGCTCTGTTTTATGGATGCAGCAGCAGCAGCGACAGCTCGCAAACATCTTGGCAAAGCGTATGCTACAGGATCAGGGGCGGAAGAAAAGTAGCCGCACGGCCTATTCTTCCCTCCATGTTCCTGCGGTAATACAGCCAAAGCACATCCATCCCATTCATGCACATACAACACAAAGGCCTTTTCGTAGTTTGGTGTGCCCAAAACCGGTGCCGAGCACAATGCAGTCTTGAGCAGATCAAATGCTTGGTGGTGTACCAAGTCCCACGGCAATGGCGAAGAAATGCCCTTCTTCATCAAGGCCAACATTGGTTTAATCACTAGTGAGAAATTAGGGATCCACTGTCTACAGTAAGAAATCATTCCTATCAAGGCTCAAACTTCCGTCTGCGTATTTGGGACAGACATGCTAGAAATTAGTTTTATCCATTCAGGTGTCAACCTTCTTCCCTCATTTGACAGGAGATAGCCTAAATACGCGACCTCCTGACAACAATATTGAAATGTTTTAAGCAAAGCTTTGTGTCCATGTTTAGCCAAGTGAATAAGCAACAACACAGTGCCCTCCTTACAAGCGCTCTCTGAATCAGCAGCTAAAAGCAAGTCATCGACATATTGAAGCAGTGTACAAGTAGAGGGAAACTCAAGGGTATCGAGCTGCTCTTTCAAAGCCCTACTATAGATACTAGGACTTTCCATGTAACCTTGTGGTGCACGGGTGAAGGTAAACGAGCGTCCCCCTAAGGTGAACGCAAACAGGTATCTACTGTCTTTGTGTATGGGAATACTAAAGAAAGCGTTCTTTAGATCCACAACACTAAAGTGAGTAGCCAAAGCCGTAATCATGGTTAATATAATCAGGCACAATTGGAAATTGTGGAGCAACGATCTTATTGATGGCACGTAAATCAATTATAAAACAGAAAGGAATTGCATTATCACCTTTTTTGTACATGGGCAAAATCGGACTATTGCACTAGCTACCTGTAATTTCCTCAATCACCCCTCGATGCACAAAATCGGAGACTATGCATTTCAAAGCTTGCTCACCATCGACCAAGATCTTATACTGGGGAATTTGTGGCAGCTTCGCTGCATGTTTCAAGACAATCTTAACAGGTTCAATTTGCAAAACACTGACATCATTGTCATCAACTGCCCACAAACACTCCGGAACATCACTAAATTCCAGCGGCAAAGGTCTAGTCAAAAATTGAGAGACAGAAAGTTGCTGTGGTGAAATCACCAAATGCACGCCGTCAGGAGAACAATGAATTACCGCATTTAATTCCTTCAACAGATTCAACCCCAACAGATTCAACCCCAACAAATTCTCTCCACAATTCGTAGTCAGAAGGAATGGACAATGGTCCATAAAAGGACCCAAAGAAATAGGTGCCAGTGAAGAAACCGGACAGACAACTGGCGTGCCAGAAAACCCTACAGAAACATTGGTTTGCCCTGACAGTGGAATGTTTGGAACCCGTGAATGATCATCAAAAATAGATGTTTCTTATTTCCCACTAACATTTCAACGTAGGGACCTTTCTGATTAACAGGAATAGGCGTTGGTTCCAAACCCTGCTTCGAGCAATCCTAATGAAACAGAATATCATTGAAAGGAAGTTATTCAGAGAGGTAAGCAGCAGAAGGATGATCAAAAATGTTTGTATTATCCACACTTGGTACCTGATTGTCCTATGAAAAAGGTTGCTGTGAATCCTGTGAAAACTGACCTCTACCAGGACCACCTACACCTCTGCGACCTCTGGATTGTCTACCCATATTCCCAAATGCGTTATTCGACCTTTGTTGGAGGATCGGGCATTGTGCACGCCAATGACTCTCTTGTCTGCAATAAGCACAATGGTTTATGTTTACAGGACCCAATGGCGCATTTCCCTGTGGAATATACTGACCTCTAAATTGCGAGTTACCCCCTATAGGGCCTCTAACAATTTGCTGCAATAATACTTTCATTTTTAAGTCACCCTTTCTCTTTTCAACTCTTTCCTTTTCATTATTGACACGATTCTTGTAGTACTGAGCCATGTGCAATACTTCTGACTGAGACTTTGGTTGCCAAGCGCTCTCAGAGGACATGATTTGTGACTGGATGTCAGGCAGCAATCCACGCACAAATTTGTCCACGAATAATCTTTTCCCAGACTCTGTGCCTAAGTCTTGTCCACTGAAATCTGAAAATACCTGGTCAAACCGATTAAAGAACTCGGTAGCACCCTCAGACTTCCCTTGGACACAGGCAGTAAGCTTGTCCCAAATAATTCTCTTTTCAGGAATGATAGATTTCAATTTCGTAACTATTCTGTCAGGCAAAGTTAGTATTACCTGAGGCTGTCTTTCGCCAGCTGGCCTTTCTCCATCGAGTCTAGCCATGTTAGTCCATGTATCTCCTAGCCCTGGTACATCATCTACAGTTCTAATCTGTTTCCACAGATCAACAGGCAGGAGTACAGGAAATAACAAATCAATATCACTTAGAGTGAATACTGATGATTGCAAAATAGACTCTATGGGCCTCATTACACGGAATGCAGTAAGGGTTTACCGGTACCGGTAAACTCTTACCACCTTACTACGAGGTCCCTTTGTGGGACCCGACCTCAACGGCTGGTTTTACCAGCCATTAAGGAACGGGCCCGCAAAGGGACCTTGGTCCTAATTACGGTACCGCAATTTGCGGTACCGTAATTAACTCCTTCCCCATTCCCATTGTGCCCTATGGGGGTAAAAATGGGAATGGGGAAGTGCCTTGGTGAATGGGGAATTACCGCCCCGCTCACCTTAGAGTAGGGCGGTAATTCCACCATCCACCAAGGCGGACACAGTAAAATACCGGCAGCAACCATGGCGCTAATAGCGCCATGGTTACCGCATACCGTGTAATGAGGCCCTATTTCTTTGTAGAACCCTGTCGGATTCTTCCTAATGTTGGGAATATATTGTTTAATGGTGTTGACTTCCTGTCTCGAGAACGGGACGTGAACGAACTGCGACACATAATGTGCAGGAATGTCATAGGCAGCTGTACCTGCTGTGGCATTAGCTGGAACCTCGAATTTTGGGAAAAATAACAGAGGGACCTCTCTCATAGGCAACTGAGAAGTAGGCAACTCCGAACGCTTACTAAGCAACAGAGCCAGATCGAGCGCTAAAGCAGCTGAAGAAGTGTCAAACGAAAAAGCTCTCTTATAAATACTCAATAACTCTGCGGGACAACACATCTTTCTTTTTACACACTCATCACATGTAGGTACTCTACCATTACCTGTATCACTTTCCTCTGCATTTCTGGCGTATACTGACTATACATGTCATATACTTCAACGGGAGTTATCGACGTGTCTGAGATCCATCTAATTGCATCATTCGTGCAAATCCGTGTTTCCTCATTTATCGATTTACAACAAGGAAGGAACCGTTTCTGTATGAACATAACGCCCAAACTATCACCATCTTCATCTTCATTCCGTAACCTTTCCATCTCCCTTCTGTACTCAAGAACCCTCTCAACAGGCTCTTGTAATTTCTCTGCAGTATCTCTAGAGAACGCTAAAGTATTCAGATCCCTCAACGCTTGTGGGAGATCTATATCATTTAGCCTGTTCCACATTACACATAAATGAATTCCCAATCCTTCAATAAAAATGTTTTTCTCAGAAAAATTGTCTATATTAGAAAGTGTGGCAAAAACATCAGCTTGTTCACCCATCTCCATGCAATGCTTAGCCCATGCAATTAACTCACACTTTTTTTCTCTGAAGATACAGTATTACGAGTTACAACCCTCGGTCCCGCTCCCCGATCTACTACAAGCGGTGTAAAACCACTTGGAAGAGGGAAAGTAGGCACATTTTGAGGTACTATCAATGCTGCGGCAGGTAAACCCACCGGACCCATAACAGGAGGCAAAGGTGGAGGAACGGGTGGAGGAGCAACGACGAGAGGAGGGACAATGACTGGAGGAAGAGGAACGGCAGGAGGAACAATAGGAGGAACAGGAGGAACTATGGGAGGAGGAATAACAGCAGGGAATCTACCATCATTGCCTGAACGTGCCAAAAACAACGCATCAAATAGTGTTCCAATGCCACAGCAGGCCTGGACTTGGATCTAACATCAGTGACGTAACTGATGACACTGGACAATTGCGCCCCTGCTGAGGAATAAGAGCAGGACGGAGAGCCTACCTCCTATTTACACAAGGTGAGCGCACTCACAGGTGGGAGGTTCACAGGGGAGTGGGTGTGGATACCTACCAGTCCCCTACATACTCACGTTTGCCCTGCATTCTTGATTCCCATCCTAGAAGCAGCCATCCCTGAAGAGGCGGTCAGGAGTTTAGCACCGCACAGAGGTTCCAGGCGCTCCTGCAGAGCTAAGGTGAGCGTAACAATAGCTTACAGAAATCCCTGAGATGTACATTATATTCAGTTTAGCATGTAAGGGTCAGTTTGGGGTTTTTGGACACTGGACGAAGGATGCCTTTTGGTTGAACATGCTGACATAGACAGCCCTTAGTTTTGTTGAGTTTAGGGAAAACCCTCGTAAAGTTAGGGTGAGGTAGGATTTTCTCTGAACCCTATCATTATTTCATCTTAATAAATGTCTATGATCAAAAACAAAATGACACTGTGTCCGACTCTTACTCTTGATCCCTTACAGGACTCACATATGACTTATATTTTCCATGTCTTATACTTCTTGTGTTT